>NC_051224.1:11215000-11815000 GCF_015220715.1 Pygocentrus nattereri | reverse complement strand
TCAGAACGTCCAGACAGAGGGTCCCGGGAGCTGGTCAGCAGCGCCTCCACGTTCGGGGGCAGCTCCTTCTCCCACAGTTCCTCATCCTGGGTCAGCATGTAGGTGTGACCAATCACAGCCCGCACCTGCACATAGTACCATGGGATAGTGCATTTGAAACCTTCCGTTTCCTCACTTATGACTCGTTTCAAAACAGTTAAATAAAAAGGTAAAAATACAATCAATCATTCTCAGACTCCTTCAGTCTATACTTTAATTGACAGATAAATTATATGTATGCTTTTCTCAGTTTAAATGCACTTGGAATTTGCTCTTGCGGTTTCCTCACCTGTGACAGGTCTGGTTACCCAAGAGCTATCACACACCCACCCACCATCAAATATGGTCAAACAGAGTACTTTGTATGAGCAGGGAGGGTCCACTTTTCTCTATTAATGTTTCACGTGGTTTTACGCAAGCTTTCAGTGGGTGGTTAGAAAATGAAAAGGTTAGAATTGCTTCTTTTGTGAGGGAGTCTACTGCAATCATTGCAGGCACCTGCAAAAGCCCTCCTAATAACAGCCCAGGGAAGCTCAAGCCCCACATCTGAAGCACATACAGGGGAGAGCAGGGCACATTTTTGATTTATAACTTTATAGAATTATCTGAGCAAGATTTTTTTTTATGCAAGCAACTTGCATATCTCTGCTACAAATGAAAACATAGTAGGAGCGTGAAGAAAAACTTAACAAACTGAGGGTCTATCTGTAACACATTAAACATTAGTCTGGTAAATCAACGCAAAACACAATTTTCAATACAATTCTATGTTTTTTGAACCCAGGAGGATAAGCAGCTTAGATAATGTGTGTACGCCACGCACCTTTCCAGTCTTGATGTCCCGCACATAGATTCCCTCGTTCTCATCCAGGGGGATGGCCTGTTGCCGCAACAGGACCTCCACAGTGGCTGGTGGGACGTATTCCATTGGCCCACGCAGCATCCAGCGGTCACCAGGGCGACGCTGAACCCCAGCCCCTTTTCCTCGTTTCTCCTGCTCCTCCTCATCATCTTCCTCTTGCTTATGGAGAGAGAGGGGGAGAGAGGGGATGAGACAGAGAAGAAAGGAAGGGGAACAATGGCAGTGGCCAGTGACAGGTGGGGAAGGACACTGCTGCACGTGAACCATGCACCGAGTGTGTGTCTGTGTGTTTACATGCATGTTTGTGTGTGTGTATGAAAGCATTAGGAGAAACCAGTAAAAAGCATAAAACACAATTCCAAAGTAAAGAGGATGTAAAAAAAGAATGATTAAATGGAGGATGAGGATTAAATAATAGAGGTGGAGAGAAAAAGAAGGAGTGAGCTGATTCAGAATATAAAGAGATAAAAAAAACTTTAAATTTAAGTTGTTTTGTAAACCTCTTCTACGTCAGCATCAGGACCTGCATTCACAAAGCATTTCTGTATGAACAAACATTCAGAAGGTTGCAATGACCATTCAAAAGTGTGGGTCTAGCAATGGGTTATGAGATAACTGTTACAGCCATTTTACAATGTTGTTAGAAATTATATGAAGTTCAAATATGTAAAGTATACACACATACACCTGCACATTATTATGTCTCATTAAATAGCAACCACAGTAAACAATTCTTCTGCAATGCAGTCTGTTAACAATATGCTAAGGTTGCAATAACCAAAGACATAATCAAAGAGAATGTTTTTTAATAATTTGGTTTTTCAATAGAGAATTCAATTAATTATGTGGGCATTTGTGTATATATTGAGTTATATTAAGTATTTTTCAACAGCTTTGGACAATCAGATTTGATAACCAGAACTGTTTAATAAAAAATATCCAGGTACAACTTTACAATAAGACTACCCTCATAAAGGGCTTATGAATGGTTTAAAATGAGTTTATTAAATGGCTATTAACTAGTTCATGCATGTTAAAATCATTAATAAGCAGTCATTACACAAATTAGTAACAGTGACCTGATATGTCTGATGAATTTAAATATCTGATATCTGAATAATGCAATCCAATTGAGAAGACAGAGTAAGAACCATAATTTAATTACCATAATTAAATAAAATTTAAACTTTTCACATACTTTTTTATAAGGGTAGTCTTATTATATCTGTCAATGACACCAGCTATTAATATTCAACAGGTCACTGCTGCACTTTGTTTATGTATTATAAGTTCTTGTTAATGACTAAAATGTTTGTCCTAAATAAAAAAAAATTATTAATGAACTGTACAATATTCATACACGCTCATATGCACAGTTTTATTGTAAAGTGGTATTACTATCCATAGATAGGGTAACCCTTCAGCATAGGGAGTATAATAACGCCCTTGTAAAGCTCTTATTAAGCCTTATAAAGCCAGTAGTTGGTAATCATCTAGCTGCTCATTACTGTATTACTAAGCAATAACTAGAGTGAAAAAAGCAATAAGCACTTTTTAGTTTTGTACATAATAATCTTTTGCATCAATATCCCTTATTATGCCATTATTAAGCCTTATCAATCCAATACTTACTAATTAACGAGCTGCTTATTATTACATTATCAAACATGAACTAGGATAAAGCATTTACCAGAGCACTTGTAACATTCTTATTAAGCATTAAGTCATTAGTAATTAACTATTTGCTCATTACTACACCATTAATTATTAATTACACCAAGTTAAGCATTTTCCAAAGTACTTTTGTGTAATAATAGTGTTGTAGTACTCAAGTCTTAGCAAAACAAATAAATGGTCTTGGGTAAAGACGGTTCTTGTCTTGACACTAGTCGAGCTGTATCCACACTGCGTCTTTTAGCATTTTGGGTTTTTCTTCTCACCCGCAGTGCAATTAGTGCTTCTGGTTTAAAACGTGCTTTATGTACATAGCTGTGTCCTCATGACAATCATCTGGTTTTTGAGAAAAAGTTGTCTTTACTTTAACATCAAGGGTAGGTCGAGACCATTCAATTATGGTCTTAAGACTTGAGTACTAAAATAGTCAGAAATAGTCAAATAGTTAGAAAAGAAACAAAATGGGATTTTACCCTGGTAAAATCCAAAAAATTTTTCAAAGTGCAAATATGTTAAAGCTTCCTCTACAGGAAAGACATGTTAATGCATAATTACTGCTCATTTTGCTGAATTGAACACTCTGGAGAAAAAAATAAAATGTGGCCTGTGCAAAAGTTATGATGCATTTTCTATTGTACTTTTTAAAATTTTTATTTATTAAACTTTATTAAATAAATAGAAATGGTGCACTAAAAAATGTAAAAAAATTCCATTTTTAGGTTTGTTCTCTATATGGGATGTGCTAACTAAACATGTCAGTTGAATAAGGGTGTTCAATCTTCAGCATACAACTGTTTAATATACAAATTAGGGGACCCTAAGAAATTGCTTGAATAACTATTTACTGCTTAACGATGTAGTAACGGGCAGCCAATTAATTACCAACTACTGTCTTGTTAGGGCTTAAAAAGATTACAGGGGTATTTTAATATCCCCATTTAGTATTTAAATGCTAAAAATTGTTACAGTATACTAATTAATAACTTATTTCTGTCCCCCAAAATCTTAAATGATCAATAAATGATCTTAATTTATATTTTAATGCCTATTGTTCAACTTATAATATTCAAAATTCTAAACTTTTGAAGGGTAATGCAAAAATCTACTCAGCAGTCTAGTGGTCTAGTGACTACCGGTTTTTCAAATTTTTTGTGTAAGAAGTGAACTTTGCTTCATGCAAGTAATGTAAAAGATAAATGGCATGACGTATGGTATTTCTGGAATGCGGCATGTTTCGTTAGGGTGTGTGCAGTGTGTTTGTGGGGTGTGGACAGCATTGACAGCTACAGGTGAATAAACAGACAGTCGACATTCTGGCAGAGTACAGTACAATACTATGCGCTCTAAACCATATACAGAATGTCCCTATTCTGTTTGCCTTCTAAGCAGGGAGAAGGGAGAGGCCAGGCTTTTGTGAAGTAATCAATAGTGCTACAGATGTCTCTCTCTGTCTCACCACTTCTGTGTCCGCAAAGGCCTCCACAGCACGCAGCACCAGTCCTTCTTCCTCAGACAGCACATACACATCCTGAATGCCATTCTCCAGATGCTCACCAGGCCTCAGGAAGAACGAGCGCTCGCCCTTTAAGGTGAAAAACAGACATGAGTATGTCAGATTTCAAGTAAAAAGAAAACACTTAGTCTTCACTTGTAATATTAACTGCACAGATAAATGTTAATATTGTAAAAGAATCATAAATACATCTTTTCTTTTCTACTCATCTTTTATAAATTTGCATTCACTCACAAACCTAGGACACCAAAAATATTTTTCAGGAATCAATAATTTAATTATTTAACTGCAATAACTGCTCTAATCAAATCTATAAAATTGACTACTAGAGGTACCATAACCTCAGTGTGTTTTGCTGCACCCTTAACCTTTTAAGTTTTAAATCTTTGAGTTATCAATATTAAGACTTAAGGATTATTCAGTAAAACCTAAAAATTATTTGGAAACTACTACAAAATGTACACGAAAGTTATAAAAGTATGACAGTAAAAACATTAAATTCATGTCAAGTTAAAGACCTTTAGAGCTTACAGAGTTAGATATTACCTGACAAAAATTCTTTTTTTTTTAAAAACATGATGAAATAAAAGTATATTATATATAATAATATTGTTAAATAAGCAAAATAATAAGAGCTATGCAATACTATAAAACTACTACATGCCAGTGTACTTATTAAGCTATTATCACAATGCTGGTGCTGAGTCTATAGTGCCTGTGATGTAAGGAGGAGGAGGATCAATGCACCTTCACCACTCTCTTCTGTCCAAGCTGGGGCTTGCCATCAGGTCCCACAGGGTCCAGAATCACACAGTACTGTCTGCTGCTCAGTGTAGTCACATCCACCACCCCCACAACCTCTTCAGCAACTGAGGGGATGTGTGCCTCTCTGTCTGCCAGCGTCACTAACCACTCTTCCCCTGTCCTTCGGTCCCGTCCACCAGCATCTCGGAATGGCCGCAGAGCGCGCACATGCAGTGCTTTCTGAGACAGAGTGAGCGAGCGAGAGAGAGAGAGAGAGAGAGAGAGAGATTATTTTTATTATATATGTGTACACACACACACACACACACACACACACACACACACACACACACACACACACACACACACACACACACACACACACACAGAGAGGGAGAGAAAAGGTAAGCGCTAATTACCTTGTCAGTGAGGATGAATGCATTTACAATGTCGATGACCTCCTCATGTGCCCCAGGCAGGTACGCTCCCACTTTACACACTTGCCACTCCTCACCTGTCATACACACACACACACACACAATTTCATAATGTAATTATGGTCATATGATAATGATAGTTATATAATATTATCATAGGCTATAAATTCTAGGAGACATACTGGATTTACTTAATCTTTATATTTTTTGAAAGACATAAATGTTGTCATTGCCGTCATTTAATGCAAATTAAAAACCCTGAGCAGAAGACTGAAGTGGTGCTTAAAGACACAGATACCTTCTGAAAGGCTAAATGAAACTCTGGAACTGTTTCCACATAAAGAACCAAAAAACAAAGTCAAGTAAACCCTCATATCCTGAGGAGGATTTATGTGTCAGTGTGACTAAATAACTAATCACATACAAAAATATCAGTTTATTAATGATCGTGTGGGTAAGTATCTAACCAGTCACTCTGCGGACTCCGCTGCGGTCCACGCCCTCTTTGCGTGCTCGGAGGCGAATGGCCTGGTTTTCTCGGATCACTGTGGCCTTGATGGTCTCCAGCACCATCACCTCCTTTCTGGGGATGTATGTTCCTGCAAGAGGTCAGAGGTAAATATTACATCACTATTTCCTATGATACGTTCCCTGAAGTCTAGTTATTATGTATGTCTATTCCCCATAACTAATTTTAATATCAACATTTTAAAACTTTATCATTTAGAGTTGCAGTGCACCTGCTTTTTAAACATCAGACTGGGCTGAAATGCACAAAAAAAAACTGTTAAGTTAGGATTGAAACCTTCCAAGGCATCAGAAAAAAAAATATTTTCACATATGTGGATCCTTTGGAATGCTGCAAAGATTAATTTGTTTCCTGAAAGTCAGTAAATTTTTTCTCACATCTGCCAATCCAGTAACTCAACTACAGTCTGTCTGCAGTAACAACATGGCACAACACTACAGTGTGAATGGGCAGTCACATGTAAATTTATGGTTGTGATGTCTATGAATGGCATGAATGGTACATTTGGGAACCTTAACAGTCTGTATAAAAATCTTTTATTTAATAAAAGTAAGATTATTTCCATGATGTGGGCATTTTAAATGAACAAAAAAAATGCTTCTTCTTAAAGCAATCATGTCATTTTGCACTGGAGTGTTCACAAGGGAGGCGAGGGCTGTAAGATTTCTAAATTTTATTGTTTGATTGAATGCCGGATACTCCTGAGAGAGAAAGGGAAGTTGACATGAGGGTGATAAGTCACCTGGCCCCTCAAACAGCCACTCATCTCCAGCCACTCTCTTATCTCCATCCTCCTCCTCAAAGTCCAGAAGAGCCTGCAGCCGCAGGGCAGTGTCAGGATACACAATCTGCAGTGGAGTCACGTCCTGAAAGACAAAGGCAGAGAAATTTTTTTCATTAATAACGTAATTTAGATTAGATATATTATGAGAAAATTGTTCAGGAACATAATTCAAAAGTTTGGAATAACATCATGTTCATTTTTGTTATTTTACTCAACTACACAATGCAGACTGAAAAAATTCAGATCAGGTTCTTACTCAAAACCCATTAATAACCACTTCTCTTGTAAAACAGCTGTGAGGAACTGAAGAGGCACTAGAACAAGTAGTGAGAGAAATAAGAGCCACACCTTCTGGATCTCTTCTCCAGGGTAGAGGGGAAAAGGGTCCTGGGCCAGACGAATCTCCAGGTCAGCATGGCGAAGTTTAGCCTGGCCAGCAGTGTCAAACTGGACATGGCCTTCATCATCACGGACCACTGGGTTCAGAATCACGCAGTAATGGCGGGGTGGGATCATGGTCATCCGGGTTGGGTTGAAGAGGACTCTTCAGGGGGATAAGAGAGGTTTGAGGAGTCAGTAAAATACAATCAGATATCAGCCAGACAGGATAAGGGTGTCCAAAGTGTGGCCTATGGACCAAAGCTGGTCTATAAGGATGTTTAATCTGGCCAGCCAGAAAGTTACCCTAATGCTTATATACCATATGTATACACATAACTTATTCAATTCGTAATCTTATTTAAAAATTCACTTTTTAGCCTTTTTAATAACAACATTTAGTCTAATATTATAAAATACAGTTTTAAAAATCAATTCAAAACCTCACCTACTGTCTTTATTGGTGAATTATTTTGTCTGTTTGGCCTTTTTGGTCACCCTCAATTAAGAGGCTACATTTACATATGTTAAACTCATGTCAATGTTAAAAATGTCACACTTAAGTGTGCACCCTTTAGGGGATGTGTTACCTTTTTAATTTAGAAAATCAACAAAACATGTCATTTTACAAGGGTGTTCAAATGTTTACATAAGACCGTACATCATATTTATTTTTAAAAAATGATTGAGCCAATTTCACATATAGCTTCAGATGAGTTCGAACAGTGCATGTTAGTGATTACTCATTCAAAAGGTACTGGCTGCTACTATGACCCAAAAACAAAGTTCACTTCTGAGCTAAGCGAATCAGCTAATGAATTTGGCCATTTATCAGAACAGATAGAGAAAAAAAAACAAACAAAGTGGCAAGTTGAAGGAAAAAGCAAGATAAATTTCAACAACACAGTGCTCCCCAAACATCCCTATACAGCTTGTTGTTGGTCCCTCAGGTTTATGGAGAGACATTTGTGCCAAATTGAAAATAAATCGCTACAGTGGAAGAACATAAAATGCAATGCACAGGACATTACTTTTCCACAGTGACATGCGTAATATGTGGCAAAATCAAAAACAAACCCTCCATTGCATTATTAACATTGTATTGCATTAACAATGTATTAACATTGCTTGACCTCCTTACTGACAAACAATGCATGAGGAGTCAGATTTTAAAAATGAAAGGCAACCCAATTTAAAAAGTAATAAAGGCACAATATTGCTTTCCACCATACTGTACATAAAAAACAACATTAAATCACTGTAATTGATCTTTTACTTTTTCGCTTGTTTTCCACATGTTACCGTTTAAATGAAAGTTCACGTGTGCATCGCATTTTACTGTTTTATTTGCATTTCAACAAGGCAAATGCACACGAAGTGCAAAAAAAGAGGTCAAGCGCTGTAAAAACTAGGTAACAGTGGTTTTGCTTTTCAATTATTCTGCATGTCACCTATGGAAAAGTAATGGCATGTGTGCAACGTATTTTACTGTTTTCATTGAGGACAATCTATTTAAAGTACTGCACTGTGGAAATCAATATAGCCATGTCCTCATTACATTTTAAAGTGGGTAGTATTCAATTCTGATAGGAATTTAGCAATCGTTTTTAAAACGTCACCCCTCGTGCACTGCTTTTCAGTAAAGAGGTGAAGCAACCTGAAAAGAGAGTTTGTTTTTCATGTCGTCATGTATCTGCATGTCACTATGGAAAAGCAATGTTGTGTGTGCATTTCATTTCACGTTTTTCCACTGTAGTTACTGCTGTTCAATTTGCTCTTAATGCAGGTTAAGCACCAGTGCATATAGCAACATCTGTATGTCTCTCTAATCTCATTTCTTTGAAATCTGATACCAGCCACAGGTCTCCCTATTGTCATTCAAATTCAATTACAAGTCTATGTAAAGCTGTTTCCATGACAAAGTTTACACAGCTGAAGATTTAGCTGAAGAATGGTTTTGTTCCAGGTTTCATCCATTGACATTCAAACAGATGTTACACACAAAAGCAGGGCTGAACAATTTGGGGAAACATATTGCAGCTGCAATTCAAATTTTAATTATTTCTATGATGTCCAGGTTTGTTTTTTTTGGCCAAGACAACCAGAAAATGTACTTTTTTCTCAATTGAGGCTTAAACAACAGTAACAGCACCGATCCTTAGAGCTCTGCACGTTAACAGATCAAACGTATAACCTATGTGAAAACCTGGTAGAACTAGTCCTGCCACAATAAAAATCACACCCACATTTTCCATTTGACCACCCTAGAGTTGCCCAAGTGTATGACTTAAACTCTTAAACATGCTGATCCAACATTAGCTTATATTAGAGCTATTATCACATTATAATGATCACAACTGCGTGGACAGGAGGACACTATCAAAGTCATTAGAGTAAGGGTGTATATAAAAATAAAGAAATAAATAAATAGTATCCGGTTTCTCTGCTTATTACTCAAAGTAGGAAACAACAATATGGATAAAATATCAAATTACACACACCGTTACTGTAAAAGTGATATGATCCACAATGTGGAGCAACACTTTATTTAGTCCATGAGAGCAAGCCTTAAATTGCAACTTAACATTTTTTTTTTTTTTTACAATTTTTGGAATCTAAGAACCAATTACATGTCAACTACAATAATACTGAATTAAGTACAAGCTTATTTTCTAGTCAAAATAACATTCTCTGGTTATTCAAAATGTAAAAATGAATCATAAAATTAAAAAGGATCTTTCTTATTCCACTACTTTTATATATTTGTGTATTTAAAAATAAGTCCCAAATGTACCCAAATCTGAATCAAATTGGATTGAATCAAATTATGGCAAAGAATTTACAACACGTATAACTGTTTCCTATAGAATAAATGTAGAAATGAACTGTTGTAATGTCAGAGATTGACACACATGATTAAAGTGTTCACATGATTTCAATTATCAAATACATTTTATGATCACATAACTCTGATGAGGAGCATCTGAGCACGACCCCCCTTTGCTTTCATTTGTACGCAAGCTGTTGTACATTTGACACAAAAGATATTGTAAATGATATACTGTGCTTTGTGTGGTGTGACTGAAGCTACCTCTCATTATCCTGGCGGATATAAGTGAGAGGTCCAATCTCGACCCGGGCGATGTTGGTGTTCTGATCCAACACATGGATGAAGTGGTGTGGTGGGATCCTTATGATTGATGAGTCAGTGCGTTCGGTATCCAATTGGCTGGTTGTGGCTCTCTTCGACATGATCTGAGAAATTAAAAACGACAGCAATTAATACTCGAGGAAACACAATGTCCAAACTTTCAGCTATCCTACAACGAAGACAATCAGCAGTGGTTTCTACATGCATACATCAGTGAATGGGGCAGGACCCTCTAGATACCAGGGGGCCCCACAAGTGTGCGTTGCTGTATTTTTTTTTTCCTATGTTTAATTTATTGTTTTATGATCAATATCTTTATTTGCTTTTCAAGATGATGTAAGAGATTAGAGCAATGGCTATAAAGACCGATTACAACTTAGCAACAGTAAATATCCAAACAAAGAAAGACAAGAACAAATACACACACCCAAAAAAAAAAAAAAAAAAAAAAAAAGTACGTGATGTTCACCGATCACTTTGTCAATCTGTTACACTGCAGTCATGTCCCCTTTCTGTAGTGTTCCACTTCAGGCTTTACATTATACCAAAGTACATCTTGTTGAATTGTCCATCATCAGTCAGCCATCTCCCCCTTTTTAAGAAAATTCAGGAACATCTCCCATATGTCTCGGAATTCACTCATTTTACCCTTGATAAAATATGTTATTTTTTCCAACGCAAGACTTGAGGTCATTCCTTTTATCCACTGTGATAGACCAGGGGCTTCTTCCTTTTTCCAGGATCGAGCTATTAGACGTTTAGCTTCAAGGAGACATAGATTAATCAAGGAGGACTCTTTTTTATGGATTTTAAGTTCATCTGGGAATATTTGAAAGATGCACAGTTTAGGATTAAGAGGAATGTCCTTGTCAACAATCAATGACAATACATGGATCAAGTAGTGCAGGAATAGTTTGCCTTAAATTGGAGAGAAATAAAACTGTCATCTGCATATAATGATATACGATGCTCTACCTCACCAATTTCTATACCTCTGATACTAGTATGTGTTCGAATGGCTATGGCAAAAGGCTCTATGGCAACAGTAAATAAAAGAGCTGACAAGGGACAACCTTGTCTCATCCATCCATCCATCCATCCATTTTCTAAGCCGCTTCTCCGTCAGGGTCGCGGGGGGGTGCTGGAGCCTATCCCAGCAGTCTTCGGGCGAAAGGCACGATACCTTGTCTCATGCCTCTGTGTAATCTAAATGGAGAAGTAGTCAGCCCATTAGTGAGAATTCTAGCAGATGGGTTTGCATAGAGAATACGGATCCATTTTATGAATCCATCTCCTACACCCATTCTCTGGAGAACATCAAACATATATTGCCATTCGATACGGTCAAAAGCTTTTTCCGCATCCAATGACAGTACAGCTCTATCCTCTATTTCAGTACTTAAATGTACAATGTTTAATACTCGCCGAATGTTGTGGAAGGCTTGCCTCCCTTGTACAAAACCATTTTGGTCCTCGTGTATAATTTTTGGTAGTATGGATTCCAATCTTCTTGCTAATACTTTACACAGAATTTTTGTATCATTATTTAGAAGTGAGATTGGTCTATATGACTTCTATCTGTTGGACATTTGGCCAACAATGTAATTAGTGCACAATTTAGAGTCGGGGGTAGAGTGCCAGATTTGTAGGACTCAAGATACATATCCATAAGAGGTGGAATCAATTTACTCATGAATACTATATATATATATATATATATATATATATATATATATGTATTGGATTGCCGTCAGGCCCTGGCGCTTTCCCTCCCTTCATGCTGCTAATTGCATCAGCTATCTCTTCAGCTTCCAATTCGTGTTCCAAAGAAGCAGTACCAACTTCATCCAATGTAGAGAATTGTAGCAAGTTAAGAAATTCTGACTGCCTTTGTTGCGATATATGTGAGTATTCTGAACTGTATAGGGTCTGCTAATATGTTTGAAATGAACTATTTATTTCTTCTGGGTCAGCTGTTATGCGTCCATCCTCATCTTCAATTGCATTTATAGCCCTCTCCGACTGCAATTGCTTAATACGCCAGGCCAGAAGTTTCCCTGTTCTCTCTCCCTGTTCATAATAGCTCTGCCTTAGGCGCCACAAGCTCTTTATTGCCTGGTTCGATGACAATTCATTATATTGAGATTTTAGTATATTGAGATTTTAGCAACTGTGGAATAAGTCTAGAAGGATCACTACTTGAGCAAATTTGCTCCTCCATTATTTTAATTTTATCTTCTAGCTTTTTAAACTGAATCTTACTATCTTTTATTTTGTGGCTTGTATAACTTATCATTTGCCCCCTTAGGAAGGCTTTAAAAGCCTCCCATCTTACTGATGCCGTTGTTTCGTTTGTGTTAAGTTCAAAATACATGTCTATCTGTGCCCCTATGAACTTCAAAAAACCAGGGTCCCTTAGCCATGATGTTTGAAAGTGCCATCTTGGAGAACCTCTACGAAAGTTAGGTGGTGCATATGTAAAAGTAACTGGAGCATGATCAGAAATAACTATACTATCATACCAACTCTTTTTAATCTGGGGCTGAAGATGGGTTGACACTAAAAAGTAGTCAATGTGGGAGAATGTCTGATGTGTACTTGAAAAACATGAGAACATTCTAGTATTAGGGTTATTATATCGCCAAATATCTATTAAGTTAAAATCTTTAAGGCACTGATGCAGCTCTAGTCGTGTTTGTTGATGAGATATGTCTGAGCCTGTCGATCTATCAATATCTGGGGAGAGGGCACAGTTGAAATCTCCTCCTATTACAAAATAACCTGGCATTGAGGCTAGTAAGAGAAAAAGGTTTCTAAAGAATATTGGGTCATCATCATTTGTTCCATATACATTTACTAGATTTAATGGAACAGACAAGAGTTTTCCTTGGATAATGATATATCGCCCTGAGCAGTCGCTGATTGTATTGATTACTTGAAAAGGGACTGATTTATGTATCAAGGTAATTACACCTCTTGCATGAGAGGAAAATGATGCAAAAAATGTCTGACCAGACCACCTTCTTCTTACTCTATTATTATTGTCGGGCGTTAAGTGCGTTTCTTGGAGGAAGACAATTGTAGATTTTAATTGCTTTAGCCTGCTCATAGCTTGTTTCAGTTTAACAATGTTGTTTAAACCTCTTACATTCCATGAGGTGAACTGAATCTCAGCTTGTGAAGCCATTGTGCTGGACTGTAATTGACTATTATTTTGAATACTCATTCTGACTGCTGTAAATTGAATTAATCGTACACTCAAAAACAAACATGTTGTTAACACAAACAAAAACACTTCTGTAACCAAATATTCCTACTCTTTCCATAACCGAGTAGGTTTCCCATCCCTTGCATTTTGTCCTGGCTATGGAGCAAAGCCGATCCACACTTTCATGTTCATTGAACTTCATTGAACTTTCATGGGGAGCAACATAGTGCATGCAACAGACCTAACCTATCCCCCGTCGCCCACTTAGAGTTGTATAAACACCATTTGAAAGAAGTTGAAACTGTAAACCATTAAACAGATTTCTTCTTTTTAAACTAAAGAGGTAAAAGAGTATTCTGAACATCTTACTAAGCCAGTGTTTGTTTCTTGAGTCACCATAGAACAACGACAACATAAAGTCAATTTCAACTGACTGGTGAATCATATTTAACATTTAGCCATTGAAGCAGACCACAAAATGATCCTCATGCAGGCTACTGCTAACCCTGTTAACCTATACCTCACATAGACTACAAGAGTTTGACTACCAGCTGGTAGGTCAAATGATCATTGCCTACTTATCAATCAACATTAGCCTCATCACAGTCGTGTCCTGTCCCGCGTTGTTCCCGGCTCCTTCCCAGACCCTGAACAAATTTCCTCGCTTCCACTGGGCAGTTAAATGAGCTACGCTTTCTCTTGTATGTCACACAAAAGGTGGCTGGGTGGACGATGCCATATCGGAGGTCTGGAATGTTGAGAGATCGCAGCTCCTTTTTCATCCCGTCGAAGCATTTTCGCTGCCTGTGGAGCTCTGCTGAGATGTCCGGGAAGAACATCACTCGCCTGCCCTCGAACAGGATGGCGCCCTTGTCCCTCGCTGCCTTCATGGTCCTAACTTTGTCACTGTAGTTCAGGAATTTCATGATGACTGCTCTTCGACGTGTATTCCTCTGTGCAGAATCACTTATACCTTCATCTGTTCTTCCGATTCTGTGCACCCTTTCAATTGTTAAGGGCTTGGGAAAAACTTCCGAGCCAAGAGTTTGAGGGATCCATCTCTCCAGGAAAGCACACATATCGCCTCCCTCAGCCCTCTCCGCAAGCCCCACCAGGCATAGATTGGACCTGCGGCTTCGGTTTTCCAAATCGTCAACCTTCGGAGTGAGTGCCTTTATGGTAGCCTACATTTCCTCAGTTTGCTTCTGCAGGGACTCTATATTGACCTCATTGGTATTCACACGGCTCTCTGCCTCACTCATGTGGTTTCATGGGCATGCAGCTCCTGTTGGACATTCTGAATGGCGGTGAATATCAAATCTAGATGTGAAGTCGTCTTTCATCATTTGGATGGCTTGTAGCATCTCGCTCGATGCTAGCTGGTCTTGGCTGTTGCTAGCCTCCATCTGAGCTGTTACGTCCGTGGATTGCGGCTCCACATAGGTTTCTGTTTTCGTTGTTTTCTGCACCATTCTGAATGGTTTTGTTGTGGGCATTTTGTCTGTAGTGTAAGCTGTTTTGATTTCTATTTCAGAATTAATGTGGCTAGTAGTCTTCAGTGCCGAATTTTCCAGAATATTTGCAACGGGCTCCGGTTTGCGTCTAACTAGCACCACGCCATAACCGGAAATCCATTGTTTAACTTATTGTTAAATATAAAGATTACCTACATATTCTGTGTCCTTTTTTGCAAACAGTAATACAACTGATAGTAATACGGTACAGTTTTGCAAACAGTAATACAACAGCCCTGCCAGTAAACATGAACATGTGACATAAAAAGTGAATCAGAGTGATTCCTATTCCTTGGAATCTGAAAGCACAAGCCCACTGAATTCTTGCCTCAAGACACCCATGTGTTTTTAATTTGTTTAATTCTGTATCATGTGTTATTAGGACTGACAGTGAACCAGTGGAGTCTAAAAGTGAGCTTATAACAATCACATACATGGATTCTGTTATGTAGTATTATATACATCCATCCATCCATTTTCTAAGCCGCTTCTCCCTCAGGGTCACGGGGGAATTATATACAAGCATATCAAATTTTGAATATTTTTTGTAACATGGTTCTTCAGTTAAGTACAGGGTAGTCCAGAAGTCTATATGCTTCTATTCTGCATTCTTTTTACATTACAAAAGATGTAATCATTGTAATAATAAGTGAAATATAGAAACAGAATTTAAACATTTACATGAATTTCAGAATTTCTTAGCATTTGGTTTTGCTTTAATGACAGGATACACAAAGAGAGGCATCTGAACATGTGCTTCGGTGGAAAGGTTAAAGCTAAAAACTGGAGCGTTTTGCACTAAGCCTTTAAAGGGGAATTTCACTGATTTTCCAAAGTTTCTGCATAATTAAATTGTTGAAATGTAAACAATCATTCAGAGCAATTCAATGCAAAATGGTTCACTGTAGAGGAACTTACTGACTCAGGTTTCTTTAAAGAGGTGGTGATAGGAACTGAAAAGAACCTGGGGATGTAATACAATCTAATGGTGATTCTGACTGAATTGTGGGTAAACTGTTACTTTCTCAGTGCACTGTAAAAGAAGAAACACGTAAAACCTGTCCTACAGAACACACCTCACATGTCTTATCTCTTTATGGCCAAAATTGCGATAAAGTTGCAAATAGTTATCTCGAACTCATTGCATTCTAAGATACTAGTTCAAATGAGTGGGTGCCTGATGCAATCAGACTATAATGTAAACATTATCTGTGACTTTGGAACCATCAATTCTCTTCACTGCGCATGGCAATGTATAATCTCTCACTCAATAACATGACAGAGAACTCCTCTTAATCAAACATACCCTAAAGAACCCTGACGCAGGATACTTTTAACTGACATGTCTTACACAATGGCAAGAAAACTGACAAACTGAGAGGAGTCAGCTATGAGACAATAGCTTATGGAACTCCAATGCAAACAAGGAGGGTGGAGTGCTAGAAAGCTGCTAAGCCAGCTATGGCATGAAGAAATGGGGCCTAAGGTTGGAGGCAGACAGGTAACTTAGTAATCTTTGAATAAGCGACAAGACTTATCGTTACTCTGAACCACCCTGCCATGTCTTTATTCTCAAACAGCAATCAAGTTCAACAACAAACTGGCACACAACACCTGTCAGGGCACTCATTCATCACCATGCAGCTATCTTCTGACTCCATCAGTATGATAATCTGTCCAAACATGGGCGTGGGTGTGCAACTAAGTGGGTGTGCAACTAAACCCCAGAAGGGAGAGATTGTTTCGCATGGACCCTCCCACTTTCAGTAATCCAATCAAATTAAAGACAACTTTTCCGCATCCTAAACTGAAGCTATCGGTGGTTTAGGCCTAAGCTTACAGTTTTTCATTCGATGTGTTAAAATGAACATCACAAAACTACTAGGCTGGCTTTTAGTGAGCTGTATCCACCCCATCGCTCTGAAATGCTGCGTTTTGGCCAAGTTAAACATATGCGTTCAGCGTGTTTTCATCTTCTTTTATTAGGAGGTTACTTCTGCTAAGCCTGATCCAACGGAGCTTCCATTTTTCTATAACATCACATACTCAAAGTCACTGTCAAGACACGATTAACACGATAAGTAAGCTTGCCGAGTTTTCTTGTACGGTACAGAACGGTTTAGAGAAAAGAACAACACTATGCAGCTAGACTTACTGTTCACGTGAAAAAGGAACTGCAGCGTTTTCCTGAACTGCTACTGTGGTCTGGGCCGGACTGGACCGGGCGCTTTTTCTCTTTTAAAGCCTCTTTAAACGAAGTCAAGTAGTTATTTAGCTGTGTAGGGTAGGCGTGTAATGTCAAGGCGGAAATGGTTGCTTTCGATCACACGTTCTCGTGAAGCCCCGCCCCCTACGCCAGGATTGGCTGCTTCCTTCTGCTCTTAATAGCCTAATAACAGGAATGTGCATATTTTCAATAGACTGATATTTGTGCGTGTATATAGCGGCAAATATTTACCTTTTTTTTTTAAAAAAAAGACAAATTTAAATATGTTGATATAATTTAAAATATCACTTTGCGTTCAATATATGCAAATATATTTACATAGACCGCAGGTCACATAAATGATAGTTACCGAATCATACAGTTTTGAATATTACAGACACCTCAGTTAAATGAAAACCGATTGTTTATTTACAATTTCAAGTGTTTGAAACAAGTATTTATGACATGGGAAACTGAGTTACAGTCGGTTACTAAGGCGGGGCTTGTCGGAAAAACAACAGGAGAAATTACGCGAAGTGAGGCGGGACACCAGAGGTAACCAGCTGGTCCAGGAAAACGGGGTGAAAGTAAACTGAGGGAGGCTGTTATGGAGGCACACACTCGGATACAGGCCTGTGTATTTGCATGTAGCGTTGTGTGAAAATTGAGCTTTCTGAACTGAAGTCTGCTGATGTAACAGAACAGAAAACGACTGTAAAAGACAAGGGGCTACGACTGCAAGGTGTTTGGGTGGGTGGTCTGGCACAACCGTATATTTAATATCAGCGAAGTTCATAGAATGATGATAATAATGTTATTACTGACTCTTCTCATTTTCACATAATTCTATGAACCTTTTTTTTAAATAATTCGATTTGTTACTGTATTATGGAACTTGTGCTTTACTATGTTGAGAAGAACATCATCTGAGCTATATCATAACTTACCTTAGCTTTGGGCTCTAGTGCAAAATAGCATTTGAAGCATTTTACTACAGATTACAAATGGTGGACACTAATTCAATAGCACTTGTCCAAATGAGAGATCTCCATTGATTCTCCTGGAAAGCCACCACACACCTATTTACATTCTCAACAATATTGGGTCTCTTTCACCAAGATGAAATTTCTTCTTAAAACCCAGTTTTCACAAAGATTCTGACATTCACTAGAGCTTTCTTGTTTGGCATTTGTTCTTCGGTAAGAACAGAATCTACACACTCAGGAGCACAAAGGTGAACACAGTTCTGTGGTTTAAGAACACGTCATGAATCTGTTGTAGCCTTTTTCTTAGGATCTTTCACAAGAGCACATTTAGGAAAAGGTAAATGAAGCCCGTTGTTTTTAAAAACCTGAAAATTAAGTTAAATTGTCAAATATCTAAATCTGTCAAAATTATTGTGTCTGGGCTAGAGGATATCTTGGAGACAAATTACAGATATATTGTAAATTTCAAAATTGGAACACTAAAAATGTACAAAAGTTTTGGACAGAGACAGGAACAGTTCAAAACCTGCCATCCTCTGGCCATTTAAAAGTGGAAAGCTTGGTAAAGCATTACTTGTGCGAACCTATGTACTCCATGTGTCAGACTTCAAGCAGCCATTCGAAAGAATCGACATGAAATAAAATACAAACCTGAATAAAATACTAAACACTAACATACATAATGGGAAGAAACACTAAAGTTTGAGTACAAATTGAATTCAGATAGTGCCTGAAGACTACTGAAAACTCTTCAGTTCAGAATTTCAATATTAGTGGTTATTTATAAGTAGAAATCACAGATGTAATCTGGCATCCTAAGCATGCATGGTGTGCATGTATGTGAGGGGGAGTCGGATTCTGTGGAGTTCGGCACAACAGATGTCATCTAAAATGTTTACACACAGTGTTCAGCTCATGTTTAAATTTAACAGTAAGTCAGTCTGGGCTCTATGCCACATCAAGAAGTCTGTCAAGCCTTAATGATGACTTGGACGCAGTTTAATCAAGTTGAAAGAAATTCCAAGAATGTATTTATGGGAAAGATTTGGGTGACTATTGACGTCTAGTGCTTGTCAGGAATGTTAGCCTCTTAGCCACAGAAAAGCAGAAAAAGTGCAAACTTGATTTCTCACCAAACCATTCCTTTAAGAGAAACACTCCTTTTGTAACTGACTTTCTACACCAGATGGCAGTAGATGCTCAAGCCTTGCATTTTAATTTAGTAACACAAACACACACACACACACACACACACACACACACACACACACACACACACACACACGTTTTCTCCAGCGGCACTTATTGAACAACTCTCAGAGTGATTCCAGTGATTTTATTAAATGTAGGTTTGCTTCACAGCAAAAGCAGATTAAATGCTTTTAAATGCAAGCACTTATCATTACCACTAACATAAAAAATGTTGGTTTAGATGTAGTGTATGTGTATAAGCAACAGCAGTACATGTCCATAAATTAATCCATTAAGCTAGGAACCAGATTTTATAATCCACACATGGATCATATTGAGAGATTGCAGAGCATGTTGTTGGAGATTCAAGGCAAAGGTGACCCTAAAGAAAAAAACAAGATCTCTACATCTATTGTGTCTTTCATATTATCAGAATGTTAGGCTTTCTAAAGGTAAAAAGAGAAAATGACTGGATGCTAACAATCTACAGCTGGAACATTTCTACATTTCTTGCTGAACTTGACACTATTCTCCTTTCAAATGAACAACTGCTGCTTCTGATCTCCAGATCAAACAAGTATGCTCATATGATCAAACAGTGAGCTGAATTAAAATTAGGAGGATATGAGGACCTGTGACATCCCACTCCTTTAGAGAATCGCGGCTTGTCTAATAACGTTCTGCTAAGGTGGTCTTGAAAGGCCTATCTGGTCTACACGATCCCGAATCTGGGCAGATAATAAATAATAAATGCCCTGGAAATTAAGGGCTCAGATTTGACATTTTTCTGTATATTTTTCTCCCTAAGGTCCAATTATGACATTTGTGGGTTTATTTACTAAATACATAACAAGCTCTCTTCATCTCTTAGAAGTGCACAGGCTGTTTCTTTCCTGTCTCTGAAAGACTCATATACACTCACCGGCCACTTTATTAGGTACACATTGCTAGTAAAAAGGTTGGACCCCCTTTTGCCTTCAGAACTCCCTTAATTCTTCATGGCATACTTTCAACAAGGTGTTGGAAACATTCCTCAGAGATTTTGGTTGGTTATTTGAGGTACTGTTGCCTTTCTATCATCTCAAACCAGTCTGCCCATTCTCCTCTGACCTCTCACATTTTCGTCCAGACAGCTACCGCTCACTGGATATTTTCTCTTTTTTGGACCGTTCTCTGTAAACCCTAGAGATGGTTCTGCGTGAAAATCCCAGTAGATCAGCAGTTTCTGAAATACTCAGACCAGCCCATTTGGCACCAACAACCATGTCACGTTCAAAGTTAATCACTTAAATCACCTTTCTTCCCCATTCTGATGCTCGGTCTGCACTTCAGCAAGTTGTCTTGACCACTTCTACATGCCTAAATGCATTGAGTTGCGGCCATGTGATTGGCCGATTAGCTATTTGTGTTAACAAGCAACTGAACATACCTGTACCTAATAAAGTGACCAGTGAGTGTGTGTAAATGAACAGTACACAGACATTTTTGTGAAGGTCTGCAGGCATGAAATGATTAACCATTCAAAAGTCAGAAAACTGCTGAGGGTAAACAAAGGTGTGTCAGTTTTTTAGGCTGTTACATAAAGCTGCTGATTTGACTAATTGTTTGTATGGAAAAAGGTCAGTAGAACTGTAGAAAATGATAATAATTCATTTTTACATGACCATTTCCAAACTCTCTTTATCCCTTTTAATTAAACAGGCTGTTTTTGTTGCTAAGACTTGCAAGTAAATGAGCTGTGTTCTGATTGGCTGTCCTGTATTGTGCCTCATTCAAAAAGCATTCAGAGCTGAAACACCCCCTAGAACTTCAGTGTCAATGAGTGGGGCTGAGGTAGTTATATGTAAATGAGTTGGTTTTTGTGTCATCACAGAAAGAATCATTTCAAAACGGGCTGTTTTTGCAGCATTATTTGCGGCATATGAAGACTGTATAAATTGAACAGTGGATGGTATGGTTTAAAACTTTGACATGTTTAAATATTACTTCAGATTTCTTTATTTAAAAAAGCAAGCAAAAATTGCCTTTCTACCATATAGAAGGAAAACAATAATTAGAAATAACCTCATACTTAAAGTAAAGAAGATAATTAATGAAGAAGGAAAAAGACAAAAATAGAGAAAAGGCATCTCAGATTTAAAAAGTCTCATAGCTGATGTCACCTTTGCAGGAATTAGGAAAGCATGTGGAGATTCACGGAGTGACTGGAGGCATTGAAAGTCAGAACTGATGCACAGCTTGAGGGTTTTTATGTAACACGGGGAGCAGAGAGGAGGCGATGGCTTTAACTGGCAGCTCTAACACACTGTTATCCCTCTGGAGCTGCTCTGTCTCTCTGCTTGCATGATGATCTGCACCATCATTGATTTTCAGCCAGTGCTCATGCGCAGTCATTCCCCAGACCTCAGCGCTTTCTGCCCTTTCACTCCATTGCTTTAACACACACATTCCCACCACACATAACATAAAGGGTACAACCTGAAGCAAACAATCACACTTAAAGAGGCATTTGGTCAAGACATTTTAAGCTGCAAGTAACCAGCTGCTGTATTTCTCCTATTTCCCCAAGCGGTCACACTGTTGGGATGTATTTCTCTCCATACCCTCCTTAACAGCTTTATTTCACTAGCAGAACAGAATCTTAGAGAAGCACGTGCCCATGCACGCCCACCCACTATAGCATGCAGCACTAGAAAACCAGACAGAATAGAGAAGCATCCTATTTGTTGTTAATATTGCATGTTAGCAGTCTAGAGTAAGAGCTCAGCGGCACAGGCTAAATAGAATACTCATACACTATCCATCCATCCGTCCCTACATTTCTTCTCTGCCGTCTTTCATATTATGAGTGCATGCTGTGTGTTGAAGAATGGATTTATGGTCTCTAGGGACTTCATAACACATGCATAAGCACTGAATAATATATTTAACCCCTTCACATTCCAGGCTGATTACATACTAAGGCTTATTATTCAGTAACTACAGGGACTGAAATGCAAACTAATTAGTTTTTCTTAGGTTATAGAAGTGTGCAACAAAACTTCAGGCCGGCCGGCAGGCACATGGCTTGGTAAGGGGTTAAAAAGTTGAATATTTATGAAATGTATGTCATGTCTTGTGTTGTTGTGATTGCTATGGCCAAAAATATATATCATGGTATATTTAAAATTTCAAACAGTTTCAATATATATCAGAATATATCGCCGCTGTTCGAACAGTTCGAACATTTTTCAGATTTTGACATAATTCAAAAATGCTCATTGCCCTTTACATTGTGTGTATTCTTTCCATCTGCACAGCTGAAAGACATAAAACTGCAGTCTTTTTGCTGTCTGAGTAAGTGGTGTTAATAAGGATTTAAATGCAATATGCATGAGAAGCCACTTCATACTGTATGCGTAAGAGTAAAAGAGTGTTCTTTGTGTGAATGTGTACTGTCCACACAGGAAAACAGAAGAGTCCCTTTGAAGACAGACATGCTCTTTCTCCCATGGTGCATTCACTCACTGCCTACCTATGAATATTTCATTTACTCAACTGTGTGCATGTCAATCTGTGAGAGGAGGCGGGAGAAGAAGAAGAACAAGAAGAAAAAAGAAGACACTGTGGAATAAAGGAAGAAGATGAGAAGATAATTGTTGTAATAAAAACAGTTCATGTGGGTAAACATGTGAGTGTACTAGGGGAATATGTGAAGAAAGGAAAACAATCAGTATTTCCCTCATACTTTCTGATCCTCCTCTTTCCGTAGCTCTGATGTGCTTATACCAGCCCATCCTTCCTTTCATGCTTTCATCATTTTCACAGACATCACACATTAAAAGCATGCGCGCACACGCAGAGTTATATAACCACAGTGTAATCCCACTCTGCATTATTACAGAATTACAGTATACCCTCTTCATCCTTTATTGAATTGCACATTGTATTACCATATGCACTCATCACCTTGTGTTATCTCAGTGATTTGGGGGATTATTTTGGACATATTCTTTCATCCTGATCTGTTGTACTAGATTGTATTATATCATGGATTTTTAGGGCAGAGAACTGCCACTGTACCTGTTGATCTACAACTAATTTTTCAATCCACTTGGTCTTCTATGAATCCCCCTTTTACCGTTTTCTCTATAAGTTGGTTGGACCCCAAACGTTTTGAATTGTTCCAAGTGCTATGGCTGATTCCGGGGGCATATCTACTGGCAGTGCAGGTGGTGCAATTCCACTGGGGTCCATCACTCGGGGAGGGGGGGTTTGGAGACTGTCGCCTTTCTATTTTCTTTTCTGGAAGCAAGCAAAAACCAGGTGAATATGAATGGTACTGATAAGGTTTTGAAAGGAACATATAGTTTGGTGATATTATTTTTGTTCTCTGGTGACTGTGAGTGACAAGTGATATTATGTTAACTGATCAGCAGTGTTTTTTTTTTAGAATTAAGATGCCACAGCTCACTCTTGTTTTCTGTTGCAAATTTGCAGGTCAAATGTTCACCTTCATAAGCTTAGCGCAAATTGGAAGTAACCACAATTGTAGGAAGATGCAGTTTAATTGACATGCAAAACAGCCAGTCACAGCTATTTTGTCGCAGAAGAGGCCATTATAGATATATTTCCCACCATATAAAAATGGCCTTCAATTGATTGATTTTTTTTGTCCATATAAAAATTACCTTCAATTAATTAATTCAATTCACAATGTAATATGCTTGTGTGTTCCTTATTGCTAAGTCTCAACCAAGTTTCTACTTCAACATGGGTGAATTTTTTGGGGCCCAGTCAACTCATTCTTCCATCCTAAAGTTAATTCTTCCAAGGCCCTGATTGCCCCACCTGTTCTGCCAGCAGTTATGCCAAAGTCACATACTCCCACTGTAAACAAGTCAGGCCATATTGGTTTTTAAAGTTTATGGGTGTAAAATTGCAGATATGGAGGTATCAACCTTTCACCCATCCAAGTGACAATACCTGATTGCCCCACTTGTACTGCTAGTAGTCAGGCCACTGTGACCACTCATGACTGTTAAACAAGCCAAGCCATGTTGCTTTATAAAGTTTCAATTGTAAAGTTGTAAAATTGCATAAGCAGAGATGTAAGGGGGAGTTTGCATGTTCTCCCTGTGTCTGGGTGGGTTTCCTCCCACAGTCCAAAGACATGCAGTCAGACCAATTGGACATGCTACATTGCCCCTGGCTGTGAGTGTGTGAGTGATTGTGTATGTCTGTCTGCCCTGCGATGGACTGGTGACCTGTCCAGGGTGTGTCCTGCCTTCCGCCTGATGACCGCTGGGATAGGCTCCAGCACCCCCCATGACCCTGAGGGAGAAGCGGCTTAGAAAATGTGTGTGTGAGATGTAAGGGGTCAAACACATATGTTAAGTGGCTCACTCAAATGCACCCACTAGCCCTCCTAACCTCCCTCCCCAGCTGTAGGCCCAGATTTCCCAGTCTGTACTTCTGCTAGTTAAGCCAATGTCACCTAATCCTGCTATTAGAGATATAAGGAGTCCTGTAAAGACATTAGGGAACTTAGTCAAACCCACCTACCAACCCTCCACTTGATCACCTCACTTGTACTGTCACCTACTCCCACTATTTTAAACAGTCAGGTCAAAATGGTTTATAAGTTCCCTCAAAACTGCAGGACTTGGCTGCATGATCCCAGCAACACTGAGAGTCAGAGGATGCCATGTGTGAAAGGCTGAAGAAAGGCCATGGTGTCTGGCACCTTGAGGCTGCTTTCCAACTCTTTTTAAGCCCACAGTTGCATTTCCTCATTCATCCTTCCCGACCTGACACCCCTCCAAGTCCTCTCACCTACATGACCCTCTCCCTCTGTTGTAGAGCTTTGAAAAGCAGTGTGAAAGGCAAATCCTCCAGCATCCCTGCTGAGAGTCAGTCTGTCCTGGAAGAAAGAATTACACACCTGTATCAGCTGTTCTGGGATCAGTTATAGAGCGCTACAGCTGAAGGGTCTGATAAACAAGCTGGTTTCGTATCAGCTTGGAGAGAAGATACAACATAAAAATGGAGACAGGTGGTGAGCTACCTGAAAAAGAAGTATAGAAGTGCCTTGGCAGTGAGGGCATAAGGAAAAAAAAGATGAAAAGAGGGGAGATTTGGCACGTCCGGCTCTTGCCAGGATGCAGAGCACTATGTCAGGAACTTGGAGCAAGGTAAACAGTCAGAGGGCATGGGGAAAAGAAGAGATGAAAAGAGAGAGAGCTTATATAAAAGTGAGTTAAAAAAGGTTTTAGCTGAGCCAAACACAGAGGATACAGCCCACAGCAACCCTTTTAACCACAGAAAATACAGACTGCGCACTCCTGGCACACATACTGCATTTCATTTTGATGATATAATGCCATTTATATCTACACCACTGCTGGAAACTGGAAAGAGAGAGAAATGCTTCATGAGTGGTTTTCTCTGCCCTACTAAACAAGGAAGATAAACAAAAGTATCAACATTCAGTAGCCCAATACCTTAGGCCTACATATAGCAGATGTGCAGTTTGTGCATGTACATGGGTTTACAGATCTTCTGAAGGGACATCTAAGTAATCTAGCACTGTTATCTGTGTAAGTGTATAGTATACCTCATTAGTTAGTTTCCGTTAACACTACATCAACAGGCTTGACATCTATGTGTATCCCTCTTTTTCATAATGTATCTCATGCATGGTAACTGTTTTTAAACAACCTGTAAAACCTGCAACATGACATATTCATTATTTATCACTGTAAAATCTGAAATAGATTTTAAATAGAATAGTCTATTGCAAACATTTAGGTTAATGTTAGATGCCAGTGGGTGGAGGGGCATGTCTTAACTGCATCAGCTTGTTTCAGACATAACAATAGCAGTAAACAAGCATATTGCATTGTCCTTCTTATTTTTTACAAGTTAATTTTCTTATGGACAGGCCCATTATTATCTTTTCCCCACTGTGGCCCATAAGATCCAAATTTGACAAACATTGCTGGGTTAGCACAAATAAAATTTCTTGAGAGAACAGTAATTTAATACCTCTGCAAGGTATAAGGCAGAACACACAGTGTAAACTGAAGAAATTATTAGAAATCAACAGAACAACTCATATCTTAATGTTGGCCTATACCGGATATGCCCAAAGTCCACAAGGCCCACAAGGACAACTGATACTTCACACAATGAAGAAACTATTTATTACTCTTTTAACATTTTAAGTATTTGTGTAACAAAATCTAAATATTCAGTTGTCAATGACTGCAATGTCACTGTACTAAAGTAAATAATGCACTGTAGAAAATGTATAGATTCATTTGATGTGATCATAAAACTAAATAAAACCTAGCTACCTTATTTATTTGTACATGTTGTCTTCTTAGCCCCTGGCATACCACACACATTACACTTTGCCCTACCAAGGCTAAAAATTTGGGCATCCCTGATAAATGATAATTAGCTTTTTCTTAAATGTTCAGCACCATTGCCTAATAGCCATAAAAATCCTATCCTGTGCTAGAATAATGCTAATCTTCTCCAGTACATTTTCTTTCTGATCTAAAGTAAGTATTAGAAAGTCCAGGAATGTATATTTGACAATGCTGTAAATAAAAAAAACAAACAAACAAATGAACAAACAAACCAAAATACTCACAGAACCAAGAAATGTGTGGACTTTTTATATTTATTAAAAAGCTACCTTTGTATTCAAGTTTTCACAGAGGACACTTCACAAATGCTGGTTTATTAAAGAAAACAAAGAGGGGCGCAAAGGACACCCACCATAACAATGAAGAGAAAAGAACAGTAAGAGAGAGAGGGTTTGAAACAGATGGCATGGCAGCACACAGAGAGAGACTCTGCTGTCAGCCAAGAAACTAAAGAGGATGGGGGGGTGAGACAAAATGAGAGAGTGAGAAAAAGAGGGGCATTACTGAAAGTGGTGGATGCATTTTTAAAGATGTGTGAGATGGGGAATAGAACACAACACTCTTCCCTCCTCACTGTATGGCAATACACAGAACACATGCATTAAACCACCAGTTAAATAACTATATCAGAATGTTCTGTGAGAGTTGTAGCTGGAGCCACACATGTGCTTTTGTTCAGTGCTGAGCACGGTGTGTACTGGGACTGGGCACATAAAGGTTTGTCTTTCTTAACGTCTAGTACACAGCAGCACTTGAAAATAAAGGTGCCAAAAAGGGTCATTTGGAGAACTTTTATGAAGAAACAAAGTTTGGTTTCCTGAAGAACCCTTTTATGGGTAGTTCTTCAAATTGTCAACTGAAAGCTTATTTAGGAAGCCTAAAAAGTTTCTTCTGTGGCATCATTCCAAAGAATGATATCTGGCACCGTCATTTTCAAGAGTCAGTCTTCAAATATTTCACAATTCTCTGAGGCAGTCATTAGTGTCAATGCTAAAGGTAAAGGCTCAGAGATTTGCTCTACACCAGCTCCCTCCCAAAGACCCCCTTTGCAGCAGTAAGTTATGCTCAACACAAACCAACAAAACGTAGTTGGACGAGAAGGTGAGCTATAAAGGGTCTATGCTGTCAGGTTTCGGCTTCTCTCTCAGACACACAATCCGACGTAATTTCACATGAACATAAACTCGTACGCACATACATAGGTCAAATAGAAAAAGGGCTGCATAGCTGAGACAGTACTGTGAATACGAGTATATAAATATATAAAAGTAGGTAGTGCATGAGGGAGGAGGAGGAGAGGAATTGGCCCGAGAACACTGCTAGGAGCATTTCCACACACATACAGCCAGACTGCCACCGAAGAACATATATAGTAGATTCTTCACTTCGTGAGTCACTTCAAAACCAAAGCCCTCCCCAATCACCACATGCCAGGAACTCCCGAACTTCTTATCCATAGACTCCTTTATCATCTTAGCTGCACTCTGAGAAAGACAGAAACAGAAAAAATGCGTTATAAGAAAATGACTATGAATGACAGAAAAACTATAAGTCAAATAGCGAATTTTACTGAATCTAAATGGGTCCTGGGTGGTTCTGCTAAAGTTAAACATCACAGTATTTTATGCTTGATGTAGGCTTGCAATTACAAAGTTAATTCATGCTTCCTGATTGCTGGGACTTTAGGGCACAATTTATAAATGATGGACCAGTGAGCAGAGATTGTTATGAAAGTTCAGCTGAACAGGGTGGAGATCCCGGGGACAAAAAAAAGTTTCAGTACAGTACAAAAGTTGGAAGCCGTCCTTCATTTATTTAAAATTCCTGTCAACACAACCTTCAAGCACAAGTTATTTTCAGAAGATATTTAGGAAGAGAGTAGATATAATCTAATACATTAGATTAATACATTATTATAAACATATAATAATCTACTTACACAACAAACAGGAAAGGTGAAAAAAAAAAAAAAAAACAGGAGCTTTAATATGGAAAATGAAGAAATAAGGAAAATGGGACTCCTAACAACCATGCAAGACCTGGTAGACCACAAAAAAAATTACCAACAGAATAACAGTATTTAAAGCTTTCATCTTAGGAAGACAGTAGATCAATGATAAATTGACTACCTATTTTGTTTCAGATATGAAACAAATCCACAGGTGTTTGTCCAACCTTCTCACCAACGTGAGAAGACCATTAAATGCTGGACAATAGGGTTTTCAAAAAAATTGCCTCTATCACACCCTGTGTTAAATAAAAATGTTCAAAACCCGATACGTTTTGTTCTGTGTACATTTTTACAAAAATTAGTTAATGCTATTAGTTGTCAAGCAGAAATAGATAAACCTCCTCATATCATGCCTTTCAACCCTCCATGATGCTGAAGTCAGCATCTTTTTCGCCAGCTGCTTGTTAACATTTTCCCTTTCTATCTTAGATGGTGCAGCAGTTCAGAATTTTGAGACCCTAAATCAGTTTATCAGAATTCAGCAGTAATATCAAACTGAGTATGTACTGGATTAGCCTGAGTGCAGGTAAGTTTGTACAGCTTTTCAAATCAAGCTATGAACAGAACGGAAAGATCTATTGTGTTTCAGTGAGCATCAGATGAAGAACAGAGAACTGCAGGGAAACCTGCTTCTTTTGTTCCGACTTCTTTATATCTGGCGTCAGTCTGTACATGGAAATGTACACTGACAAAGCCTGATTAAAGAGGCTACCAGTCTAGTAACATGAATTCAGTGCTCAGTAGCTTTAGCTTACATGTAGCAATATTCATATTTATCTTTAACGACCTTGTAATTCAGAGGACCCAGTGGTATTTGAGAGAAGAAGGTTCATAGGATGAAAACGTATCAGGTACTGAACATTTTAGACCTGGAGTTCCTAATATGGGCATAAGAGCTTGTCACCAACTACAAAATTACAATACGACTATAGTGGTCTATGGGCAACTGAGTGGCCACCCCAGAGCCCTGACCTCCAACATTACTGAAACTGTAAGAAGCAAAAAATGCAACGGACCCTGCAATAATGCTGCAGCACAAATTCAAATGCAGGAAAACATGAGACTGTATATTAAACAAAGACTAAAGGCAGAGAAAAAGAGTGTAGGCTACTGTAACAGTCCAGATGGCTACGCTATGAGAGTCTGGCATGATGCTAGTGCACAGACTTTAGTCCAGACAGTGAGGAACTGCCGATACGCCCACGAGCGTGGAGTGGACAATGGGGCCAAGTAAGAAGCCACATCCATACACCTCTACTTATCTGAGCAAGATACCATAAAATACAAAGTTCTGACCTCATTGTTGGTGGCAAATTTTTCACAGGCTGTGACACACAGCTCCATGGTCTCTACTCTCATCTCCTCAGGCATATCTGTGTGCTACAAGAGAAACACGGCAAACACAATATTACTTGATTAATGTGTTCATTAAAGATTTTACCCAAGTGGTCATCTATATTCATTTACAAATGAACTAAAGAAAACAGTGAACATGAAACCTGCCAAGACCACAACTTCTGTCTCAAAGAGCAAATGCCTAGCTGGATAATCCTAGCTAAACAGGTACTGTGTATACTATTTTATTCATTTTAGAATAAAAAGCAGCTGTTTATTAAACTTAAAATCTGTTGTGTATGTTTTATTGTGAGTGCCTGTCAGCTATGTTAGTTAACATTAGCATCAGTTCACACAGTTTACTTGTATATAGTTAGTTTTGGAGAACAGTCATAAGAGACTTTGATTTGGGAAATCTGGTCTTATACAGGTTTCCATAAAATCTGGACAAAACTCTGTTGTTGTTTTTTTTTTACATTCAAGGCCCAAACAGTGATCAGATCAAACTGCAGATGGAGCATGAAGTTCTGTCACATGCACACTGTACACAGTTGCCTCACCTCACATCAATAAAGAGCCATCAGAAGCAACACAGCATCACTCAAACAGAGTTTAGAAAGTATTGTGCTGTAACATTCACATCATTATTCAATCGGTTCATCACAGAATGCTCTCTCTCTCGGCGTTTTTGTTTGTGTGTCATTAACTGTGCGAAAGGCTGTTTAACTGTCAAATAAATTACTTCATACACAGTCAAAACTTAATCCGTATGATTACCAGGAATATATAACAGTAAAAAATCAGCACTGGATAAACAGCTTTCGTTGATAATGACTTTAATCGTAGAAATATACTATATAGGTATCAGTTAACTTATACAGTTTAAAGTCTATGAATAATGTTTATTGTCTGTAGATGTTGACAGCTATTAATATAAGTTAAAGTTCAGGGATCGAGTGGCCAGTAGGACTGTCACCATTTTTTTAAAATATAGACTTAATTAAACAGTAACAAACTCTGCAAAGCCTTTCAGGCATCCTAAATTCCTTTACTGGAAACAGAAAAACTAAGAAGCCTTATATAATCATTGGACCATGACATGCATGTGCTTTAGTTTTGCCTGTACAGATTATATACAACAATGCTGGCGAGCCAATATAAAAATATTTTTAGATTGCAGATATACAAAAAAGTAACTTAACTGCTTAAGTAGTTTTCCAATGATCCACTTACTTGAATTGTTTCCTTTACTAATACTTTATTACTTATTATTAATTAATAAGTAATAAAGTTAATACAATTATTAACTATTAATTACTGGAAATTATCATTACAGTACCAGTACTTTTACTTAAGTATGAATTTCCAACCTTGCATTGAAGGCTAATGTAAAACTCACCCTGATGAGAGGAAAGCTGTGTAATCTTTTGTAGTCCGTCTCCTCTTTCTTACTTTCACCAGTTTCTGCCATGATGATGTCTTACTAGAAAAAGACATAATTACAAAAAAGCAACAGAGATAATGTCAGACAGAATCCCACATAATTCACAGAAATTTTAATACGTACAACAGCTGGGATGGTTTAAAAGACAGTGTTACATTTAATGCTTTATGTGCACCAAAGGTTTAAGATAAGATCATGTAATGTATGAAAATGCAGTAAACAGTGGACACCAGATGACAAACCACTTATTTTAGCTTGTCATTTTAATTTTAGCTAAAAACATTACACATCTCTATACATAACAATTTCTGAAAATCATAAAATCTGCCCATTTTTGCCACAGTCCTGCAAATATTACACAGATCCTTAAGTTATATCCCTTCTCTGCTGTAGCACATACAACACATTAGGCCATTATGAAGCCTTGCAAACAAACAAAACTATGCAGTCCTTGAGGTCCTCAGGACTGGGATTAGGAACCCGTGTAATAAAATAAACTGACGCAACACAAAAGTGATTTTGAACAATTAATGCAAATACAAGGAGACAACGTTACAAAATATTAGAATAAACATTAAATAATAGTTAAAAAACTGTCCAGCTGCAAAAACTTGCTGTAATGTACGTTGCAACGTTAACCTACCTTGTTGTAAACTAGGATACAGACGCCTGGTAGCGAGCTAAAAAAGACAATAGCAATAAGTGTATCCTTAGCAACAAGCTAACTAAGATTGACAGTTTTCCAAAAACCGCTAAAGGAGCCACAATAAAAACAGCAAATGGTAAAAGGAGAAAAAATGAGAAATATGAGAAGTTGGTGCAAACACAGGCTAAAGCTGAAGCAGGCTTGCACCGCAGCCAAACAAGTTTGTTTTTAGCTACGTGCTAACGAGCTAAGCCTGCTAGCCAGTTCGTTCCCAGGCAATGCGAGCTGAATCTGTTACATTAATGCTATATGTCGAAGGCGAACAGCCTTGGGAATGTAGAATAAAGTCGCAGTGCGGTTTTCGATGTTACTTGATGTTACCGTCGTCTTATTTTGCCAAGAAATAAACTTACCTGAACTACTGTTGACATGGAGACCAGCCACCCATGGCAACCGCTGAGGAGAAAACCCACGTGATCTTTCTAGTTCCGGCGTACATCTGTTGAATTTTCTTTGTTCACAAGTACAAGAACAGTAGTTTTAAAGTTTGTGTGCGTTCTAGAAGCGTTAACAATCATCATTCATTAGTCATTTTTAGCCAAGAGCATAGGTTGGAAGTGGAACGGGAAGATCTCAGTTCTGCTAGTATGAAATCTCTATTAAAGTGACATTCTGGGGAAAATAAAAAAATGTAACCCCTCCTTCAAACATGCCTACTCGCCTCCTACTTAATTCAGAACCATTAACCAACTGTGTTTGCACACAGAGAAATTAGACCTCTGCATTTAACCCATCCATGCAGTGAAACACCCACATACTAGTGAACACACACATTAAGAAATCCAGGGAAAGAGGTTGTGAAACTGACCAGGGCAGAGACACAGTTGTAAATGCACAAATTCTGTACAGCAAGCAGTTTCTGAATGACAAGATGACTTTGAAGGACGTCTGGTGCTGTACGGTAACAGGTTTAGTGAAGAGCATGACAAGTTCTAATGTAGATTGAAGACAGTCAACTGAGAGACGAGCAAGCCAGACTGAGCTCCCACACTGCAAACCACACTTTATAAGTGAGAAACACAAATCTGAAGCTGCTCACCTCCCAGTGCAAAGCAGATAAAGGTGCTATACTGAGTGCCGCACAGCACAATATGGATGTGCACAAAGTGCAAAGTCTGGCTGCTTTTTATCCCAAAAAATGAAACAAGACAACAAAATCATAAAACAAGCAGTGTATTTAATGAAAAAATATAAACTATGTAGTCAGCACCACTTAATATAGTGTAAAAAATTACATTTGAACCATTTAATACACAGTGGTTACTCAGAGAAACCACATCAGAAATGACATTTGATCCTGAACCTAAACAAGCTCATCCTTTTTAGTTGAATAATTTGTAACTTAATTTGGCTTAATAATTTGGTATTTATACCTGTACTTGAAAGGGTAAGAAATATCCCTCATGATCATGCAACTTGACAGCAAGCATATATTGGGCCACTTGCTTAATAATGCTGGCACCCCTCTGACTGTTACAAACTATTGAAAAAAGAAATACTATGCCCAATGTAAAATTACTGTGTTGAAAATGTTGCTGACTGTGTGCCAGATTAGTAACAGCTGTATAACCGGCCTCATTTATAATATTGCTGTTGAAATCATTTACTGAACTAATTTACAAAGGATAATGAAATAAAGAAACAAAGGACAAATGAGTCAATTGGACTGTCAGTGAAAAATGGGCAATTAAAGTGGTATTTTGTCTACTACTCTGCTTAACTACCATTGCACTGCCCAGAAAATGCGGAGCAATAAGCCAGTGGGCTGCCAGCTTTGCCATCAGCAGGCCTGCTATCCTCTTACTATCTAATGTGGGATGAAATTTTGGAAAAATACTTAAGGGCAAGCTGTGTGATTTTTTCCCCCCACTACTAGCTTGCTATTGCAGAAAGAGATCAGATAGTTAACATTACAGCCAGGAAACTGAATGTCTTTATTTATGAGCTTAATCAGTGGGTAGGCAGCAGTAGGGCGATTCCCAAAGGTTGCATATGCACAGTTCATGCTAGGTATTGTAGTGAGAGAACACTGATGGTGAAATCACAAAACAATATTCAAAAATTGTATATCCTATCACACTAATAAGGCTGAGAGGATGCAACACTGTGCTACAATGCATTACACAACAAATAACATTATAGGCTGAAATTTCCATTTGAGCTGTTGATACAGTATATTGATATATCATTACTTCTGTCATTTTATACATGTTTAGATGTTTCAAAAATAATGCATTATTTAAAAAAGGTCTGTTTTTACTACGTTCTGTTTTTACTACGTTATAAAATTCAAACAGCCATTCAAATCCCATGAAGGCAAATGCTACAGGAGAGAAAATTCAGCTTGGTAAACATTTACAAACAATAAAAAATCCCCTGGATTTACCTATTTACCAGTCTAAAGCAGCTGTAATATTAGCACCAAAAGACAAAGTACCTCAATATAAAAGATTAGTGAACGCACAAGGGTACAGTAGGCTTCTCACCTTTCCAAATCTCTTCACATTTGTGATTAAATCCTCACATTTGTATGGCAGATTATAATGAATATGGACACAATCAGCAGAATCAGAAAGAAAAGTAAAGAAAACCTGCTGGTTGAACTTCACATGTTTTCCTTTTTAAAATAAACCCTTTTTATTCATTTATACATGTTGTAAAATTTGGCTATGTGTTGGATTAGATGGGATTACACATTCATGGATAGAACAACGTGATCTAATCCTTGTAGGAATTATTACATTGGATAAGATTAAGGAAATTGTACCAGTAAATGGTAACATTTGGATCCAATTCAACTCAGGCATCAGAGAAGAAGTGAGAGAGATAAATGATGACAACAATGATGATGATGATGAGTGTGTGTGTGTGAGACAGAGAGACAGACAAACAAACTACACGTGTCCTCATTTCTCGCAAAGTAGGTCTACACTGTGACCTAATACAGGACTTGTGTAAATGTGGCTAGCTAAATCATTTGAGAAGAGGGGGCACATCAAATCCCATTGCTCCAATTTCATCTACTCAGCTCATCTAGCCTAGTTTCTGTAAAGTGCCTATATTCCACAGCTTTCTTGTATTTGAACATCTCAGAATTAATCCGGCTGTATTTGTTGCACCTTTTAGACTGAAATTTGTAAATGATTTGTGTTCTGATTGGCTGCCTTCTGTTGTGCCTTATTCAAAAAGCAGTCTGGGCTGAAACAGTCTTTGTAATGGTTGGGAGCGATGAGGAAACAGACGCATGTGTGAAGACAAGTGAGACTCATTAAGAGCAAATCAATAATCAGGGTCAAAATGGTCCATGGTCAGAGAGCCCACAAGGAGAGCAGGAGGGACGGACATAATGAAACAAACACAGAATTCAAACAATACACTTCGACCAGTACAAACAATACAAAGACCAAAAAACAACTAGGAAAAACACAGGGCTTAAATACAACAGGGCTAACAAGGGATAACAGGACACAGGTGGAAAATGCAGGTGGTAACCATCAGGGGCCGAGTCAGAAAACAAGGGGACCGGACTGGGAAGGAATCAAAACAAAGAAAGCACATGGACTAGACCAAAACAAAAAGCACATGGAAGACTGGGAGGGGCTAATCGTGACACTCTTTAAAGCTTAAGAGTAAACAGGTGGGGCTAAACTGCTGTAGGCTGAATGGAGGACAGACGTAGATTGATTTTCATGAGATCACAAAAACACCAAATTTAAAATGGGCTGTTTTTGCAGCCTGTATGTTTGTATTTTTTTGCAGAACTGTATGTTTTGAAACTTTAATGCAACATCAAAATTTCATTAAAAAAATTAGGACATTTACCTTGTGATATGAGAATATGAAAAAAATAGACACCATTTTAGGAAGTACTGTTAAGCCTAATCATCTGATTTCTTTAAATAGGAATTCCACAGATTTTTCAAAATATTTACATAATTAAGTGAAGTCAAAGTTTGTCCATATAGCGTTTTTTACAACAGGCGGTATCACAGAGCAGCTTTACAGAAAAAAATCTGGGTCCTCAAGCCAATGTCGACAGTGGCAAGAAAGAGCAAGAAGAAGAAACCTTGAGAGGAACCAAGACTCAAAAGGGAAACCCATCCTCCTCTGATTGACACCAGATAAAAAAAAAAAAACAGCAGAAAATAGTCAAAAGGTTTGACTATTAGTACAAGAGACAGAAGAGGGTAAAAGCAGGAGAAGCAATATCTATGATCAAAAAATGCAGCAGTATTATCAGGAGGGTCAGTGGTGTACAGGTGAGCAGGTGAGCAACAGCATTAGGAGGGGCAGTTATTCAGCTCAGCAAAGAAACACACAGGCAGTTAGTTCTGTTAAGAGAGTCTGATTACAGTGCACAATGTTAACAGAGTGCAGCAGAGGTTCCGGGAGGTCGAGCTAACACACCCTAATTAAAGAGAGAACTAGAAAGGTAACAGAGACATGAGGGCTCGCTGAGATGATGGTTGAGATGTAAATGTCATTCAGAGTGGTTATATGTGGTGCAGCTAACTGTAGAGAAATGTACTGATTTCTTCACAGTGGTGGTGATAGGAACATCCTTTACATCTACATTTATATCTACATTCAATTGCACATATATAGCCATCTTATGAAAGAACCAAAATGACTGGTGAACCATGTCTCCTAGTTTTGATAATTAATATCGAAAATGGTAAAATAGCCATAAATCTGAGAATCTTATATTTTTTCTTTAGGGACCTATTTTGCCTCAGAATGCACTACATGTACCTCTCCACCATGAATAGATCTTAAAAATTAATACATTTAAAAAGGCCAAAATTACATTTTATGATATAACATTTAGGGTATTAAATTCCTCAGAAGATTTGGGGGAAAAGGGAATTCCACTTTAAGTTTAGCTTTGAGATGTATTGATGTATTCATTATCATCACGTGCAGAGTACATGTTCTGATGCATGCTCTGAGGCTGTCTGTCATTGAAACTGCACGTGCAGCACACTTGGGTAAAAAACAAAATCTATCCTGCTGAATTACAGTGTATCTTGGCCAAGATTATGGGCACTAAGTATAGTTCATAAGAATAAGCATCTCTGAATCAGATGTTATGGAGCTGGTGTTCCACAGCCTACACACACCATGCTTCCAATACCCACCAATCATGCTGTTTTGTAACAGGCAGTGTCCAGAGATTACATTGCCTCCCACACCCCTTTCCCAAATGAGACAGTCTCTTCAGTACAGACTATCACCACCTTTTCGTCTCCTACTTCTACTTCATTTTAGATTGTTATTTGTAGGTAAGCAGCACATGGGCAAAATGTGAAATAATGATTTAACCTATTAAAAAGGGCCTGCACTAATTCCTCTCTCTCTTCACTACGTGACTACCTCTGAAGTTATGCATCATTCTGTAGTCAGAATAATACTCATATTAGGAAATTTGAGTCTAAGCAGGTTTTTCCTATGGGAAAAAACTGAACGGTGCTTTAGAAAGTCCCAGCTGTCAAACCCTGTGCTAAACAAAAAATGTTTCAAACCTTATCATTGCTGTCCAAAGAACAATATGCATGTACAAAAACAGTAGATTCACAGGAGAGGGGAAAAACATTCTAGCTAAACTAAATTTCAGTGCACAAACAGTTCAGTACACAAGAGTGGTATTTTGAATATAGCAATATTTGTATCCTGTCTCCTTAATGATCATGTAATTCAGATAGAATTTCTCAAATTCAGAGAAAAAATGTACATATGGCAAAATTAATCTGCTTTGTAACATTTCAATTTACCACAGGTGATTTGCGAAAATGGTTTTAATTTTAAAGGTTTACAATTATTAACATGGGCATGAAGCTGGCAAGAGAATGATGACACAAATTTAGAGCTCTATTAGATTTATAAGGGTTAGTTTGCAAATAATATGTAGTAGTCTATAGTAGCTCATAGTTTATGAAAAAATGCTGAATAATAAGTCTTAAGATTAATAATGGCGTAATAGAACTGCAGTTTAAGGAGCTGACCTAAACTAAACTTCACCTTAGATCCTGTTTAGGGACATTTGCTGTCACACCCCAGGCTGGTCACATCTATCAGCGCTTAGTGTCCCATTCCCCTGAACACTGCTGATATCAGACTGGACTGTATAAGAACAGTGGTTTGTGATGTGATGCCAATTCTTGGTTCACCTTAATGGAAGTCTGTTATTTCCTGTTTGATTGGACTATTCTTGGGACTTTTTGCCCCGGTTTGTTGTTTCCTGACTTGTGTGCGGATTCTCTGAATGTTTATTCAGTGAAAGTCACCTTGGTGCCCTTTGTCAACTTTATACAGGTATTACTTGGATTATGGACTGTTTATTAAAACTCTTCTTTTACATCCAACCATTGTTGCTTTCAATGTTACATTTTCATACCACTGCTGTCGGAAGAAAACCTTGTATCTCCTTTTTTGTCTTTTTTTTAGTTTTTGACATAATTTGAAAATGCCTGTTGCTCTTTACCCTGTGATGGACTGGCGACCTGTACAGGGTGTATCCTGCCTTCCGCCCAGTGGCCGCTGGGATAGGCTCCAGCACCCCTTGCGACCCTGAGGGAGAAGCGGCTTTGAAAATGTGTGTTTGTGTGTGTGTGTGTTGCTTTACAACTTTACATCCCAAAAACAGCGATGCATTTTAGTATTAAAGAGTTAGTATTCCATTAAAAATGGAAACTTCAACAATCACTTACTCTGTTGTAAACATGCCAACACGTATCTTACAGTGGTGCCACAGTGGTCTCTAGACTGATTTTCTAGTTTAAAAGCTACGAAAATGATGGTTCTTGAAGGTTTGGAAACTTTTTAAAAGATTACAACTATTTTATGGCAGATACTTGAAAAGAAAAAGGAACCCAGATAGTTAACCTTGCAGCTTTGAATGCTAATTTTATTAGCTTCTACAGCAGTGGCTATGATAGCAATCATGATTTCTTACAGTGGGAGATTCCCAATGATTGTATGTTATATCTGCATAATGCATGCTGGGTATTGTACAGTCGTGGCCAAAAGTTTTGAGAATGGCACAAATTTTGTTTTTCACAAAGTTTGCTGCCTCAGTTCTTATGGTGGCAATTTGTATTAACTCTAGACTGTGAAGAATGATCAGATGAATTGCAATTAATTTCTAAGTCATTCCCTACCATGAAAAATGACCTTATCACAAAAATGAGTACATTCCAGCCACTGCATTTCGGCCTTCAAAATAGGCTGCAAACATCATTTCAGTGATGATCTCGTTAACTCAGGAGAAAAGGTTAATGAGGACAAGACAGCTGATAGCACTCTGTCATACTGATTAAAAGAGCAGACTGGTTGCTTTAAAAGGGAAGTGGTGCTTAAAAGTTTTCTTCTGTTAACCATGGTTACTTCCAAGGAAACAGGTGCAGTCATCATTGCATTGCATCAAAAGGGTTTCACAGGCAAGGACATTGCTGCTTGTAAGATAGCACCCCAATCAACCATTTATCAATTCATCAAGAACTTCAAGGAGAGTGGTTCAATTGCAGTGAAGAAAGCTTCAGGGCGCCCAAGACAGGCAAACAAGCATCAGGACCATCTCCTAAAGAGGATGCAGCTACAAGATCGGGTCACCACCAGTGCCTGAGCTTGCTCAGGAATGGCATAGAGCAGATGTGAGTACATCTGAACGCACAGTGAGACGAAAGCTTTTGGAGGATGGCTTGGTGTCAAGAAGGGCAGCAAAGAAGCCACTTCTCTCCAAGAAAAACATCAAGGACAGACTGATATTCTGCAGGAAGTATAGGGATTGGACTGCAGAGGACTGGGGTTTATTTTCCCTGATGAAGCGCCCTTCAGACTGTCTGGGACATCTGGAAAAATCATTGTCCGGAGAAGAAAAGGTGAGCGCTACCATGAGTCCTGTGCCATGCCAACAATGAAGCATCCTGAGACCATTCATGTGTGGGGTTGGTTCTCATCAAATCAAATCAAATCAAATTTATTTGTATAGCGCTTTTTACAACGGATGTTGTCACAAAGCAGCTTTACAGGATTTCAGAAAAGACAAAGTTTCCACAGGTCTGTAAGAATGTACAGAATGTACAGAAACCCCCCAGTGGGCAAGCCAGGGGCAACAGTGGCAAGGAAAAACTCCCTCAGAACTGAGGAAGAAACCTTGGGAGGAACCAGGCTCACCAGGGGGGACCCATCCTCCTCTGGTCAAACTACCTACAAGTGATTATACTACTAATATTATCAGCAGTAATATTGATATTAGGAATATCTAGGAGTCTATGAGAACCCCTCATCTAAGGGGTTCGCTCAAAATGTTGCCTAAGAACACGGCCATGAATTAGGAATGGTATCAAAACATCTTCCAAGAGCAGCTTCTCTCAACGATCCAGGAGCAGTTTGGAGATGAACAATGCTTTTTCCAGCATGATGGAGCACCATGTCACAAGGCAAAAGTTATAACCAAGTGGCTTGGTGAACAAAACATTGAAATTTTGGGTCCATGGCCAGGAAACTCCCCAGATCTCAATCCCATTGAGAACCTGTGGTCAATCCTCAAAAATATGGTGGACAAACAAAAACTCAGAAACTGTGATCAACTCCAAGCACTGATTAGGCAAGAATGGGTTGCCATCATTCAAGATTTTGCCCAGAAGCTGATTTCCAGCATGCCGAGGCAAATTGCAGAAGTCTTAAAATAGAAGGGTCAACACTGTAAATATTAAGTCTTTGCTTAAACTGGATGTATTTGTCAATAAAAAGTTAACACACATATGGAATGCTTATAATTGTACTTAATTATACCATATAAACATCTGAGAAAAGGTTCTAAAAAAACTAAGGCAGCAAACTTTGTGAAAACCAAAATTTGTGCCATTCTGAAAACTTTTGGCCACGACTGTAGTTAGAGAACACTGATGAGTGAAAACAAAAATAGGATACAAAACTCTGAACTCTCAAGTGCTGTTCAAAGGAATATTACACAACATAACAAAAGACATAATAATGGTAGTTTTAGGCTGGAATGCACCATAAAAATGCAATTAAGAAAAATTCTGCCTGAAATACTATCAAATAAACGTATGACATTTTTGTCATAAAATGAAACGCCTGCTGGGAAAGAATTCATAAGAAACTCATTGAAAATACTGTTCATCAGTTATTTTAGGCTAGCTGGCCTATTTGTATTTGACTTAGTAAATACAAAGAGATTGCTTCAGTGTGATAAGGATTAAGAAGATTAGATCTTGGCATAGATCTACACGAACCTATCATCAGGTAAGCCTGAAGGTGAAGGTAATTAGCATTAATCTGCTTCCCTGGTAAATCTGTTATCTGAAAGGAGTGCATGATCACGCTCTACTCAAACTGCACTCCTTCTGTGAGTTAAAGGCACCACAAGGAGAGAAAGAGAGAAAGAAGTGGGCTGTAAACAAGCGCAGTAGAGCGATAGACAGATTGCTTGACAGAGAAACAAGGAAACAGTGACTGACAGAAAGAGAGACACACAAACAGATCCCCAGCAATCAAGCAGGCTAGTGGCTGAGTTTTTGTTTTCTTATTTGCTTTGAGAGCTTGAGTTAGTCATTATAATGATGGAATCTGCATGTTAATCCACATGCACACACACTGTCAGTCTGACAGGATGCAGCAGGTTATATATAGAGGCAAACCGGGACGGAGAGAGGCCACATTAGTGAGGTTTAAGGACTAAAACACAGATATATGGCAGGCGTCTGGGATTTGGGGGTGGTGCTTCATTCTGCTTATTGGATTGTGTGGTCTGCCCGAGTCCTAAACCTGCTCATCCCCTACGGCACAATAACTTTAATGTCTTTGTGCAGCGGGGGAGGATTGGAGTGTGCTGCTAAAGTCTAATCCAACGCGGTCATTTCAGTCTTAGGCTAGCCAGGGCGCCATGCACCCTCATCTAATCTTGTTTATCTAATCTTGAGTTGGCAGGTTATAATGTATATAGTCATTTGAAAAAGTCAGAAGTTAGTTGCTGAATCTAATCAGAGGTGGCAGATGTACACAAGTACCTACTCACATGTACGCTGGAAAAAGCTGCAGTATGGCTTACATTTCTTTACTAAGGCAAAAGCATAAAAGTACATGCTGGTAGGTGGCCTCAAAGGTAACATTTAGTTTTTCAAAAAGCATCTTTTTAAACCAACCAGTTCACATCACGTCTGTAAGAAAGGCTATGGATGAGAACATTTTTTCAATCCATTTGCACCTTCCAGAATGTGCAGTCTTGCCTCACAACTATTGTTGTCTTTGAATTCTCTGACTTGTCCATCCCATCTGTTGCTTTTCTTCGTCGTGGCAGATCATGTCCAGTAGTTTAGCTATGTCATGTTTAAATTTACCATAAATTGCCATGACAGATGACATAATGTATGATGTCATGATGGCTAACTAGAGTATACTTAGCAAACATTAACACATGCCATAAGCTGTCATGACATCAAATAAAATGCCATCTGCCATGACCATTACTGATATTGGTAACAAGACACTATTACATGACTGAACAAAGCTATTATGACAACTCATGAAAGCAGATGAAAACTGCCATGACAATCAAGGTTATGTAGCAGGGTTCAAGAATACTGTTATTGTAACCCAGTTCAAATGATAAGCGGATATTTTATGAGTTAGACAAATGGCTTGAAGACAGCTGCTAAGCTGCTTTTAATGTGAAGTTGAAAGATTTAGATTTATCATAAGTTTATTCCATGTCTTTATTCCAAACATGCTGTCCGACGATTTCATGTCACTACCAAAACATAGTTTTCATTTATAGGCGGAGCCTTATTTTAGAGCAGGAAGGGAGACTGCACCCCTGTCTTTTATGGTCACATGATGAGTGATTAGATCCCTTTGTTTGAAGTAAATGTATCTCAAATTCAGAAGACCAGTGAGTAACCTTAAGTATTGTCACTACATATATTTTCTGCTATTAAATACATTTATTTTTTATTTAATTAAAGAAAATATGATTGTTTGTAGAACTGTTCAAAGCTGCATTTGCTATTCACATACTGGTGTGCACTATGATCCTATAGGTTATCATGTGTAGATTTATGTAGTTATGCTCTAAGTTAGCTATAATTGTTATACATGTAAATTCACATTCATGAAATGTTTCTAAATCAGCCGATCCCGCATGGGGCCGCCACTCTTAGTCTGGGAACCACTGGCTTATTGTGAGTTTATAATTATAACGACAACATAAATCATCATCGTGACCTGTGCTACAGCTGATTTCTGTCTAAGGGTGAAGAGTCATGGGGGGCTGGGGAAGGTGAAGGAGGAATGAGTTACACAGAAGCATGATGTCATAAGCAACACATTTTTAATGAACTTGTGATGCAGCTTGTAAAATGAGTTGCATACTTTCAGCATGTCATGTGACCTCAGATGAGCAGCATGTTTCTGATATGCTTGCCTTTATTGCAACGTGTCAAGATGTGACAGGGTAGTTGCTAGGTAACACTTACAGTTCCCACAGGGAATTCATACAAGACACAGTGCACGTGTCTGTATTTCCTGCATTGTTAGACGGCCAAGGCCAGACAAACAAAGAGAAAGACTTAGTAAGAGTGAAATCAATTTTACTCTTCATAGTTACTTCACACATTTTCCACATTTGGTCCTCCAATCAGGTACACACAGCGACAGAATGCAAGATATGACCAGAATTAGTAGAGAAGGATTTATAAAAGTAAACAAGTTTGAAAACGCAGTATAGAAAAACATCAGGCAAGGGAAAGCTTCATTTTAAACACATTCTTGCTAATAAAGGTCTTGTAGCTTCTGAAGCAACTGGTACACCAACATATTTTCTTTAAATATGAGCTTTTTTCTATATACACACCAAGTATATGATAGCATGGTAACCACAGAGGTGCAAACGCTGCAAAAACAACAGGCATCACATTAACAACAGCGAGGGAGCTGGACATTAATGAACTCCCGAGAAGAGAATCAGTGAAGAAACTGGACAGAATAAAGTCAATATCAGGTCATTTCAGGTCAGCTGTCAAATGTTTGCCCTCGTGCTAGACTATTGCATGCCACTACTGTTTTCAAATCACTCACAAAAATTGTGCAAAAACAATCTTCTTGGCATTTTCTGTGTGACCTTTGCTGGTGCATGTCCATTCATCGCTGGTGTTCTGATTTTAGACCTGTGCTTGTGTACCATATCTTCAATATAACACTCTGATAAGTACAGAAGACTTCAGATAATATATGATACACTTCATATGTGATATACAGTATATAGTTTTATACACTTTATATGGGATTTCAGTCCTGAAATGTTGCGTGGAATGTATATTCAGTCACATTCATCAACAAATAAAAATTACATTAACAATAACGGTGCAATAAAACACACTGCAATATGGACATAGATTTTTGCAAAACAGTTTCAGAGTCAGTCTGATCTTTATCTGCCAGAATATCTTCCAAACGTTTATAAATAATCCTAAAGTGAAAAAGTATATTTTAGAATGAAGTATTTTACGTCAATGTGGATTCCTCACTGGGTTCAGTCATCATATTCAGTCATTATATGATGTCACCATATTCACATTGGCATTAACTGTTTTGTAATTTCAGAAATGTATGCATAGTATTGCTGATTTATAGTACTGTGCGAAAGCCACAAACCACTCATTATTAACTCTATTTCCAGTCAAAATTCATGTCCTTTAGTTATTCAATTCTCAGTGACAAGGAAAAAGCACAAAACATATTTAACAGAAAATTACACAGAAGCCTTAACCGTTATTATAGCTTCCATTCTTTTCAGTTGATTCGCCTTCAGTTTTTCACTTCTCCAAAGTGTAGTCTTAGAAGTTGGTTGCGCTTTGTGCTTCTCATGGACCATGCAATCATCTGAGAACACCAGCAACTTCGTTTGACTTGCAAATATTCTTTTTTTCTGTTTTCTTTCCACTGTAAGGGCTTCTTGTCAGCTATTTATCCTTTCAGACCTATAGCGTTACGTTGTCTTTTCACAGTGGAAGGATGGACAGAAACATTTGTGATTTTTATCTGGAGCGTGATTTTCTCTCAAAGACGAAAGCTTTAAGTACTGTGCATCTGACGGGGACAGTTTTGGTGGTGTACCAGGTCATGCATGGTTGTTAGGAGTCACATTACTCACATATTAATATCTTACAATTAATATGTTAAATGTTATTTGGAAACGTTTGTTTTTCTCTTATTTTCCTCTGACGTTTTGCAAGTGATTATCTTATATCTCCTGAAAAAATCAATAACTCCGACTTAACTTCTCTTTTGACTGGAAATGTAATAAATGAAACGAGGTTTCTGACATCTGCACAGCACTGTACTTTACCTTTACTTTTAAATACAACTGAAAGGAAACATCACGTAACAAGTTCTCTGATTTGTTTACAGGAAGGAAAATCTAATGCCTCACTGACCTCGTCCAAAAACTCTCTTTAACATCGCCATAGAAACAGGGTGACATATACCATTACAAAAATGTACTGAAAAAAAATAAGTACAAAAAGATACAGTACAAAATGACAGAACAGAAATAAACAGCCTGATGTAACTGTGTTCTGTGTTCTGACCTTTCCTAAATATGATCAAAGTAAAAACAGAAAACCGCACCGTGTAGCACTGCCATGGAACATTCACCTCCGATTTCTCTGTGAAAAGTAAATGGTCTGGATCAAAGCCAACATCATTTTCAAAGGTAAAGCCAGTTTCCTTTTTCTCTTGGGTATTACTGAATGCTCCTCAGTAACAAAATGCATCACTGATGAAAATAACAGCCTTAAAGGCAACGGTTTTACACATTCATCTCAAGTATTCCAAAGTGCTTTCAAGCCTTCACAGAGATACTGATACAGAAGTAATGGTTGATGATGACAGTGCCAATGCTCTTGTTAATCTACTTTCACCTGACTTAGCCTTGGACATACCACCCACCCTGCTGTGACCTCCTGCTGTTAAGCTTCACAGCCGTACACTAGCATGACGGCTACAGTGTTCGGCTGGCTGCTTGGTGACCCCTCCAAACACTTCCATCTCACGGCTGTTCCAGGGGACTACATTACCCAGCATTCCAGTGCTGCAGTGGGCAAGGGCGTTGAGCTCTGCATGAGTAAGCAATCGGTCCCAAATATTAAACTGAGAGAGGTCCCCTATCCAAGCCCGGGAGGCCACGAAGCGAAGCCCACCCATCGAACTCTGCAAGAAAAGAGGAGACAGGATTCAATCTTTTTAAAACCCTGCAACATTGCTCTCTGCTTAAAGTTTGTTTAAAGTTCTACTTAAGTTTGGTAGAGGAAGGATAATGCTATGGGGTTGTTTATCAGGGGTTTGGCCTAGGCCCTTTAATTCCAGTGAAAATTTTAATGCTTCAGCAGACCAAGACATTTTGGTCAATTGTATGCTGCTTATTTTTTGTTTGGGTGAAGCCCTTTTCTGTTCCAGCATGACTTTGACCGAGTGCACAAAACAAGTTTGGTGTGGAGGAACTTGACTGGCCCACACAGGCCAGTCCTGAACTTAATCCCATCAAACACCTTTAGGATGAACTAGAAAGGAGACTGAGAGCCAGGACCCCTCATCTAACATCAGTGTCTGACCTCACAAATGCTCTTCTGGATGAATGGACAAAAATTCCCAAAGACACACTCCAAAATCTTGTAGAAAGCTTCCCAGAAGAGTGGAAGCTGTTATAACTGCAAAAATGGATTTAGAATGGGGTGTTCTAGATTAACTGCAGACATTTGAAGCTTGTAAAAGACATTAATATATATCTTACTTTGTAGCACTTTTACGGTTAACCTTTCACTAAACAGCCAAGCATAGAGCAGCTGTTGTTTTGCATTGAATAGGCTACCACTCATACTCATCGTGGGTGATATATCTAGGAATCACAGCAGATCTAGAGTGATGTTTTTCTCACAAAATTGGTCCCACTCATTGGAAATTAAAACATGACTGGTTGATTCTGCTGGCAGTTCCTAATTATGTTGGTAGTAACATGTTAGGCCTTCAGTTCAACTCCTGAAGGTAGAGCTCCTGAATGGGAGAGCTAGTTCTGCTGTATCTACCTAAATAGCAAATGAAAAAAACTGAACATTTTTAAATAGATATTTAAAGAATTTAAGATTTTTTTTCCAACTAACAAGTGCCTTCAAGTAGTACTACAACCCTGTTTACAACACACTCACACATAGGGACAACTTGGTATCTCCAATAGGCCTGACTGCATGTCTTTGGATTGTGGGAAGAAAACTGGAGCATCCAGAGGAAACCCACACAGACACAGCGAGAACATGCAAAGTCCACACAGAAAGGACTCCAGTTGCCCAGCCAGGTAATTGAACCCAGCCGCTTCTTCCTGTGAGGCAACGGCAGTACCCACAGTAAAAAGACAACATATAAAATGTTGAGACTGAGAAATGTTATTGGTTTTTTTTTTGTTTTGTTTTTTTAATATGCCTGTGAATTTGATGCCAGCAACATGTTTCAAAAAAGTTGGGATGGGGCAACAAAAGACTGGTAAAGCTGTGTTTTGCTAAAAGATCTCATCAACTATCAACAAAACATCTCACAACTATTTAGGTTAATTGGCAACCATGATTGAATATAAAAAAGAAATCTCGGGATGTAAGGGACAAGGGCAAAAACATACTGGTTGGCTGTGATCTTTAGGCCTTCAAGCAGTACTGCACTAAAAACAAACACAATTCTGTAGTAGAAATCACTGCATGGGCTCAGGAACACATCTAAAAACAGTTTTCTGTGAACATTTTCATCATCTGTTTGTTGCTGCATCCAAAAATGCAAGTTACACCATAGAAGAAAGAAGAATTCATATTTTAACAGCTGCTTTCACTGGGCATGAGCTCATTTATGATGGACTGAAGCTAAGTGGAAAAGTGTCCCCCTGTCCAACGAATCAACATTTGAAATTCTTTTTGGAAATCACGTTGCTAAAACAAGAGGTGATACAGCAGGGTGGTAAATACCTCTGTCTTTTTTAAACATGTTGCTGTCATCAAATTCATAACAACCTTATATTTACCTGAAACCATAAAATTCCTCAGTTTCAACATTTGATGTTGTATTTGTACTATTTTTAATTAAATATATGGTTTAAGTAATTTGCATTCATTTATCATTGCATTCTGTTTTTATTTTCATTTTGCACAAGGTATCAAAATCTTTGCATTTTTATTTCACAGAAACCATTAGGCCATCTCTGAAGACCTTAGAAGGCCCTGAGTGTTCCCCACTGGATTTAAGCATGCAGGTTGGTAAACTGGCTGTCATAAGCTTCCATTAGTTGTTAGCTTCATAGATCCAGTGTAAAACTAAAGAAGAAAACCTCAGACACCAAACATGTCTTGGCTTGATTGACCATATTTTGAGTAAGGAGGAAAACTATTCTTTTTTTGGCCTAATCATTGCTTCAACTCTCAGGTAACCTTTTAGTAGACAAAAGGTTGAATTACTGGGTATTAAAGCAAGTAGAAAATGAAGGAGAGAAATTCTGATTAAAACTATACTAGAATTCACCCCAAGTGCACATGTTTCTCTGAATTCCTGGTAATGAGATATTTTCTGCATAAATTACATGACCTTTTCTGGTGGATTTCTGGGAATATTCCAGTAATTTTTATTTCCCACTATGTGACTTTATCCCATAGGCCAGTAGCCATTAAAGTCCCAGCCTAAAAACACAACCCCAATAAAAGCAGTAAAAGCTCAGCAGTACTGGACGGACTAAGGGAAGTCTTTAATGAAAGAATGATGAAAGAGGAATTTAATGAGGGAGGGATAAAGATAAGATGAGAGATGCACAAGGGAAGGGTGTGTGGATAGAGGGCTGAAGAAAGTTAATCAGGTTTACAGAAGCCCCGAGGTATTTCCATTCAAATTGGTTTTTGCTAGTGCAACAGCAGCCTTTCACCAACTCTAATGCCAAAAGACTAACTTATTGCACTCTGTATCTGACTGAAAACACAAAGGCAGAAACATGCTTTGTTCTCTTTTAATACATTTTGTGCAAATCTTGAGGCATTCATCGTCAAATTAGACTTATTTTTTCCATTTTCCACTGAGTTATGTATATTATTTATCGATTCAGTCTTCCAAGGCACTGGTACCATATTGTGAAAATACTATGCTGTGCAATTTCACTGCTAAAGCATGACATATTGACACATATTGCACATTAAGGTTATCTATGAGGGATTATGTAGATATATAATTATGCTGTTTGGGAGAATATATATAACCCTAACCCTATTAATATATATTCTCTATATATAGTCCATCTGTTTCTCTGTATACTGTATACTGGAGCAGGTGGTGTGTTAGTGTGTGTTGTGCTGGTATGCGTGGATCAGACACAGCAGTGCTGCTGGAGTTTTTAAATCTGTGTCCACTCAATTAGACACTCCTACCTAGTCAGTCCACCTTGTAGATGTAAAGTCAGAGACGATGGCTCATCTGCTGCTGCTGCACAATTTGACCCTGTTGGCTGGATATTTTTGGTAGGTGAACTATTCTCAGTCCAGCAGTTATACTGAGGTGTTTAATAACACCTTAATAATTAGGTGTCTTGCTCAAGGACACTTCAGTCATGTACTGTCAGCCGGTTCCCTAACCTCCAGCCCATGACTGTTGCATTTGCAGTCATAATGTTATGCCTGATCGATGTACACACACACACACACACACACACACACACACACACACACACTCACACACACACACACACACTTTCCACATATATTGTGTTTTTCAGCATATTTTTCTTCTTTTTTTCTATTTATTTGGGCAGTTTGCATGTATTTTCTGAGAAAAGCATCTACGCACACACATCTTAGCTGCTTCTCCTTCTGGTTTGCGGGAAGAAAACCAATTTATATTACAGAAATTTGAAATCATAGAGAGATCTTTGAACCACATACTTTGGAAACAAGAAATCTTTGAAAATTCTTTGAAAATAAGAAATAAACAATTTGATTAGGTGACTGGAGAAAAAGGCTCTCTTTTAAATGGCTTTAAGTTTCATTTAAATATCACATGTAACTTGGCATTTTGTATCCGCATGCAGAGCGGAAGTGCAGCCAATTGAGCAATTCTGAGCCACCACACTGAAAATCTGGTCACCCGGAGCCTGAGCCAGAGTATGACTCACCTGTTCCTGGCCCAGGACAAGTGTTCCTCCAGGCCGGATGGAGTGGCGGGTTGCCAGGTCCTTTCCCTCACCTTTCAGCTTGCCTCCCAGGTAGGTGTGCCACACCCCCGCTCTCCTGTTCCAACTGATGCACACATGCTGCCACACACCAACCGTCAGGTTCAGAGTGAACTGCGCCACCTTCAGGAGGAAGGAACAAAACTTTTATAAAGTAGCTTTACTGGAATGAAATATTTCGCTGGCACAGTGATTCTCTGAGATCGCTTGAAGGAGCGCATCCCTACGGCTGCATATTAAATCATCATAACCAAAGCCTATGTGGAAGAGACTGAATCACATTAATATTAAATCTTATGAGTGCCCATTATGTTACTATTTTGAGGAAACATAGCCTCTAGGAAGCACTTACCACTGGAGTCCTGTCAACAACAAGCTGAAACTCAACTACCCATTTAAAATGTGGCAACAATAGCAAGGAAGTCAAAAATCCAACCAAGAGAGAAAAGAAATGATCTTTGTAATGGGAAATTAAATTTAATTACTTTTTTAAAACAGAATTTTATGTAGTATGTAAATAATACTTTAAATGCCAATGTACCACGCATCATACAAAAATTAATAATAACTCATTTTGGTATTTAACCCAACACAAATGCTGTAAGTGGACCTGAGGGGAAAAGAAATGGAAGAAAATGTAGGATATGAGTCCTTTAATTAATAACTGATCATAGTAATTACAAGAGTAATTAACAGGTCTAAATACACCAAACTTGATTTAGTTAAACTGTAATAGTGCTGCCACTAACAGTTACGTCAAGAGGCTTGTAAGATGTAAGCAATCTGGCAAAGACTACTGATTCATTTTGATGTTTTTTTCCCCAAAATAATAGTGAAAACTATAAATTGTGACTAAATCCCTGAAAGGAAATTCCACTGATTAAAAAAAAATCTTCAATTTTTACAATTTTAATTTGTTGCGATATAAACAAAGTCATTCAGAGTAGTTAGAAATTGAAGAGACACTTTGAAACTTTTATTTCATAACAGTGGTCATGATAGAAACCAGGGGTCAGGATGTCAACAACACAAATAACAACTTTTTTACCATCCAAAAAGATCAGTGAAGCTACATGTGTCTTCGGAATTTTTATATGTAATGTTAATAATAATAATAATAATATGAAATTATTTTATATAAATATGAAAAAACAGGTTTCCTTGGGGACCAATTTTACTTACAACACCCTTCAAGTAGTATGAATGAAAAAAACCTACATTTTAGGCCAAAGTTTTATTGCAAACCTATCATAAAACAAGACTCAGATATCAGGCTGCATATTCAGAATGAGTTCATGTAATAACTTTCTGTGAGGGAGCTTTTAGAGGCACTTAACTTGTACTGATTTAATCAAGGAATTTTCCTTCAATGTACTCAAAGATGGTCTAGTCTACAAGACATATTTTCTGAACTGATATAAAACATACAAAAGTGGTTATATATATCTACTGTCATTTTTAGGGTTTCACAGCAGTGGCACTGTACGTACCTCATTGTTAATGATGAACTCAATGGGGCCATGCACCAGCTGCTGCAGCACCAGCTCATGACTCTGTTCTGGCACGGCGTAAGAAACTGCAGTTCCCAGGATGCTCTGCGCAGGTCTCAGCCACATGCAGAGGGTGAGGGCGTGGAGGGCAGGGAGGGAGTGCTTCACCACAGCATACATGGAGCTGCTCCTCATTGGAAACGAAAGCCTATAACCCTCTGGAAACTTGTTCTCCGACAGACCTGCCACAGAGACACATGCAGACATATTCAGGAAAGTTCAGATAAACAGTTATATGCAAAAGTTTGAACACCCCAGGTCAAATGACATGTTTTCTTGATTTTCGAAGTGAATATAAGTTTACACAGAGAACAGTTTTAGGGCATAATTTCTTTTTGTTTGCTAAGTTTAACTGGAAAGAAACAAAACATAAACATGTACCGCTTATGAACAGGCCACATTTTATGCTTTATTTATTTATGTTTTATTATCGTTTTGAAAATGGTTTTATTCTTATAGCACCAAAAATCATTCTTTTATTATGTCAAGCTTGATATCATAACTGTAGAAGAACCCTTTTTGGTGCTATGTAGAACCATTTTCAAAAAGGCTGTATATAGAACCATATGCAACACACTCTCCATCAGTCTGAAAAACCAATTCACTATGCAAGCAGCCAATTGATCATACAGTGGTTCTATATAAAACTCATTTATCTAAACAGAGCCATGCCCTTTACTAAAGAACCCTTGAATAACCATTTTTTTCCCGATGTTTCTAAAGTAATTTAGAAATCTGTAAATGATCTAGAACAAACTTATAATTAAATTAATATCAAGAATGCCTTATATTTGAAAAGCAATGACCAGAAATAATTTTTTATTTAATTTATTATTATTTTTTCATGTCATAACTTTTTATTGCACACTTGCACTCTTGCACACTTTAGATATTTCATAACTTGACTTAAATTATGGGCATGAATAAAGTGACAGGTTAAAGCTTGTATCGTGATTCCAAAAGCTTTGAACGTGGCTTTAGTAATACAACTACTCACATATAAATAGATAGATATATCTATTTATACATATATACATAAAATTCTACATGTTATATTAAAAATAAGAGAAATAAACTCTAAAAGGACTAAGAATATGGCTCCTAAACAAATATGTAAAGGAAGCATTAAATTCAATATGCATTTTTACATTTAACATTCTTTAAATTTTGAGTGTAACAGTAAACCAGACTCCTCAGCAAACACCCAACACAGTCCCCTGTAACTCATACAATTGTTTCTAAACAGTCCTGTAATTTTTAATGCATGTTGTTCACATTCACCAATTGCAATCTTATACATCAATTCTTCCCTGAGAGATTTAGCTTGCATTACAAAGAACAGCAGACAGGCATCACACTTAATCTTACATAAGCTTGCATAGGTTTTATGTCAAACCTGATGAAATCCTTGGTTTATTGGAGCAGCAGTACATTATAATATCTCTCAAATATCCTAATAAATGCACAATATACTATCCAATATGTCAAAGTGGGCGGCTAAATATTTAACAGTTTTGCATAATTGATCCAACACGTTAAAGCAGTAATGTGTCTTCCTTTAAAATCCACCTTTTGATTCACTTTTTAACTCAAAACAGTCCTTACCGACTTTATAAAAGCCTCAGAAAGATTCTGTAGAAAATCTCCCCCGCTTTCCCACTCTATTTTCGGCTTAGGTTCTCCCACCTTCACACTTTGCCTTGTTATATCTCTCAACTTCACATAAGCTGTTGATGATGTTTTTTTTAGCGCTAGGTGTTGTAATACAATACCACAAAATTTTCCAGATCTATCGGAGTATCATATCATATTATTCCTTTGAAAAAGAGCTGTGCATACCAATGTCTGGACACCTATATTTGACCAATATTTTAAACCGATATTTGATGACATATTTATTGTGAAGAGCAGAATGTTTAGACAAATCTGGGTTTCTGCACTACAATGCCTGACTTTTATTCATTTACTGTATTTGTAAACTTATATAAATAAATGTTAGGCAAATATTTCTCTGTAATAGCATTCAAGGTAGATATTGCCTTAAATTTTTGTATGTATTGCCATCTTTATCGGGAGATACAGTCAATTCCAGAATTATTGTAACCCTTCATGAAAATGAGCTAAAATCAATGATTGATATTTCAGGCTGGAAACAAACCAAACAAAGTGCAGGACTACAGCTTTGTGTCTCATTTGAGTTGGAAGCTCTTTGGTTTTACCCATGTTGATGGATGTCAAAAGGAGTTTACATGTGGGTAACCTCATATTTAGAGAAAAGAAAGATTTTTTTCACCAATGATGCAAGTTTTATTTTACTCCCTAAATGGCCTTGGCCCCCTAGCATGTCCTAATTTATTACACACTTCTATAACCCAAGAATAGCTCAGCCAGTTTGGACTGAAATCCATGTAGCTTCTGAACAATGAGTCTTAGTATGTAATAAGCCTGGGATTTTTAAGGGGATCAAATATTCTTTAGGGCTGCCAATACTTTAGCCCTATTTACTGTTGAAGGAATATTCTTAAATTAAAACACATTTGTAGGAATGGCTTCTATTAGATAGCTGGTGAGATATTTCTTTAAATATTTTTGAGGAACATTTGAACCGTAATTTTTATGTAATGTGATTGTCTTTGAGGGGTGTTAATAATTCTGGGGCTGTCGACATTATATAATATATTAAAAATATATTTACTTCTGAGTACTGAGTTTTTGACCATGTAATTTTGTACTTTCATTTTTAATTTCATTATACAAAGGTGCTTTTAATTCTACTTACTTTTGACTCTACCCATCAAACAGTATAAGACACTATTTATGTTAGTATTAATAAAGTCTATAAAGCCATCCTGAGATCTGCTACTGTGCTAAAAGAATATCTTATAAGCCTGATGCAGCTTGTTTTGATGGACTGTTTTGTGTTCTTCTTTTAAAACAACACTAAATGGAGTCTTAAATAGTGTCTTTGTCACGATTGGCCCCTCCCAGTCCTACATGTGCTTTTGTTTTCTTTTGGTCTTGTCCATGTGATTCCTTGTTTTGCTTCTTCCCAGTCCTGCCCCCTTGTTTCCAGACCCTGCCCCTGATTATAACCACCTGTGTTAACCACCTGTGTCTTGTTAACCTTTATTCCTTGTATTTAAAACCTGTGTTTTCTCCTGTTGGCTTGCTGGTCTCTGTTTGGTCTTTGTATTGTATGTATTGTATTGTTTGATGTATCTGCCAGCCTCTGTTGTATTTTCTGTTTTATGTGGTTGTGTTTATCCTGTTCCTTTTTTGTTATGTCTGTTGCACGATCTATCCATGTTGGCTCTCTGACCCTGGACCGTATTGACCGGATTTGCCCCTACTAAATCTCGCTTCTCTCAGCAGGTGCATCTGCCTTATCATTGCTCCCCAGCGTCACAGTCTTTCTACCAGCGAGGCAACAGGAGCACCACTACTTTATGAATAGAAAATTATTATGGATATAATGCTTGTTATCTACCAATAAAACTAAAATCAGTATTAATGTGTGACACCAACACTGTTATACCAGTATAGACAATACATCTCCCAGTTCTTTTATTCATTCATCCATCCATCCTCTTACCCGTTCTCCATCTCTCTCCTTTACCTTGCTCAAGGCTACTGATGCGCTGGTGGACAGCGTCCAGTCCTTGGTCAATGTGCTCCTGATGTTTCTGCGTCTCTTTGCGCAGGGCTTTCCTTTCCTCTTCCAACATCTTCATCTTTCTTTTCAGCTCTCCCTCCAGATCCTCCACTTTCCTCTGAACAACTGTGCCCCTACCCTTAGTGCCGCTCTGGACTCTGTCTGCGCTTTTCTGTCCTGTCTCCGTATGGTTGTGAGCCAAGGGGGCCATTTCTGACTACAAACAAAAGAACAGACTATTACCATTACTGAGCTTCAGGGAAAGTAATGACTAACGATGAATATAAAAGAAATGGTTCAGCAAAAATCACATTTACTCATTTTTACCCAAGTGAACATCAGCCAAGACATGCTTATATACGCTGTAATGTCATAGAAATATATTCTGTACCAAATAGCACTGAATAAAATGAATGCCTAAATCATCACATGCTCACCTCAAACCACATCAGTTTGTTCAGTAATCTAAAATAGACATGCTTATGCGGCGTCTGGCACTGTACGGCATACTGCTATCTATCAAAATGGAAAGAAAGTATGAATAATTCAGGCTACAACAGTGACTTTTGCAAGCTGTTTTTAGCTATATGACATACTTTTGTTGATGCCAGTGAAACCACATAAGCAGATCAGTTTTAGTTTATGTAATGCAGTATAAAGTAAGCCTGTGATGATTTAAGCATGCAGTGTACATAATGCTAATTAAAGGGTTTTATTAGCTACCATTACGTGTCAGTTATTAGCCGCATAGCTCCAGGGCAAAAATAAAGAAGCAAACTTCACCAAACTTCAGACATCAAACTTTTTGTTCATTTGAGGTAGGGACAAAATTTTTTCTGCTAGACTTTTCTTCTTTTGTCAAGTCGGTGTAGTTTCACCATCACTATTACTATAACATAATCTGTGGCTTTGTGGATGGTCGTTTGCTATTTTTAGTCATGGCATGATAACACATTTTCTTTCGAAACCTTGAGTATCGGCGTTTGGTATACCGATACCAAATTTCATCTTTAAAATGATCTATTTTTAAGTGAAGCACTTTACTTTAGATAAGGACGTAAAGCAATCATGCTCAAACTACTCAGATACTCTATAACCCCACAGGAAGGAATACAAACCTAACAAATAAGTGTAAGTGAGTGCTACTTCAGGGCAAATTTGTCACAGTATTGGTTCAAATTCATCCTTTTTTCCCTTCAATATCTGATACAGTATTTCATCATTGACAAAAAAAAATACAACCTTCACAGTGATGACTTTACAGAAGAAGGCAAAAACATTCTTAACTTTTCATTTAAGTTCATGTAAAGACATTTCTATTGGTTCATTCATCATAACATTTACTGCTGTGTTTCAATGATTTAGAAAGTTAAACTCTGGAAGAACGGAGGTACATATTTCTCTTCGGGATTTCTGCCGATATCGTTTTGCTGCCATCTTTAATTCCAGATTTTCAATTAAAAAAAGTTATACTGTGTTCATTCAAACTTGTTGCCTTCACTGTTATGGATGAGAGCGGAATCTGCATACGCAGCTGCAACCATGCTGCAACATCAGTTTGGATTTATGACAGTGAAAAACCACCATAACCCCACACTGCAGCAGCTTAGCCATAAAATTACACTTCATCGTCTCAAAGCTCAGAACCATAATGTGTTTTGCAAACTGCATCCCTCCCTTCCGCATGATCATGCACACTGTGGTCGTGGATCATTGTGATAAAGGATGCTACCTGTCATTACAGCTTTACAGTATTGATGCCTGTACTGGCTTTGCCTCCATGCTTCTGTGCAATCATGACATTTTATAGATGCTCCACCAAGGGTTCTTCATTAATGTAGAGGATGCTCTACATTATTGATCTCTTGCAAGGCTTTAATCACGTAAGCAGTGGCGTAAGCGCCCTAGCACTGCAGTGTGGTGATAAAACACTGAAACGGCAATGATGTCTCCATCTGAAGCCAATGAAGGCTGCAGAAGTGTAAATCTCTCTCTGCTCTGTGCTGTGCGCTCCGTGATCGGGGCGAGAATGAGCTGGAGTCAGCAGGGAGCTGAACTTTACATCCCCTTTATAACCATCCTTGTTGCTAATCGCACACACAGGGTCTATTAATGTAAACTCATTTTGAGAATGAACACACTGTGACTTGTCTGTTTTAATATTATATAGCTAAAAAATAGAAGTACATTTAATTTGGAATATTATACAGATAAAGACTGTAAAAAATACATCTTTTTAAAGTGTAATCAGACTAATTTGCAGTGCCAGTGGTGAATTACAAATTGAGAACTGTATTTAGTGTGGGAACTGAAAGCAGTTTATTTGTACAATAACTGTAAATATACTGTAAAATGTATTATTCAAAATTTGTTAAATGTTAAATGCATGCAAATAAACCACATACACTGTATTCTAACACTGCAGCTGTTAATTTACAGAAATAGAATGTAAATTCACAAAGTATGTCAAAAGACATTGCTTTTATTTGACAGACATTTGCATTTATTTTATGGGTTGTTACTGGTATTATTATGGTAAAATACCATATTTTAGAATGACTAGTTGAACTAGTAAACTGTTGAGTTACAATGAAAGCTACTACTTGTAAGAAATCAATTGACTGCAATTTTAGAGATTTTTAAAATCATTGAGAAAACAAAGCTTTTCTGTTGATTAATGAATTTTGTCTGATACCCCTACACTCAGACTTACTGTTTTGTATCATTTTTTTTTTAGATTTTTAAAAATATTTTTAATGTTTTCTAACATCATATCTTTAATATTACTCTCCAACAAATACATTTATTTCATTTGCATGTACATTTTCCATCTAATTTGATGACATAATCCCAATTTAAACCCAATTTATTTACATTTGTCTAATACATTTGGATAATTATACTTCATTTCTTTAAAGATGCCTCATTTAAAATATTTGCTCATGATTTATGACAGCCAGGAATCTTTTTCTTTTTTTCTTTTGAGTCTCTTATAATGCCATTTGTTCACATTTTTCTTCCAGCCAGGCTTGCCATGGCATCAAAAAGTGATTAAACACCCTGCTGTCCAACTTGAGAGTTGGTTACACTTAAGGCGAATTCCCCAGTCATGAAAAAAATGCAATGTTAATGGTGAAACACCTCTTAATTCATTAACTCTTACAGAAGGAGTGCGCAATATGAAGATGTGTTATCACTATTGTGATACATTACAGGTCGTTTCATTAGAAAGAAAGCATAATTAGTCCTGTTTAAGTGAATTTAGTGCATGCAGGATGTTGATTAAAAACAATAGACCTAATATACTTACAGCAGTTTATAAATGTGGCAATACTGGTGCACTGTGTTAGTTCTAACTTATCAAACAGTCACAACGTGAAGTATTGTGATCTATATTTCACTCCTACCTCACAGTGCTGTACATTATTGGATTAGCGTCTACAGTGTTGAATTCACAGTGCTCATTAGTGAGCAGCTGGACCTCTATAAATACTGTAGATGCTAACTGAGCACTGCTGGATGTTAATTGTGCACTATAAGTTTTCAATTATAGCATTACATTTGGGCCCAGCTGGACCTCGAGTTGGTCTCCAGTGCTTGGCTTGAGACAAATATGTGATTCATGTCTATGTAATTAATTACACCAACATAAACTGGCCTTATCCCATTTATATTTGGCAGTAATTGGATCGATGTAATATATATATGTCATTCCTGTTGAGATGATGCACACATTTGAATCAAGTCAATTCACTGAATTACTTTTTTCCAATGACTTTTATTCAACCTTGCACAAACATGTGGCTCCTCACCTCCAGTCTCTCTATCCTTTCCTTCATGTGCAGTATGGCTCTTTCCAGCTCCTCCACGGCTCCTGCTCGGCCCTCGTCCCCCATCATGCCCCTCTCCCTCTCCTCCTGCACCACTCCTCCGGTCCCCTCGCACTCCGCCAGTTTCCCCGTCAGTTCCCGGATGGTCCTGCGGTCGGCTCGGATCTCGTCCTGCTGTCTCTGGGCGGTGTGTCGGAGCTCCTCGGCGGCGGCGCGCAGAGACCCCCACTCCCCGTCCTCATCCTCATGCTGCTGGTCCGCCTGAACAGCTTTGGGCTCACACTGGCCCGGTGGCACAGGCGTGCACAGCAGGCGGCTGTAAATGACCCTCTGCTCGCTGCCCGCGCCGCCCACGCCCCCGGTCAGCCCGTAGAAGGTGGGCGCCTCGGGGCCGCCTGGAGCCTCCGTGGCGTGGAGAGCGTCCAGAGCGCCGGCCCTGGCCACGGAACCCGGGGAGAAAGGAACCGGAGAGGTAGAGCGGTTCTGGGTGAGCGGGGGAGCCGCGGGAGACCCGCTGTGAACCGCGGCGATGATGCAGATTACGGCGCCGATAAAAGCCACCATGCCGGCGGCCAGAATGACAACGATGAACTTCAGGGTGGCGGTTGGAGCAAGCGATAAAAACGAGAAAAAGGAGAAAGAAAACGGGAGACTTACCGCTTTCTGAAACGAAAGAACGTGTGTGGAAAGCTGAAAAACAACAAACACTGAACGCGTTCTACGAATGAAACAGAAGATAAGTAAAAAGAACGTGAGACTGAAAGCTATTTAGAAAGAAAACAAGAACGACGCACTGACAGCTTTCTCAAAGAAAGATAAAGGCACTAAATAAATGTACAGGCTAAAACGAAAAAACAACAAAAAGACGACAGAAGATCAACGAAACCTTCAGTCTTAAACTACACGCTCTACATCGCCCACAGGGACAGAGATAACAGGTTAGCCTGAGCTCCTCTGATGCTGCCGCTGAAGTGTTGTCCTGTAGCGCAGAACAGCGCCCCCTGTCCGCGATCGGGGAGCTCTCTCTACTGTGGGGAGAGCGAGCAGAGCCGGTGGGACTAAAGAGGAGGGCGGGATAAAGGGGGGACGGGGGGCAAGGGCTGGTTCAGAGAAAGCCAACGGGAACGCGAGTTTGGAGCCGCTTTGAGAAATCTCCGCCCACATCCAGCTCAGCCTGCACGCGTGTGCTCAATCAGTAGCTGTTAGAAAAAGTAAGGCGACCTCCAGAAATACAGGCAAAGACCTTGAAGGTATGTTGTGGACTTGGAAGGCTTTGCTCTGTGTTCTCTCCCATCATCCCGTATTATTGGAGTAAATCCATACTCAACCTCTTTTGCATGAGGTAACAAACATAAATAGCCTACAAAATTATTGACAACTATGTTTGTAATTATTTGCACCCCCTTCCTTTCCCATGAAATCTTACTTTATTTGTTTATTTAATAGGGGCAAAACACATCAATCAGCATCATTATTTCATGATGTAAATGTGCTTAGACCAAACTGATCATTTTCAAAGCACATTAAAGACTGACCATACATATCATACATATCATGTGTGCATACAAGACATTTATTATTATTATTATTATTTTATATCATTGTTATTATTATTATTATTATAACATTTTAAAGTGCCTTTTATTGAGGGGCAGGATGGGAGTCATAGCTCTGCACACCCTGCCTCCAAAGCCCCTTCTTGAAACACAGATCTGTGTTACTGGCCCTGATGTCTCTTTGGAGAGGATGAGCTCTGCTGACAATGGTTGCTTGAAGGCCAGCCAATTTAATGAGCTGTACCCGCCACCTTAGTTCCTCTGGCAACAGCATGTTTAGGAAACACTCCAGTACCAGCTACTCCTGCATAGCCCTCTGGAATACTGGATATGCCTGCTGAACCATCGTGCACAGCTCCGCCAGTAGTACACTTATCCACTCTCTCAGTGCCTGGAGAGCTGTGGTCAATGCCACTCAGTCACCTGGAGCTCTTTTTCTTTTAAGGGCCAGGCACAGCTGAATTACGGTGATGGCTGCCATTCAGCCGTGACACTGGGTTACCACTTGCAGCTGCATTGATTATGGCCCCCAGGCACTCCTGTAGTTGTAGTGAGGGAGGCAGATGCGTCTAGGTTTTTCTCTCTGGGCTTCATCTGCACTCCACCACTGAGCCATGTTGTGTTGTTTCTTTTGCTGTCTCTGAGACTTCCTGCGCTCTCTTCCACCATCTTTTCGTTGCAATACACTTGTAAGTTTGTTGAAATCCCATTCCAATTCTTGTCACTTGGCAGCATTATCCCACTTCTGACACCACTGTTGTGTACAATCCCATTTCCAAAAAAGTTGGGATGCTGTGAAGAATGTAAATAAAAACAGAATGCAAAGATATGCAAATCATGTGAACCATATTTTTAAAGGAAAATACAACATATCAAATGTTAAAACTTTGAATTATGAATATGACTTTATTCTAATGTATATTGTGATAAACTCACTGCTGATGTAAACTGTTTAAAAATTTGCTTAGATGCCTAAAACTTTAGCAGAGTACTATATGTCTGTCTTATCGTAGTCTAAATCACTGCCCACCAGTTACCCACCATTATTATGCACCAGTTTCACTAAGATCCATGCTCTGCACACAGCAGTGTCATTAACCAATAAAAAAATCAGTTTTTTTTTCTAAGGTTGCCAAAAATTCTGAAGAGCACTATGCATACCCCAAGTTAAAGTTATAAGTAATGCTTGTGAAAGTTTATAAGCCAATACTTTTCTGTACAGTCTAGAACGCAAAAGATTGCTCTTCCATAACTGTCTTCTTCTTCTTCTTCTTTCGGCTGCTCCCTTTAGGGGTCGCCACAGTGGATAATCTGCCTCCATCTTGTCCTATCCACTGCCTCCTCTACTTTTACACCAACCATCTCCATGTCCACCTTCACTACATCCATAAACCTTCTCTGAGGTCTACCTCTTCTCCTTCTACCTGGCAGCTCCATCTCCAACATTCTTTGACCAATATATCCACTATTCCTCCTCAACACATGTCCAAACCATCTCAACCTGGCCTCTCTGGCTTTATCTCCAAACTGCTCCACCTTCACTGTCCCTCTGATCTGCTCATTTCTAATCTTGTCCATCCATGTCACTCCCAACGAAAATCTCAGCATCTTCATCTCCGCCACCTCCAGCTCATCCTCCTGTCTTTTAGACAGAGGCACAGTCTCCAAACCATACATCATAGCAGGATGCACTACTGTCTTGTAAACCTTCCCTTTCACTCTTGCTGGTATCCTTCTGTCACACATCAGCCCTGACACCCGTCTCCACCCACTCCACTGTCTGCACCCTCTTCTTCACCTCTTTTCTACACTGTCCATTGCTCTGGATGGTTGACCCAAGATATTTGAAGTCATCCACCTTTACGACCTCTACTCCTTGCATCTTCATTTTTCCACCTGCCTCCCTCTCATTCACACACATGTATTCCATCTTGTCTCTACTGACCTTCATTCCTCTCCTCTCCAGTGCAAACCTCCACCTCTCCAGATTCTCTTCCACCTGCTCTTTAGTCTCACCACAGATTACAATGTCATCTGCAAACATCATGTCTGTCTCACTATCCTCGTACATGTCCTGCACCACCCTAACATACATTTCAGCTACACCTGACTTCCTCATACAGTACCACAGTTCCTCTCTTGGCACCCTATCATATATCTTCTCCAGATCCACAAAGACACAATTTAGCTCCTTCTGACCTTCTCTGTACTTCTCTACCAACACTCTTAATGCAAAAATTGCATCTGTGGTACTCTTTCTGGGCATGAAACCAAACTGCTGCTCACTGATCTGAACCTCTCACCTTAGCCTTGCTTCAACAACTCTTTCCCATGTGGCTCATCAACTTTATACCTCTGTAGTTACTGCGGCTCTGCACATCACCTTGTTCTTAAAAATGGGGACCAGTACACTACTTCTCCACTCATCAGGCATCCTCTCACTCTCCATTTTGTTAAACAACCTGGTTAAAAAGTCCACTGCCTTCTCTCCTAAACATCTCCATACCTCCACAGGCATGTCATCTGGACCAACTGCCTTTCCATTCTTCATCCTTTTTAAAGCTGCCCTCACTTCCACCTTACCAGTTCTTTGCACTTCCTGATCTCTCCCTCCGTTGTCCTCCTCTCTCTCTTGTTTTCCTCATTCATTAGTTCTTCAAAGAACTCCTTCCATCTACTCAACACTGTTCACTCACTAGTACATTTCCCTCTCTGTCCTTTATCAGCCTAACCTGCTGTACATCCTTTCCAGCTCTATCTCTCTGTTTAGCCAAACAATACAAGTCCTTTACTCCTTCTTTACTGTCCAGCCTCTCATACAGCTCATCATAGGCCTGAGCCTTTGCCTTTGCCACCATTCTTTTCGCTATGCGACTAGCCTCACAGTACTCCTGCCAACGTCCTTCATCTCTCTGGTTATCCCACTTTTTCTTAGCTGCCTTCTTCTTCTGAATACTCCCCTGGACTTCCTCATTCCACCACCAACTTTCCTTGTCTTCTTTCCTCTGACCAGACGAAACACCCAACACATTTTTGCCAGTTTCTCTCACTACCTTAGCTGTAGTTTCCCAGTCCTCAGGTAGCTCCTCACTGCCCCCAAGGGCCTGTTGCAATTTTTCCCTGAACTGCCTGCAACCATCCTCCTCCTTCAGTTTCCACCATCTAATCTTTGGCTCTGTCTTCACTCTCTTCCTCTTCTTTGTTTCTAATCTCATTCTACAGACAACCACCCTATGCTGCCTTGCTACACTTTCCCCTTGCACCACTTTACAATCTCCAATCTCCTTTAGGTGGCATCTCCTGCTAAGGATATAATCCACCTGTGTGCACCTCCTTCCACTCTTGTATGTCACCCTGTGTTCTTCCCTCTTCTGAAAAAAACATGTTCACCACAGTCATTTCCATTCTCTTTGCAAAATTTACAACCATCTGACCTTCCGCATTTCTGTCTTTCACACCATACATACCCAGCACCTCTTCATCCCCTCTGTTCCCTTCACCAACATGTCCATTGAAGTCTGCACCAATCACTAATCTCTCCTCTCTAGGGACACCATCTACCACTTCATCCATCTTACTCCAAAAATCCTCTTTCTCCTCTAACCACCAACCAACCTGTGGTGCATATGAACTGACCACATTCAAAATCACACCATCAACCTCCAACTTCAGGCTCATGATCCTGTCTGACACTCTCTTTACATCCAGAACACTTTTCACAAGCTGTTCCTTTAGGATTATCCCATCTCCATTACTCTTCCTCTCTACACCATGATAGAACAGTTTGAATCCACCTCCAATGTTCCTGGCCTTGCTTCCTTTCCATCTGGTCTCCTGGACACACAGAATATCTACCTTCCTTCTCTCCATCATGTCTGCAAGCTCTCTGCCTTTACCAGTCATTGTCCCTATGTTCAGAGTCCCTACTCTAACCTCCACACTCCTGCCTTTCCTTCTCTCTCGCTGCCTTCTAACCTGCCTTCCTCCTCTCCTCTTTGATGGTCTTTGACCTACAGTAGTCCCATTTCCACCGGCACCCTGCTGGTCAACAGCACGGGAGGCGGTCGTTGTTAACCCGGGCATCGACCGATCTGGTATGGCAAACATATTTGTGATCCACGTGATAGTTTTGGCACAAGTTTTATGCCGGATGCCCTTCCTGACGCAACCCTCACCATTTATCCGGGCTTGGGACCGGCACCAGAAGTACACAAAGTACACCCCTAATGGCTGGTTTGCTATTCCATAACTGTAATGTCTTATAACATCCCTGACTTTAGGTCAGCAGCAACACTCTTCATTTGCCTTGGCCCACTGGTCAAGACCTAGGCATAGGTCATGAGTGACCTGTAAGTACAGTAACAGTGATAACAAACTGAGCACTGAGGACAACCACTGTGACCCAGATAACTGTGAGCTCATGTCTGTGGCAACAGGCCCAGCAGGCCACTTTGCTAAACACTGACCCAAAGGCTCATAAACACATTCACATGTTTTTCACAGATGGTTTAAACACAGTCAAATCACACACAGGCAGACAAGCCTCTGGATAACTATAGCAGCTATATAGGCTCTTTCTGCACTCTGTCCCACACAGAGTGCAGTGATAAACAGAGCTCTGCTCAGCAGTGTTGAAGTGAGGTGAGTTTGCGGAACAGATGTGATAAGCTGGAAGAGGCAGCAGGACAGCTGTGTGTGTCCTCTTAACAAGCTAAAATGGAACATCACTATCTGAATAGAGAGAGAGAGAAAGTGTGTCTATATGTGTATGAGAGAGAGATAGAGAGAGCAGAGGGGGTGGAGACAGAGAAAGAGATTTCTTTCTGTTACTCTCTCTAGAGAGATTAGGTCAGCATCTATCTATCTATCTATCTATCTATCTATCTATCTATCTATCTATCTATCTATCTATCTATCTATCTATCTATCTATCTATCTATCTCTCTCTCTCTCTCTCTCTCTCTCTCTCTCTCTCTCTCTCTCTCTGTAGTGAGATGCTGTGCCAATGATTACTACATATAGAGAAATTCAGAGTATGAGCGAGAACGAGAGAGAGATGCTCAGACATTTATTAAATTACAATGAGCTGATTTTTGTTTTTTTGTTCAACATCATTCTCTACTTTCCTGAGATCCGGTGCTGCGGGCTTATTTCCTCAATCTACAACAGTGGAGACAAATTGGACCCTAATTAACTGCTTAGGCATCTGTGTGAGAAGGAATCTGGGAAAGGTTTTTTTGCTGTATTATTATTAACATCTGAATACAGGCCTTCCTTACCGATCACAGTGTTTGAGTAAAAGACGATTTCGCTTTCTAGCAAATCATAGCACTACTGATTATATATACACCTTACACACCCTAATCAACCAAAAATTAAAATCAACAAATTAAAGAAGTTTTTCCATATCTTATAGATTTTAGAAAAGTGTTTGCTTTGAGGTAAAGTCTATGACATCATTAAATCAGTGTATGTCAATAATAAATGTGGAGTAAAAAATTCTCTCAAGGGTGTGGTTTAATTAGTCAGCTTGCCCCCGACACTATTTAATACATACATTGATGATTTATCTGTGTTACTGGAACAGTCTGCACCACCTGGTCTGATACTAAACCAAACGGAAGTTAAATTTCTCCTCTATGCAGATGACCTGGTACTGCTGGCCTTCAGCAGTGTTTGGCTCTGTTAGAGAAGTACTGAATTCAGAACTGGTCCCTGACTGTAAAGCCACAAAAATCTAAAGTCATAATTCATAAAAAAGCCAGATCTCAGAGAAGCAGATATACTGTAAAATCTGGTGAGTTAAGGCAACTCCTTAAACAAGGGTTTAAGGAAACCAGTTGCCTTAAAAGGTTTAAGTTAAATAACCGTTTAACCATAAATAACTCCCTGAACAGAGTATGAACAAAATATTTGTTTATTGTTGTATACACTTTAATAAACTGAGTAAAGCGAACACTCTCCATTTTGTTTGTCTTAAAATGACTGTCATTCTTAATGATGTTCTTTCCAACTCAATTAGCCATCTTCTAATTCCTTTGGACTACCTTGCCAACAAGTTAGCTCATAGCAGAGATGTAGCTTCAGAAGTGTTTTGCCACTATTGTACCACACCCAGCAAGCGTAAACTTTATAACTCTCTCAATCAGTATTGAGCAAACTGAATTGAATACTTAGAAAACAAGTAAATGCCCATAGGAAGGTAGGCTGGGGAGAATGACAACACACAGACAGTAGGGTACAGAAGGCACAATACATGGTACTCAAGAAGGTTGCACTGACCAAATGTCTATCAAGTAAACCTGAGAAGTCTAAACTAAATTTCAATAAGTTGATTCAACTCACAGATCTCATTTGCATTTCTGAAATATATAAAGTTACGAGTAAAGCACAAACAGTCCAAATCATTTAAAAGTAAAAGTTTATGTGAGTCTATCACATAAATTTATTGATACAGAACACCAGCTCAACCACTGGATGTTTAGCTAAAAACATTAGAACATATTTCAGTTGTGCTGAGGCTACCAGCTTCTGCTGATAGGAAGACTATTCCAGTATGGGACAACCATTACTTTGGACCTGAGTAATTTTGAATATGCTTAAACTAGGAGTGATACATTGAGGAACCAGCCTGTCACTCATTGTAATGTGCATATATATATAGTTAGAAGAGGGGAAAATAATCCTGCCACACTAAATTTTCAGCAATCATTTATTCGCCTGTTTGTATTTGTGTGTAATGACAATTTAAATAAAAATAGTGAATATATTTAATTAAAGTTATTTTAACTCTAAATATGCAAAAAAATCAATCTAACTCAAGACAGCTGAGCTACTATCTCAACATATCATTTTTAAGTCCTTTTAAGTTAATTTGAATTTTTCAGATTAAGTTAACTTAATTTAAGTCGTGTTAACTTAATTCTGTAAAATAACCTGATAGAACACCTTTGGGATGAATTAGAGCGGAGACTGCAAGCCAGGCCTTCTTGTCTGACATCATTGTCTGACCTCACAAAGGTGCTTCTGGAAGAATGGTCAAAATTTCCCATAAACACACTTCTAAACACTGTGGAAAGCCTTTCCAGAAGACTTTAAGCTATTATAGCAGCAAAGGGTGGGCCGACATCATATGGGATGTCACTGGGATGTCACTCAAGTTCATATGCGTCTGAAGGCAGATGAGCAAATACTTTTGGAAAAATAGGGTGTGTGTATACATACATATATATACCTCTGAGGCCTTCACAGAACAGCTGTAGTTATACTGAGAATAAATTACACACAGGTGGACTCTGTTTACTAATTAGGTGACTTCTGAAGGCAAAAGTCATACTGGATTTTATTTAGGGGTATCAAGAGTACAGGGGGCTGAATACCAATGCATGCCACACTTTCAAGATTTATATACTCAGATAAATCTGAAATATATCCCAGGGCTGTCCGTTGTCACCAATACTATTCATAACTTTTATGGACAGAATTTCTCAGAACAGCCAAACGACGGAGGGTGTCCAGTATGATGGCCTCAGGATTTCACGTCTGCTTTTTGCGGACGATGTGGTCCTGTTGGCATCATCAGGCCGGGACGAGAGAACGAGATCGCGGATACAAGCGGCCAAAATGAGCTTTCTCCGCAGGGTCGCCGGGCTCTCCCTTAGAGATAGGGTGAGAAGATTGGCGATTCGGGAGAGGCTTGGAGTATATATATATATATATATATATATATATACAGTTATCAACTAATAACATAAAAACAGGCATCCAATATGTCTGAATACACAAGACACATGTTATTAATGGATCATTTACATTCTTTATTCTCTTCTTTACTGTTACATTGTCATATGTGTATTTTCTTTAACTTTTATTATATAGACAACTGCTGCAGTGTTTGACAACACAAATGTAATTTTGTCATCAATAAAGTAAACTTGAACTTAAGAGAGACAGAAAGAACGAGAGCTACAGAGAGACAGAAAGAATGAGAGAGACACAGAGAGACAGAGACGTGCGAGAGAGAATGCAGTGTTATTTGGCCCTGTAACATCAGTATAGTGCAGCAGATAACCTGGGCACGCTGACGGTCTCAAAACAGATCCACCTTGATGAAGTTGGACTTCTCACAGCACAGCCTGGCCATAGAGATGTGCAGACACAAGAAGTTGTGGCTACCCAAGGAACAGACTGTGCCAGCATTGCCAACAGAATAAGACTGAGACAGCTGCACTTTCTCACTGAATGTACCAAATTCAATTCAATTGTGCAGTTTTCTGTACAATATATGCTACTTCACATGCTACATCATTAAAATATATATGAATAAAGAGGTTCATATTGATAAACAATTAAAACATTGCTACAAAGTTTGAGGTTTAGACTTGATAATACATATAAACATAAAATGGACATGCAAGAAAATAATTATACTACTAATAAAATAAAACAAACAATAGGGTTAATATGAAAAAATAAGTAGTACATCTGAATATCAGGAATCTGAAATATCGATTACATAACATGCTCTTTCATTCTCTCTCTGTCTTGGTATAACTATGTGATTATCTCTATCCCATTATCTCTATTTGGTAACAATTTGCTTAGCATCTCTCTAGGGATAAATAAATAGCAAGAGATGCTGAGCCCATCTCTCTTCATATATATATATATATATATATATATATATATATATATATATATATATATATATATATATATAGAGAGAGAGAGAGAGAGAGAGAGAGAGAGAGAGAGAGAGAGAGAGAGAGAGAGAGAGAGAGAGAGAGAGAGAGAGAGAGCTACCCACCCCTATTTAAATTAGGAGCTGTAACTGACCAGCACTAATGTAGAGTATTGAGATGGTGTGAATTGGGACACGCTGCGTGTTAATGAAGTGGGTCAGCAGTTTTGTGTGTCTGCTCATTTACTGACACACATCACATTCTTTTTCAGTCCCTGCTGAGAGATACTTATTCATCACCACATCACACGCAACCCAGTTTGAAGGAAACTGGAGCTCTCAGAGCTGAGTCTATTTTCAGACACACTGTTCTTTCCATTAGTACAAAGCATAGATTACACCAGTCACAAATATACTGAACAGCACCCTGCAGGCTAATGTAACAAGTTGCCTGAAAACATTTTTGTTCCAACAGAAGCGGCGAAACATGGACATTTCCACACTGCTGCGGAACACTTTTCATCTATCACATCCTTAAAATTATTTAAGCATTTTTGTGCTACAGCCTGGATTTCTCTCTGATCTGAAAGAATAGGCAGAACAAGCAGGCTTCCTTGTTTGCACACAAGCATCTGCATGATATTAACATTCAACTGGCGGGAAGAAACGATGCACAGCCCGTGGCCTGTTGTGTTTACTTCTATACTGGTGGGTCAGTACTGCCCTCTAGTGTAGAGCTAAAACCAGGCCTATGGGGCACAGAACTGTTGAAACAGCCATTGGTGGAGGAACTGAAGCCTGGGAGTGAAAACAGATGGATGAAGCTACAATATACACAACATGACCAACAGTCCAGACAAACCTTTTTAATGAGTGAATTCAGATACATCTAGGTGCAGTCAATCACATGCACACAATCACAGCTTGCACAATCTCAATAGAAAACCATTGTATGGGACCATCTAGAGCAGCTACACCAACACAGCCAGTGCTAAACAAAATGCTTGAGGAGTATAAAGCCCTCCAAAATTGGGCTGTATGGCAGTAGAACTGTGTTCTCTGGAGTGATGGAGCTTCATGCAGTACCTTTGGAATGAGCTGAAGAGGCGTTCGTGATCCAAAACTAACACAACATTGGTAACTGACCTCACTAATGCTCTTGTCACTGAACGCAATCAAATCCAAAATACACAGCGATGTTCCAACACCGAGTGTGAGACCTTCAAAAGGGGATTAATACTCTTGATTTCAGAACAAACACTGGATATGGGGCGGTCATGGGCTGGTGGTTAGGGAACCAGCCTTGTGACTGGAAGGTCACCAGTTTGATCCCCAGAGCCAACAGTACATGACCGAGGCGTCCTTGAGCAAGGCACCTTCCCCGTGGGACTAATAAGGATCACTTAATCTTAATAATCAGGTGTCTATAAACTATTGGACATGTAGTTTACACTAGAAACCTTTGCGGCTCTGTACATTTCCAGCATGTTAGAAGCAGGTAGGAACTCTGCTTGAAAATAGGCCACTGGCTGTGCGCATGGTGTAGAACATTTGCATTATGTGGAGCTTCTTTAAGCTTTAAAAAGGTCACACTCACACCTTTCATTCACAATAAGTGGAATTAGAAAATGACTTTGGTTTGAGAGAAGGTCCATGTCCAACATCACCCCCTCTACATTCTATGGCCGATAAATCCTCCCTCCCACTCTTGTTGCTTTCTCTTGCTGAGGGACGGGGAGGTCCGGCTTTCTCGATCTCAGCAAGCCACCCAGAACTCCTGCCCAAGCTTCTCAGAGTTGCTTCCTCTGTTCCTAGGCCAGGTCCTGGTGTGACCCAAATGTACGACACATTCGTCAAAGAATGTTCCCATTCTTCAATGGCACAAGTCACTAGTCTTATCACCCAAGGGCCAGTGTAATCATTAGCATGGCTGCATCTCACACCACATACTACCACTCTGTAGTCACATGCAAAAGGTTGGGCAATTTTGGTCAAATTACATTTTGTTGATTTTCTAAGTGAAAATAAGCATAGACATTTTAATGCACAATTACTGTTTATAAGCTGAATTTAACATTCTGGAAACAAATAAAACAAGAGAGCAAAGGTTTTTGATTTAATGTTTCAGATTTTATATTTTATTTTTTTTTGCAACATGTTTAACACAGCAAACAGAAATTGTGCACTGAAATTTGCGAAATGCCATATTTCAGTTTGTTCCCTGTAGAGGATGAGTTAACTTACTGTCAATTAGAAAATCAACAAAATGTAATTTGACTGGAGATATTCAAACTTTTACATACGCATGCACTACACAGTTTGCAATGAAGTCCCTGTAGTTACTGAACAATAAGCACTAGTAGGTAATAAGCCTGGGATTTTAAGGGATAAATCCGTTGGATCAAACGAATGCCTTGAATCATCCAAATACCCAAATAACACTAATTTGGAATGTATGAGATTGTTGTGAACACTGAAATTAAACATATTGCAGCTTCAATATTGCCACAACAGCTAACAATATATTATGCAGGTCTCAGGTGAACAGATTAAGCTCTAGAAGTAGTGTCAATATTCCTTCAGGGCCTAACAGACAGTTAGAACTGAAAAAGGTTACGTCATTAACAAAAAAGAGCAGCTCACTATTTTAATTTTTAGCAATCCAGATAATCACAGAATAATAACTAAAATCCCACTGAACCGAACACCTATATAGAAACATCATGGGAAATACCAAATCACTCTGATATGTAAGACTGGCTGCCTTGTGCCACATTAAAAAGCATTCCTGGATGAAACACACCTTATAACTTCAGAATGAATGAGTGGAGCTAAACTGCAGTACGCTGAATAGACAGATACACACACACACACACACACACACACACACACACACACACACACACACGTGTATATATATATATATATATATATATAAAATGTCTTGATTTGTGTGACATCACACTGGTTCATTTGCAAAAAACACAAACAAGCATTTATTCAAACTTTTTCCAAGCTATCCTAAGCTCACTACTTTATATCGGTAAAAAAGTTGTTTTTTTGCCAGACAATAGAAAACTGTACAGAATACACAATCCAGAAAGCCTCTTCTCTGCCATTATAAAATCAACCTTTAAATTATTATAAAAATCATTGTTTATAGCACAAAAAAATGTATCATCAGTCCAACTCATTATTCAGAGGCTCCAGAGACTTTTCAGGAGAGGACAACAGCAACATTCGCAACAGAAAGAACACCAAGACCTACACAGATATAGACCAATTTCAAAAATACCTCAGAGTGTACAATTCAGTCAGCATTAATACTGCAGCACTATAAATAGATAAGGCAGAATAGAACATTATAGATCAAATTTAACCTCTTAATGTCCCTCTATGGCCTCTCTCACACACATACGCATGCACACACACTCATTTAGCTTACAGAGATGCCATAATTAAGCTGTGTAGTTTAGACAGGGCCACACTCAGCCTTGATGGAAGCACCCCATTTTAAAAATTAAAGGGCCATTACATAAGAACAGAGCTCTTCACATACACACTGAGATGGTGCTGCCTTAAATGCACCACCGCATGGTAGCACATATGCAGAATTCATCTGAAAATGGGCACGCAACCCTGTGATCTCATACGAAAGTGACCGTTACACTATAACAAAATACATTTCACAGATTGTAGTCCAGACTTTGTGTCCATACACTACTGTAAAACTTTGATGTGAACGTTTCTAAGGCCAGTTCATCTTAAGCAGTCTGTTGATGAGATTTTAAGCCACACAGAATCATGCTAGCAAACTGTCTTTGCATGATTAAATAAATTAAAACAAAAGGATCACAATAACACTTTTCTTCTTTAAATACGTATCAATTCACACTGCCAAGTTAAACATATTAAGTGCAGTAAATTTCAACAGATTGGCAAGTTGAAATGAACAAGCAAAAAAAAAAATCATTAATATGGCTGTCATGCACATAAATCAACTATCAATCAGATAAAGCTCGCTGTTTGTGCGAGATGTCACAACATAAGAGTGAAAAAAGTTGCTATTCCTGCAGATTTAATCTTGAACAGAGATCTAGGAATTACAAAGCACTGTGTTTCAGTTGAAGGGCTGGTTTTGGGGGATTCTCCTGGCGGGGATTTGGGCATGAAGGCTTCTTTCGGTGTCTGCCTGCGGGTGTTGGTGTAAGGGGGGATTATCGGAGCTCTTGGCCAGCTTAGCCTCAGGGGATGGAGCTGGCACTAATGCTAGTGATCTGGCAACAGGAGCACAAGCTAAGACCAAGATGTCACAGACAGTGCCAGTTCAGCATCCAAGCCTACAGCACCAAATAGTTCTTGAAAGCCCATTTGAGAAATAGTAAAAGAAACTGACTAATAAGTGCATGGCTAAGCCAGCGAGAAGTGCTAAACTGGTAGAATCCTCTAATTCCAGTGCTGGAGGGCTGATGTGCAGCACAGTTTGGTGGTTTCCCTGCTCATACACATCTACCAAACCTGGCAATTGAAAGATAAGTTAAAGCAGGTGATCTTGAGCAGTGAAATCACCAAAACAGACACCAACCCTCGAAGCCTACAAATAGAGACCCTCTTTTACGACTATCTATCTGGACCTACATAATGTCATTGTAGTCATTTTGTAAACAAGTACATTTACAACAGAAAAAATATTTTACAACTCCCAAATGTAATCATCCATGAAGTTCCAAAGTCCACTGCAAACTAACCAGCTCCTCATACGCAATCAAATCAAAGCCTGACACATGCTCATATTTAACCCCTTAAACTGGAAGGGACTGTATTTCCTTATGCTTATAATTACATAATTACATTTGTTCCATAATCCTATTTATAGTAGTTACTGAATAATTGCCCGAAATGGTTCAAAACAAAGTCATTACCGAATATTACAATGTCCTCTAATGACATTCAATGCAATATATGCTCACTTGCAAATGTACAAATAAATAATAAATGTTTGGTGTAGTTTTACTGGCTATATTCTCTGCTAATGCTTGTGTACTCTGCATATTATTTTGGTTACAGCTCAAAACACATGGAGAAGAATGCGAACGCCCAATCATGAATGGCCGTGGCATCACAACCTCCCTATGATAGGGTCAATGCTTGTGCCACTTGGAGCAACCCAGTAGTTTTCAAGGTAACTGGAAAAAAACACAGGTTTCCTAAACAATCATTAATAAATTAAGTTGTTGAGAGATCAGAGATTTACACCCCTATCTAAAGCCTGCAGTTTAAGGGACTGAACAAGTGATCAATGTCAGCAATCTCCCAGAAGAATAACTGTTGCAGACCATATCTTAAGATGTTCTTTACTACTCATCACAGCCATAACTGCCCAGTAGGTCAAAGCATGAGATGATCTCAGCTCTGCACTATGTGCGACTTCTCTGTAAGACTCAATAACTCATTCCATGTCATGACTGTCCTCCCCTCTTTGCTTCCTGTTTTCAACTATGTTGGTTAGCAGTGTGTGGCCCAAGGGTTTAGAGCTTGTCTTTAATTAAAGTTGAACTGGAGGGTACAACTCTTCTATCAGCATGGGGAGAAGATCAAAACCCTTTTCTCTTTATGACTGCCACATGGCAGCTAGCACTGCTCGTCGCGGGTGAATACAGAGTCTGCCTCCAAATGCCCTATGTTGAGCTCTCATACTCTCTAATGCGCACTAAAGGGAGGGGAAAAGACAACTTGGGGCGATTGCAGAGCTGGTAATGTGACTTGCCAGCTTTAGGTAGGTCTCTAAGGACCACATGCTGAGGATACATAGAGAACATATAGTGGATTCTCAAGTGGTTCATCTGCAGTCTGATTTGTAGGGCTAAAGTAGCAAATATTTTATCATGCTACCCTCAGTGGAGATTAACCCTTAGAAGTTGCAGTTAGTGCAATAATACAAGCATATTTTATTTGTATGCTCTCACTGAAACAAGCAGTGAAATACTGTTAAAAGTGCAGACACTAAACTATCGATCCATTGCACATTTGCGTTCATAAGTAGAAAAGGAGGTATTTTATTATGGTATGAATTAGATGAAGCTACTGCATGCAGGTTTTGAAGAAAGTAAAAACATCCCTCTTTGCCATGTTTAGATTTTGACAGTGAAACAAATGAAAAAAAAAAACCTGGAAGCTGGAATTAAATAAGCAAAATAACCAAGCAATATGCAATTACATCTGAACTGTACAGCAAAATGAAAGGAATAACTCTGCACTTCTAAGGGTTACTTTCACTAGAGAGAACATCTATGAGCGACATCAGATAAGACAAGCTCTAAATATATTTAAAAATGCAAGTGCTTAAAATGTATTTTATCAAGTTAAACCTGGTCTTCCGACTACAGATCAGTCATGTAGCCACGCTTGTTTTCTTCATCAGAGGGATTCAACAGTATGTAGTATGAATATTCTCAGCCCACATAAACCTCTCAGTAAATGAATGCTGGTAGCACCCCTACTGAAACTCACCTGCTCCTCTATATAGATGGTGTATTCCAAGAGTACACCTTTAAAAGCTGAACTGTGAAGTGCATTGCTGAGCGAAAAGCCCCATGAGAAAGGCAGAGATAAGCTCATTATTATTACAGTGCCATAAAAGTGTTAGGTGCTTTTAGGCAGTTGATCATTACACCAGAGTTTCCATTAGCAACGTCAGCCAAACACACCTAAATAACTCGGTATATCTTCACTTGTTTCTCACAATGTTTGATGACAGGTATTGAGGCCATATAAAGCAAAGGAAGAAACACCACAGCAACCATATCATGAAAAATGCATTCATCTGCTCCAGGCTGTGGATATCGCAGATGTTGAGGGGCCAATATTAACTGCTGATATAGTCCAAATAGCTGAGGCAGGCCAGCTAGTGTGCCTCGCTTTTACTTTCCTGTGGCTAACATTAAGGCTCTGTTGTTACTAAGAGTACAATCAGTCCGAGATTTGATCTTGCACTGTGTAAAACATAAGAACAAAAGGCCCTTTCAGCATTCTCTTATTTCTCTGCAAGGCAATGTCATAGTACTCTAAAGGGAGCTACTGGTGAGACAGAGCATGAAACATGGAAAAATGCAGCAACTGGACATAAGGAATATGAACCAAATACTTCTCCTTGGTAAAAGGCAGTATCTGTGGCATATGTGTTCATATGGTTCGTTTAGGTTATCATGGTTGGGGTTTTGTCTTATTTGAAGCAGAGAAATGATTAGCATAGCACGGAGAAGAGGCCGATGGCGGTAGTCCATGAGGATGACAAAACTCTTTGATAGTGACGGTGAGGAGGTTAGTTGTAACGTCTGTGACAACCACGTTGGCGCATTGTGCGACCATCTCTGGATGCCAGTCCAGTTCCTCCTCTTCTTCAGAGGCCTCCTCAGACATTGGAATCTCTGGAAGCTTGGGTTGTTGATGGCGACAGAAATGATGGTGGCGCTTGGCTCGCCTGTCGCTTCCGTGAGGAACCGAGAGGTCAAGGATGTGCTCATTGTCTTCAGATGAGGATGATGATGAAGATGATGAGGAAAACATGGGAGAGGAAGGCAGTACAGATTTCGCTGCAGAAGAATTGGGTTTTAAGTCTGTTAGTTGATTGCTGGGCTTTAAAGGGGGCAAAATGGCAGGATTTACCTTAGACGACTGGTGGGCTAATGAAGGTTGGTGGGACTGTGCTGAAGATGTGAGATGGCTTTCGCCGTCCGATACTTCTGAGCTGGAAGCTGACGGAGGAGCCTCGCTAAGTGCTTTGGGAACATCAGAGGTCATTAGTTTTGAACTCTGAGACAAGGACTGCAAAGACAAGGATTTGCCTGGTTTGTGACCACTGTGCTCTAACTTCGGCTGATTCCCAGAAGGGTCCATTGAATGAGCCTCAAACGCTTTTCCAAAAACTGAAAATCCAGCACCAGACACTGGAAGTGGCAGCCCTCTATATGAAACATCTCCAAACCTCCTGCTCTTCCCAATAACTCTATTTCGAGATGGAACCTTCTGCCGCCCAATATAGGACTGGTGAGCAGTGCTTGGAGTCCTTCGGTTATTGGCTACCCCGCTGTTACCAGCCTTGTCAATCACTTTGAGATTCAAGATTACCCGGCCCTTCTTGACCTCACGAGGTTTCACTTTCCGGTTCAGAATGCGGACTGTTTCAGAGAAGGGGCTGAGTGAGTGACCAACTGACTGGGCTAAAGGATCTGGGCGAGGCAAGGGTCGTCGTGACATGCGATGACAGCGGTGGATGTCCTTCTTAAGTTTTGGCTGAGCAGCTCCAGACTGCAGCTTAGCATTGGATGGGCAACTAGGGGGGTATGAGGGTGTGGGAAGGGGTGGTGGAGGAGGTTTGGAGGATGGCTGGGGTCGAGTGTGTTTGAACTCAGGAACTCGAGGGGTGCCATCTGAGGCCTGTGCTCTTGACTGGGGAAAATAAAGACACAGAGCAACAATAGGGTAAATGCCTGTTCTGACTTAATTTTACACTAAATATATGAAAAAAAATTATATATATATATATATATATATATATATATATATATATATATATATATATATATATAAAAAAAATTCCAAAAAATAGGGTCAAAGGATTTCTAAGGTTTGCTATGTGAGAGGCCAACATACAGTACACATACAGTAATGTGCAGAAATCAGAGACCAGCCTCTGTTTACATAATTTCAGTCAAAATGGCCTTTAAGTACAAATTATTCATTTTTCAGAATCAGGAAAAATGTAGAAAACATATTTAACAGAAAATTACACAAAGCCTCAGCTTTCCATAAATTTTGTCAGTGTTTAGTTTGTCAATTCTTTTCAGCAGACTGGCTTTCAGTTTTTGAAGAAGTCTGCAGAGATATTTTTCCACACCTCTAAAGTTGTGGGTTTTTTTAAAGATCTGAAGCAAGAGCAGATCTTGGTTCTCTCAAATATTAAAAACTTTAAGTATTGTTTATCTGATAGTGACAGTTCTGGTGGTCTTGTGTTATGTTTAGGAGTCCAATTTTCTCTGACTTATGATAATTTAGCAATTAAACAAATGAAAGATGGTCTCTGACTTTTGCACTCTACTGTACAGTAATATCAATAGTCTGAAAGTGATGCACTAGGACAATACGCAGTTTTGAAGAAATCAGTGAACTAACCATGCCTTGCACATTTGATGATGTCACATACAAGCTGTCTTGACTAACCTTTAGGAGAAGTGTTTTAGGCTTGGGTCCTCTCTTCTTTGGTCCATAAAGCTCCTGTTCTCTCTCCCTGGTTTTAAAGACAAGACAGCACATCACAGAATCAGCTATTAACAACATCCTTCCTTTTAGTCTACAGTAGACACTTAATTACAAATGTTATAGACAAATGCCTCTGCTAAACAGCGCCAGGTAAAACCACACACAGTAGAGTGTATTAAGTATGTGTTATGCCTGTAACTGCGGTTGTGTACTTTTAGTCTTTAGTTTGTTTAAAAAAAAAAGTCAGCAAGTGAACTATCAAATCAACCTCTTGACTATTTGTTGCTAATTTATGAGAGTAATCTTATGTGGCTCAAGACGACTGAGCACTTCCTGAGAGCATGCCTCACACTGGCAACCTCTAACTCATGCAGACCACTTCAAACACTCGAACACCAACGGCTACAACACCACAATCCAAAACTTATACAGCAACAGTCACTACATGCACCAGTGGTCACAGTTCATAGCACCTTCACTGACTCACTTTCCTCTAGATGATGATTCTGCACCGCCTTGCACCAAAATGTCTTTTAGTGAGATCAGCAATGCATAATGTGTATCTGACCTGGCTCACCTGCTTATTTCCACAAGTATTTTTAATCCATACTGAGCAAATTGTGAGAGACCTAATTTGAATATGAACATGAAGACTATAAAATGTTTTTCAAATACTAATACCATGATCATTATGTTCATATTTAAAGCAATATTAAGAAATGTCATGACAAAACAGGCAATGCAAATTTTCATTATTTCACTTTCTTTCATGTGAAACATGATTTTCTTTTGCTTTGCTTTGATTTAACCATTTCATCTGTACAATCACTGTGATCTATTAGTGCGCATGCGTGAACGTGCATGCTGCCTGTTACAGTAGCTCCCGTTCTTCTGCAATTTCCCCCTGGGATCAATAAAGGAATCTGAATCTATGGTTAATTAAAAAATATATACAACAAAAAAAATTGCTCTTAATTACAGGCTATACAAACTGAACCTTAGGTGTACATATACATACCTTGAATGGTAAAATTATAATATAGATTAAAGATAGATTAGATATAGATAGCAAAGAAAGCTGTGCAGAATGCAAATTGCCAGCTGGTAGATTTAATGGGCCCTGCCTCTCCTATGTTACAGACCAGAGCTGGATGCTGTATCCTGGGATCCTGCGTGCTATATGGACACATATATGTATATATATGAACACAAAGTGCATTTTTATATATATATATATATATATATATATATATATATATATATATATATATATATATATATATATATATATATATATATATATATATAGAGAGAGAGAGAGAGAGAGAGAGAGAGAGAGAGAGAGAGAGTCCATGACTGAGGTGTCCTTGAGCAAGACATCTAACCCTGTAAAGCTGTACTGGTCTGGTGATTTGATTCACTCGTTGTGCCACCTGACTTCTTTTTGGACTAACTTCAAATTAAACTACTTACGCACCCGTTGAAACCTTTGTCCTAGAACTTGGGTTTGTAGTTACATTTTTTATTGTTACATTATTACATTTTATATATTTATAAAATGCCAAATAATTTTATTATTACCTTTATTGATAGTTAATGAATATATATAGTTGCACCACCTGACATTTATGTGGATGCACTGAAAATTGTTTCACATAAAATGGGTAATGTTGAATAATTTGACACATTATATGCAATAATTATTTGTCTAAATTTACGTTGTCTTACAATAACCAATATAGAATAATCAGATAATTTTCCCACCTATACATTTGCTTACTATATGCTGGTGTACAGCGAAGTTCAGAGAGGAACAGGAAAACTCACTTTTGCTCAAAAGCTGCTACAAGACGTTCATCAAGAATATTCTCCTCTGGCTCCCAAGTGCTGTACCTGCAAGAAACACAAAAGAAGTGCCATTATTTTGGACTATTTTTCTCCCTTTTTACGACTGGATGATTAATAAGTGATTCAACGACTTACTTTATAGCCCACCCTTTCCATTTCACTAAGTACTCCATTCGACCCTGGGATGAAAACAAAGGCACATGGTAAGACACCAGACCAGTTACCTACATATGAACAATAGTAGGCTAGAGCAACCGAGAAAACATGGAATTGCGAAATGTGTGGTTATTATTAATTTTCCTAAAAGGTTATTATACACAGACTTCGCGGAATAAAATCATGTTTACTGTAGCTCAGTAACTATTCGTGCTACAGTTAAAAACAAACCTGCTCTTTCCACTACTGTCATGACAGCAGCCAACATTTCATAGTCAGACTCTAGATGCTTTCAAATAGGCTGACAACAAAGGATGCGGTGAACAGACTATCAATGAATAAATATATATGGTTATTTCACACTTTAGACATAAGCTGTCGTCTTTTCTTGAGCACAGACTGCTCTTTGTCAGAATTAGCAATTCGGGCAGACACAAAACAGCTGGCGCCGTCATACTAGCTAGCCAACCAGCCACCAAGCTAACTTGCTAGCTATCAAGCTAACCTACATCCCATCAATTCACTGTAAAATTCAAACACAGTGTCATAATAGTACACGGAAACTTCATGACTGTAATCAAACGTGTATCCAGATGTTTATTGAGCCCGCAAGTAAGACACGCATGCGAATATTCGGCAGGGTTTGGAAAGCGCGCTGGAAAACGCCGATTTGTGACTGAATTCAGCTGAAGTTCAATCGTGAGGAAAAGTAGGCCGCAGCGAAATCAAACCAAACCGAGTGAGAAAAAAGCCTCCCCCGCTCAGGCTAACCTTGCGGACGCGCCGTTTCAGGATGGCCTCGGCGGCAAACACGCGGTCCCCTGCCGCGGACAGCTCCATGTTTCGGGGCAGGAGAGGAGGATTTTGCCGGCGATGAGCTGAAGGAAGGAGGATCCCGTGTCTGGGGAGAAAGCAGCGACACAGACACACACACAAACACACACACCGCGGCTGGCCAGTAAGAACAGCCCAAAGCAGTTCCCATATTCAGAGTATGCCCCCTCCAGTCGCGTCAGTGTTTTTTTCCCCACCCGTATTGCGGCCGGCCCCGCCTCAAAAGCTAGGATTGGATAGCGGTGCCCCACACCCTGCTCTAGGATTGGCCAACACGAGCGATCCGGCGATTGACTATCCAATCCAAGAGCAGGAGGCGGGAGTTGTTCAGAGGTAGATGGGAAAAATGAACCACACAGGCATGTATTATAGATCATAAGATACTCAGATGCTCTACTCACTAATATAATTTTTTGTGCAAGAGTTTAAAAGTTTAAAATAATAATTAATGAGAGGTACGATATATATATATATATATATATATATATATATATATATATATATATATATATATATATATATATATCACTTTATATATATATATATATATATATATATATATATATATATATATATATATATAAAGATTCTTTTTATCTGTTTATCCTTTTTTTTAGATTTTTAGATTCTGTTTATCCTAGTTATCATCATAACACACACACACACACACACACACACACACACACACACACACACACACACACACATATATATGCAAATGTAGGTAATCCATGCTTTGACAGCAGCATATGTAAAAAGATATGTATGCCTTTGTCTGTAATAAATACCAGGACATAAAGTACAGTAACAGTACATGTAAAGATGTGTGGAGATCAGTAGGGTTACAGCCTCAGGGAAGAAGCTGTTCCTGAGCCTGCTGGTACAGGAGCAGAGGCCCCTGTAACTCCTGTCAGATGAGGTGAGGGTAAGAAGTCCATGGTAAGGATGAGAAACAGTCTTGATGATGGAGGAGACTAACTGGGTACCTGTGATGCACTGGCAGTTTTCACCAGCTGCTGAAGCGCTTTTTGGCCAGATGTGGACCAGTTGCGATGCAGTTTGTGAGTATGCTCTCTGTAGTACCCCGGCACACAAGTGGGCTTTTTGAGGTTCCATAGGAAGTAAAGACACTGTTGCACCTTTTTGATGTATGTACATAAAGCGTCATTCTGTCTGAACAAATAGTTTGATAAAAAGACTTTCAATACATATATACAATTATTTCAAAGTGTCTGTTAGTTAATAGTGCAACTGATGGCATGTCAGGGCTGATGTCCGTCGAATTATCAAAAGTACAAATTTGATACTTGAAATGTCAAGAGAATTATGTATGGATGAATTTAAACCCACTGGACTAAAAAAAACCTTCATATATTAACCAAATTTAATATATTAAATTTGTCAAATCATACGTCAAATAGCATTCAGGAGTATTTTACAAGGTGGACTTGACTGTTCTATGCCAAAGCAATACCCCTCTCTCTGGACAGTGAGCACTGTTTGTTCCAGGTGGCTAAAACCACACCCACACCTTTACTGTCCGTCTCTGTTCAATAATTCACAGCCTACAACAGAGTCAATAGCTCTCTCTCTCTCTCTCTCTCTCTCTCTCTCTCTCTCTTTCTTTCTCTCTCTCTCTCTCTCTCTCTCTCTCTCTCTCTCTCTCTCTCTCTCTCTCTCTCTCTCTCTCTCTTTCTCTCTCTCACAAACACACAGATACACACAAGCTCAGAGGGCAGCAGCAGTTCACAGACACAGCCGAAACACTGTTGACGGGTTGTTCCTCTGAGTTTTGTGTGGTTATTCATTATTTATAAGACTTTGTTTATTTGTTTGTCTTGCCATAATAACTGAGCAGCAGGATGTCAGGGCAAAACAGTGACCAGTTACACCGCTCCACACTGAGAATTTACTTGGTGAGTCTAAAATCTTTATAGTTAGCCATTCACAGACCCTATATTATCATTTTGTTATTGAGTTGTTGATATTTTACAGAAATAAAGATTATGTCTTTTAATGTACGGTAGTCAAATGTAAGTATTTAGGGGTAAAGTAAATCTGTTTAACCAGTGCTGGGCGTCTTCATTGACATGATTTATATGTGTACATCATTTTACCATTAATAAACTAAACTACTTCAATTCAATTTTGTATTACAGTTTATTTACTTTTGGCAAGAATTGTGTAGATGTAGTATATTTAATTCAGGGCAAAATGATGGACACGGCTGAATCAAGTCAATTCAGCACATTAATGAAGGCTTTAGCTAGAGTATTCAAATTCAGACTAGAAACAGTACAATATAACACATGTATGTTTAAAGCAGTGATGTCCAAACTTTTTTGTACTGAGGACACAATATGTAAATATGTAAAACAACTAGCCAGCAACTCACAAGTCTTGCATTTTGGCATATTGCCAGTATATGTGTACATATTCTGTGTACATATGTGCTTGTATTCTGTAGATACTCAAGTGGTCCTAAGTCTCCTTTTGTTCCTGTACCACCTGCATGTTATTCTATATTAGCTCATAACATCCAGCTCCATGTGTTGTTGCATCTGTATTGCAGTCAGTGTCAATTGTTTGGTGTCAAATTACACATTACATTTTTTACTAAAATGTTTACTAAAAGCACAACATTTGAACTGGAAAAGGAAGCTTAAAAATAAAAAATAAAAAACATACAAAAAAATTTTCCCACTGCCTTTCTGGTGGGCCAAATAAAAACCCCTTGTGGGCAAACTTTGGCCTTTGAGCAGCCCTAGTTTAAAATATTTTTGCCTACCCTTATGGTCAATTGTAGTTTTACTGCTGTAATCTCTCTCTCTCTCTCTCTCTCTCTCTCTCTCTCTCTCTCTCTCTCTCTCTCTCAGACTCTTATGGATCAGTTTAATCCAAGCTTACAGAGGCTGGTCGCATTGGGAAAAAACTACATCCAGGCTTACCAAGGTAGAGACGTTTGAATGAATTAAAGATGTGTGAGTGGAAGCAGATTTAAAAAGCAATAGGGAAAGAAAGTAAAAAAGGAGCTGAACTTTGGCCTCCCGGATGAGACAGTGCTGTTCAAAAAGGAACCGGTCAATCATGTTTGTTAACAGCTGGATAATTCAGGACTCAGTGCGTCATATGCCAGATAATAATGCCTCGTTATAGTTGTCTGTGATATACACAGGTGAAACTAAACCTCATAAACTTTATTGCATTAGCCCTTAGCCATTAGCATTTCACTTAAAACCCAATCAGTACAATTGCTAATATTGAATTAAAGTAAAGCATCTTCACTCCTCTCATTTGTCTTGATCGGACAGTACAGTAGTACAGTACAATGGACTCTAATAGTGAAAGGTGATTCCATTAGTAATAATATATTTTGTGGTTTCATATGTGTGTGTGTAGCTCTAGCTGTGACCAGTGAAGCCTATTTCAGTGCTCTTGCTAAGATAGGAGAACAGGCCATGCAGACTATGTCGTCTCGTCTACTGGGTAAGGCCTTATTTCATTTTTTCTTCCTTATTGCTAAGCTATGTACACTATTTAAATATCATAGCCAGCATTTTTCTATTGTTCTGTATTTGTCCTCCAAGGTCTACATAGGTCTACATGTTTGAATTTATGTACTAAAACATCCATAATTCATTTGAACATGACCATTTCTAACAGCATATATATATATATATATATATATATATATATATATATATATATATATATATATATATGTATATATAGGAACACCTCCTTGTTTCTACACTCATTGTCCACTTTATCAGCTCCATCTACTAAATAGGTGCACTTTGTAGTTCCAGAATTAGAGACTGTAGTTCATCTGTTTCTCTGCACACTTTGTTAGCCCCCTTTTAGCCTCTTCTTGGTGGTGAATCATTCTCAGAACTGCAGTGATACTGACACGGTGGTTCCGTGTGTTGCCCTTGTGTGAATGAATCAGACACAGCAGTGCAATTTACAAAAAAATAAATCAACAAAATGATGTATTTATAGTCTTCATTCAAATGTGAAGATCATCTCCAGACGAATGAAATAAATCCTTTTGATGAATGAAATAAATTCCTTATTTCTGGCAATATTTGTGTTCATATGATGTATGGTATTTATGTGGAACTGATGCGGACATCTAAGCCAAGACATTTCAGATGATTTTTATTGCATGTGTATTGTTATTGATTTGACAAAACAGATGAAGTAAAAACTTTTTTAACTTTGAATGAAAGTTAACAGAGCAGGATATTTTTCCATGTCATATCTGATGGTCTGTTTATCATGAAATTTGACCATATTGTCAAGGCCAGTAGGAATTTTAAAGTTCTCTAAAAGAGGTTTCTGTTCCATGTGTACATTATAAATATTTTATAAAATTTGCAATAGACCACCTCATCTTTCTGATGCTAGACTGACTGATCAACTGAACTGGTGGGCACATGTGCTTGCTGACAAAATCCCCCAGCCATTGAGCCCTAAATAAACTCCCCCTGTACTGCAGCAGTGGACCACTAGACATTTTTTATGTGTTGATAAACTAGCTTTATTGCTGGCTGTTAGCTGAATTGGAGGCTTTGGCCTTCACACGTGTAGATAGTGATCTAATTTTATTATTCACATGGCACTTTGGTCTTTTCCCACTGCATCTGTCACTTCTTCATACCACACAGGAATGCACTGAAATTCACTGAACAGTCATTCATTGCACACAGTGTGTGTGTGTGTATATGTGTGTGTGTGTGTGTGCGTGGCTGGGTGTCAGAGTGTATTTAGAGTTTTTGAAAATTTCTATTGTAATTTTGTCAAAGATTTAGAAACATTTTATAACTTGAAGAAGGAAAGAGAGTGAAATAGATGGAAAGAGAAAGACTGATATAGGAAAACTAAAGGTGTGTGTGTGTGTGCGTGTAATGTTGTGCTATCAGGTAACGGAGGCTCCTCTGTGATGATAAATTATAAATGATGACAGACCATCAGCTGCACTTTGTGTGTTTAACCTTTGAAAGCCTTTCACACACACACACACACACACACACACACACACACACACACACACACACACACACACACACACACACACACACACACACAGTTATCTGCAAATTTTAGTGCACAGTTTCCACAATTTAGTCCACAATTTGGTTTAACACAATGGAAAATAGAAAACATTCTCAACGTTTAATGTAAGTTAATGTAATGTTTTTCCAAGTCCCAGTTTCTGGCATTTTTTAAAATTTCAAAAGAAAAAAATACAAATAACAAAAGACACAAGGTTTATTCTGAAAATGACAGCAAACAATATTGTGTAGTTGTCTTAAGCACTTAAGTAAAATGTTTTTAAAAATTGTCTGGACAATACCTGTGTTTTTTAACCTCTTTTCATTCATCAAAAGGATTTATTTCATTCGTCTGGAGATGATCTTCACATTTGAATGAAGACTATAAATACATCATTTTGTTGATTTATTTTTTTGTAAATTGCATTGCTGTGTCTGATTCATTCACACAAGGGCAACAAACAAAAATGAATGTGGTAAGTAATGAGTAACAAGACTGTTGTTTTTTAAAAAGTACTTCTTATATTCATTGAGAGCTGGTTAAAAGAAGCTTTGGTTCACTTCAATGTCCACAGCCATCACACAGAAATTCCATCAGTGGCACATTTGCCTGAAAAAAGTATTGATTGGGTCAAATCAGGTGTTGAATGATAACTCATACTGTGCTGCCATGAGAAGAGCTTTGGAAAAATGGGTAAGCAAACACAAAAACATTGTCGCTGCCAAAAAAACTGTATCTCCATAATGGTAATTCTACAGGGACAGAAAGAGCATTTATAAATTTCAAAGTAGGTTAATAGAAAAGGATTTTGGTCCCCATATATATGCAGCACATCAGACTTTGTCTTTGATGTGCTATTGAGCTGAATATGTAATGTGTGTGTTTTGGCAGGTGACATATTAATACAGATTTCTGAGAGTCAGAGGAGACTTACCAGCGAGCTGGAAGGAGTGGTACATCATTTTGCTTGTCTTTTACTCGCATGCTTCTATTCCCTTCTTCTTTTTATTCCACTTCTTATAGTTACTCTGGTGACTATGTGACAATAAAGGCTTCATATCATATCATAATGCAATATACAATATTATGTGTATGAAATGATTTATTGATAATGATAGTTTTGTTAATGTGTATTTTAGTTCCGCTGGTTCCATAATGAAGTACTTCTGGAAATGGAGAATAATGTCAGGCTGGACAAAGACTACATCTCAGTCAGTAATACTTCCACAGGCTGGAGTAAAAACGTTAAAAAAAACCTATCAAGAATTTTCATTGACTCATTAAAACTGAATTATTGATGTTCATGCACTTGACCTCCAGGGCAGTAGGAGGAACTATGAAATGGAGGTGAGAAACCAAGCAATGGCTTTAGAGAGACAGCTGAGGAGAGGTGGTTCACAGGTAAGCCTCTCCATCTGTTCTAGTGGTGTTTTGGTATAATCTTGTCAACTTTAACACCTGGGTGAATTTCCAGCAGCATCTTAAGTGCGGTCCCTTAAAAAAAAAAAAAAAAAATATATATATATATATATATATATATTTATATATAAATATATCCATTTTTGTTGAAATAAATTAAAATGACCTGTTGCCCTCTATATTGTATGTGAATTGTAAATTTCAAGTGAGTCAAAGTTGAGGAGGGCATGTTAAACATGAAATGGGGCCTCATTGACTGTGTGTACATTTTAGAACAATGCAGCCATGAACCAATCTGAATTAATACATCAGCTTTGGAATGTTAGGATTGATTAGAATTATTTATTATAATATTCGCTCATAATTTTCCAAAACAAAATTCTCAGTCTTATTTTCAGCTGTAAAATAGCTTGGTGTAATTTATTCATGTGTTTATTTCCTCCAGTCATGGCTAAAATTTGAACAATAATTCTGAATCATCCCAACATAATCAAGTAGAATTGTGGAAAAGGTCTGGATTTCATGATGCATAATTTCATAAAGAATCATAGTCTTATTGAATCCTTGTGTGGGAAGAGACTAGCATGCGACTTCATACATGTGATCTGCATATATTCATGCATTCATGTCCTCAGAGAGACTCTTAAAAGCAGAGCAGATATCTTGATGCTGGTGGTGACATGCGTGTGTGTGAAGGATTATGATAATAATAACAGTGTGCTGTGGGTGTGTGTAGGATGGTGGTGAATATGTGCAGTTCCTAAGGGAGAGTCAGAGAGAGGCGCTGAAAGAAGAAGAGAGGAGATATCGCTTTCTGGCCGAAAAACACTGTGGACTCACTCAGTCTATAGTGTATCTGATGAACAAGGTAAAACTTCAACTCAACTTCTGCAACTTTTATCCTCATGAGGGACCCCTGAGTGCCTTATAGAAAGTTCTGATGGGCCATCTTAAGGTTAAAGTGCAGCTTTCCATTAAATTTTGCAATGCCTATCTGTCTATTTTGGGTAGCCAATTATTCAAAGTCTATATTCTAATCTATTCTAACAGTGTTCCTTGTCCTATGTATACTGTGCAAAGGTTTTCAGACATGCTTAGCTAAGTTTTCCTCTGAAATGAAAGGTATTGAGAGTTCGCTGTAGTAACAGCAGCTTTGCACTAGATGTCGGAACATTGCTGAGTGGATTTGAGTGCATTCACCCACAAATGATGCCCAGTGCATTCACCTATAGTGAGGTCAGGTACTGATGTTGGATGACTAGTTCTGTATAATAAACATTACTTCAAATCATCGCAGAGATACTGAATGGAGCTCCTTATTTTGCATATGAGTGTTGAGAGCAGAATGAAAATGTGAGCTTGTTGGACATTTTTGAGACCTGGGCTGCTTCACATGTGTTTGACATATGCAGCAGCTGACACATAAGCTGACCACTGCACTTCTTCATCTGGCTCCTCATACATGCCTTTACACAAGCTCATACCAGGGATGTCACAATTACTAACCTTGATAAAAAGGAAAAAAAAAAAAAAAGTGTGATTGTTCAATTAAATATAGTCGACAGTGTGCTGCCCTTTTGGGGTCTTAGACTCTAAGCATATGTCTTTCTGAGGTATTAATACATTTTAGCAGCTGAACAAAACCTTTACACTTGAACACAGGATGCCTAAATGAAAGAAGAATTGCCCTAAAAGAGACCGAGCCTTTCAAGAAATTAACCAGCGGTCTTTCTCAGTTTTTGTCATGGTGAAGAACTACCAGTGAAAAGCACCCATAGAAGGTTTTCCTTATTTTAACTCTTCCCTACACTTTAGAATAATTGATGTCAAAACTATTAGATCATTTAAAAAATTAGCCTCTTTTTTGTTTTATACTGTTTCACACACTCTTATACGTTCTCACAAGTAATTTCATGAAGAGTCACCTGAGAGGCTTTTACAGCAAGACTGAAGAAGATACATATATAATGAAACCTTTTTATTGCTGAAAAAAATTGATCAGCATTTTCTATGTTTTTAATGTATATTAAAAACTTTTAGGACGGAATTTTGTTCTTCAATCATCAAATCAACTTAAATTATTCAATTATCTATACTTGACTTCTAAATTTCATTCACATTTAAGCAGAAGCCTTAAAATCAGAATGTCTATAAGATTATGAAAAATAAAAATGCAGGTTCAGTTAGGTGTGTCCAGATGTTTACCTGGTAGGATATATAACAGTGAATGTAGTTAATCTGCCAGAAAACCCTTTTAAATGAAGATATACCTCTTGCTAAAGACAGGGGGCGCTCTGCAGCAGAGAGCAGAGGGATGGAGGGAGCAAGTGAGTCAAACAAGAGTGTCCCATCCACGCACTCCATCACGACTGGAGGATAATATGGTGAGAAGCTCTATCACAACTAACAGTACTTGTTTAAAATTCATCGGAATGCATAGACAAGCTAATTAATGCACGATTCCTCCCTCGCTTTCTTAGTTTGAAGATCAGTCTCGTGCTTTGGCTGAACAGCCTTTAGGCAGAGCGCCTTCCAGAGGTGAGGACAACACTAAGCACTAAGCACAACCATTGCCACAAAGTGCTATTCTAAAACCCCAATCTAATACACTTCATCTCTCTTTCTGTAGGCCCGTCTCCTCAGCCTGCTCGCTCCCGCTCTAGTTCATTTGGAGAGTCTCTGGGATTAGGTGGAGGTAGGGTGATGCAAGCATTGGTGCCTCACCCAACCTCCTCTAACCCCACCCTACTGTCGTTCTCCAGAGGAGAAATGGTCACTGTGCTTGTGCCAGCACCACGGAATGGCTGGCTCTACGGCCGCTCGGAAAGTTCCTCACGGTGAGGAAAGACCCTTTTTTTTTACTGTGTGATGTACTTTTGTCATTATTATTTTTATTGATGTATGTTATATTTCAGGCCTTCAAGTTAAAAGCTCCTGCATGTAATTATTTGATTGGCTTCTATCTATCTTCTACCATTTTTTGGTGGTTGTAGATTTTTTCATAATATTACAGTGAGTTACATGAGGGCACCACGATGGTAGCACATTAACCTTGTTATGAGGTTGTAGCCTATTGTTGATAGCAGTACAAATATCAAATCAGTCCTACATTATCCAAAAATGAACCCCTTAATCTCCCAGGCTTAGTACATTACATTACATTACATTTAGCAGACGCTTTTATCCAAAGCGACTTACAAATAATGAGGTACATAGAACAAACATAGTCAGGCCTTAACGGAGGCCAAAGGGTAATAGCGGGGTAGAGAAGGGAAGGAGGGCAAGAAGGCATACCAAGGCTTATTATCCATTAACTACAGGGACTTCAAAACTGGCTGAGTTATTCTTAGGTAATAGAAGTGTGTCCATTTAATGATGTTCTCCTTAGGAACTTTAGGAAGCCCCTTCACCTTTATCATGATTGTGACTTGTTGCATGAAACCTTCCAAACCATTAACAAGATCTTTTATAAAAACACTTGGTGCAATTTGCACACAGGTCCTTCAGCGCAAACTGGCTAGAAGTGCATAATAATATCCTGGTCTACTGGTGGGTCCTGGATGTTTAAGGGGTTAAAACGGTACTACAGTTATGCTCACGTCAACAGAAACACAGAATGACATTAGCCCAACAGCCAACACTTGCTTATAAAGCATGCATCTGCTTTTGCCATGCACAACACCTACCCCAATAAATACAACGTGAATTAAAATTGGACAGCTGAAATGAAAGCTTTACAGAGGTAATGAAGGATAGTGAAACAATTGCTAAGCTGAAACCACTAAAGCAAGTCAATTTGAGACTACTAAACAACTCCATGTGATGATTTAGGCATGCAGTTTGAACAGTGCTAACCTGGTGACTAAAAGCTTCCATTACTTGTTAGCTACATTAGCCTCACTTGAGACATGTCAGACGCAAACTTCAGACATGTCTCAGCTTATTTTCTTGATTGTTTACTGAACTATCACTTTAGCTTAGCTACTTTTCCAGTGTCAGTATAAATGTTTTATTTTTCAGCCAGGGCTGGTTTCCTGCTGCATATGTTGGCCCTAATGAGGACACACCTAGACCACCTGACCCCAGGTAGGGTGAGCTCTGCCTGCGAAGTTAACATTCTCTAAACAAAAGACAGGTAATATTCTCTGTTGTCCTGATTTTTGCCTTCTATTCCAGTATCAGCTCACTCAGAAGCAGCAGCAGCATGAGCAACCTTCTCGACCAATCAACAAGCAGCAGAAGCAATGCGCACCCACCCCCTCCTCCTCCGCCACTTTCACAAATGAAATCGAACAGCTTCCAGCCTGTCACACCTACTTCTGCAGAAAGCAAAGTAAGCCCAAAAAACTTCTGAGTATATAATGAGTATATGATGAGTATATGAGTATATAATATAATAGATGAGTATATAATTAAAGAAAAGGGGTGAAGAACATAAATTAGGACAAGACATTAAAGTAACAGAGACACAGATGTATGTGAAAATTTGGGCACCTCTGGTCAAAAGTTTTGATAGTTTTCTAAGTGGTAAAGGTAGATAACCTCTATAGAGAACACGTTTCTGCACATTTTAATGCGTCATTACTGTTTCTTTGTTGAATTTAATACATTGAGAGTGAACTTAGGGCCTGGCGACCTTTACTGTAAAGGTGCTCAGAGCAATAACATGCTAAAACAGCTGTACAAACATCAGATAAAGCTTTGAGAACACAATGTGACAGGATCTTATGAAACCAGAGCGACTCTCCATTTCTAAAGACTCACTGGAAAAACGGCAACTTGCTTGATTAAAATGCAGTGATGGTATTTCAAAGTGTCCACACTAACAATGTCACGTGTTGAATATCACAGTATACCATATTACCAAAAATTGACACTTGTCTATTTTCTCTGACCAAAATATGTGTTACAATAAGTTGTTCCACTTATGTTTGAAGTACGTAAGTTGAAAGAAAATGGTGTTTGTGTAAACAAACATCTTATTGCTTCTTATGTTGTCTTTTATAAATGCTTCTCTTCACCATTCAAGTTTTATTTTCATCTCCTTAACTCTTTTAGTCACTGATTGCTTTGTCACAGAGATGTAGTAAATCCAAAGGGTAAAAGGTATCATCACAGTGTGTTTCACACAGAGTGTTAAGTCACAGTTCCCTCATTTGACCAGCAGAGGCACTGTGGTAAAGTTCTGTTCTCCATGACACCTCAGCCGTCTTTCTGGTGGATGGAAGGGGGCAGCTCCAGCTGCTGAGGGTCTGTCAGTGTGTGTGTGTGTGTGTGTGTGTGTGTGTGTGTGTGTGTGTGTGTGTGTTTGTTTTTTTTTGCATGGTATGTTTTCCTGTAGTCTTCATACTATTCATACTAGCCTTGCAAGCTAAGAACAATTGCATGCTGTTTCTGCATTGTACTTTAATATTCAGTGAGTGTGTACCAGTGTGGTCCAGTAGCTGGTTATTGTAGCTTTTATGCAAAACTATTGGTATAAGAACTACAAAATCCACCCACAAACAGAGAAGCCTTTCAACATTTAATCTTCTGTCCTCTTGCAGAGACAAGAAGACTTTAGACCACGACCAGAGCTTTTTCCCAGGTAGAGATGACATAAATGAGTCAATGTGTATACAATTTAAGTTGAGCTATACTGTACTGAGCTTTTATTAACTGAATTATTCTACACTTTGTGTTGCTTTCTGCAGAGGTACAAACCCTTTTGCCACGGTGAAGCTGAAACCCACAACAACCAATGACAGATCAGCCCCACGCATATTCTAACCTGCCATCCAATGAGAGATCAGCTGACTTCATCTAAATGCAATACATCATAAGTTGGCCGCACACATGCTGCTCTGTAATGAGACAAAGCTGCTGTAGCAGCTTTATACTGAGATAATTTTTGAGTGTCATATAGGAAAAAGATTGCTATGAAGGGTTTTGCTGGTTCAGCCTAAGAGTTTTGAAGGCTTAGAGAGAATGAGTGAAAAGAAATACTTAAGATAGGACTAAGAAGGAAAAAAAGGATAGCAAGTGAAATCTTTTCAAATGGATATACTGTATCATACTATTTCATACTATGAGGTTGCTGTTAGGACATTTTAGGACTATTCAATCTATTTCTAGAAATAGAAATGTGATTAATTCCATGACAATAATTCTAGGGAGCTGAGTGGGTGTAGGTGCAAGTTTCGAACTTCATTGAAACATACAGGAACACTGGATAATACGAAATTAAACAAAACACAGAATTGGGGTCAAACAAAGCTCAAACAGAAACCTATGAATGACTATGGAAAAATAAAAACTGTCAGAAGGGCTTCCTACTGTCTGACTGACAAACTGGAGCTTTAAATACAGCTTAAATTTTGGTTTTCTCTGAACCCAACCAAACCACATCATCAACTTTAGAATATAGTAAAATAAAATTATTGGTCCAGAAGTAAGTTAATATTTGGTGTTAACAAATGTATTCATCAAGAATCATTCCAAACATTTTCTAAAGATGAACTTTTCATAATATGCTGTTCTCCTGCTGTACACAGTGTACAGCTAGATGATAACGTTCTCCTAGTTAAGTCTACCTTTGTTTTTTTTTTTTTGCAAAGAACATATAGCATGTTAAGCATATATCATAAAACATCTTTACAAACAAATTAAACACCCTATAGGCTGCACTGCTTCATATTCTATTTTATGACCTGTGCATCCATTTTCTCACAAGCGTGGACCTCAGTAAATTCTGTCATCAGCACAAATGGGTGACTTCATCATGTCAGATTAGAAACTGTTGTAATATAATAAATATAGAGTTATGCAATTTTTTTTATTTACTTTTAATAGTTAAAACAACACATCTGGACACAGAGGTGTAAGTGCTTACAGGGGCCACCAAGTGGCGTAACTGTCTAAGCACCTGGTCTATAATAAGGAGATTTTTGATTTGAACCCTGGCCTGAACTGGGACCCCAGAAAATGCCTACTGTGTGTTAGAAAGACTAGGTGGGATTTTCAGTGGTGGGAAAATTGACAAAAAATGTTAATATAAATATAACCTATATTGTTTACCTACTGAGAGGCAGTACTAAAAAGTAGTTCTAGTGCCCTAGAAATTATGCTGTAAAGTCTAATTATGTTTCTATTACCTGTGCACGTTGCAAGCGCTAAACTGAAAATGCATCAAAAATGTTTGTGATTTTTGGTGCCCAGCAGCTTGTTATGGCTTTTTGTACTAAAAATACTTTACCTAATGAAGGAATTTCCTGCAAAAAAAGTTGTATAACTTTTTTTATATTATATGACAGCAGAGATATTTCCATCTCTGCTGTCATGTATGTCACAGCTTTGGCTTCCCTAACATTACCATAACTTTCTGATAAGGATTGTTTTTTATAAATTGATTAAATTTTTTTACTAACATTCTTACAGTGCCTTTTTTTTTAATGGTAATCAATTTGCAAGAGATCATATTTCTCGACTACAGAGCTGTTTGAACTTTTCTGGACATCTCACTTTGTAAGAGCTGAAAATTGGCAGGATTCCTTATCTCCTCAGTCCAGCTATGCCTATACATTTATGCATAAATGCGTTATCCTCCACCATTCCAGACATCAACAAACAATTTATCTGATAAAATTACACACAACTTATGTTGTACCTGTAGGAACTGGGGCATAGACAAGGTGGACAGGTGGAGGTGTAGTGGAGAAAGAACAGGAGGCCCGTACAGCGGGTGAAGCTTGGCTGGGTAAACTGTCAAACTGGAAAATGAACTTACTGTACTTTAAACATTACTTCATAAAATAAGTAGGATAATTTTACTTGACAAGATAATGAAAAATTTAAAAATGTCTACAAAAAGCTTGAATAATCTTATTCTTAAATCTCATAATAATAAATTAGACATATTGTCTGTGTTTAACATGTTTCAGCTTGCTATGGAATCACTTTTTACATTGTGGGGGGACGCAATTTTTGCATGAATGTAATGTAGTACTGTTCTGTAAAATGACTATTTTGATTATTCCCTCTATTTTTAAATATGAGAAAGCACTTTTAAAACATCTCAGGTTTTCTTTTTAATATATAATATTTTATGTTACCTTATGTTTTCAGTTTGATTGGTTTAAAAATGACCATAAGGCCATTTAACAGCCATGAATCACAGATATTGATAGCCACTTAAGTCATTCTGAGACTGGTCATTAAACACCATTTCAGTGCTGTGAACATACTGGAGTCCTTGACCTCCTTAATGAACTTTTCACATCATTTCTCCTGCATGTTTGAGTTTCCACTGAAGGAGATGAAGCTCTGTGCCAATGGGACGTGCTGTCAGAGGGGATGTTCTGTCTAAAGGTCTTTAGAGTGAATTCTGTGTTTGACCTTGCCACTAATTGGTGTGACCTTCTTGTAATGTGTCAGAATTGCTAGGGTTAAGCTTCACTTCTGCCTCCAAGCCCTCTTAATTCTGCCATCTCTGCTGGTACTTATAAGCTTCTGACAACCTAGAGGCTATTCTACATGTCGCTTCATATTATTATTAAGATGTATTTACTTGTTATTGTTTGTTTTTGCTGTGTTGTGGACTTAAGAGCAGCTATTAATGATAAACAACACAATATATATAATACATAATAATCTATCTATAAATGATTATATTGACTAGCAATAAATCTAATCACCTTAAAGTTAACCACATCCTCTGTGTTTCTTATATTTTACTTTTTCCCACTTGGCTTTGCTTCTGATGTCTGTGTTGGTCTATGTACCAGTCATTTTTACTTTTACACTTTTTTTCCAACCTCTATTTGAATTCAAAAGGCTGATTTTGTCACTCTTCCTTTCAGATTGTTGTATGTAAATATGCTCTGTTCTGATTGGCTGCTTTATGTTTATATTACACCTCATTCTAAAGCAGTCCAGGCTGAAACATTCCATATAGCATCAGCATGAGTGGGTGGGGCGTAACTGCTATGTTTAAATTGTTGTTTTTTGTGACTTCATAAAAACAGTTAACTTAAAACCAGCTATTTAGTCCATAAAGAGATAGTTTACGAGTTTGGTGAGGAGGAACTTCAGTGGCCTGCACAGAGCCCTAACCTCAACCTCACTGAAAACATTTGAGATGAATTGGAATGGCAATTGTGAGCCAAGCCTTCTCATCTAACGTCAGCGCCTAACCTCACAAAAGCTCTTTTGTCTAAATGGTGACAAATTCCCCCAAACACACTCCAAAATCTTATGGAATGCCTTTTTGGAAGAATGGAAGCTGTTGTAGCTGCAAAGGGGGACCAACTTCATATTAATGTCTATGGTTTGGAAAAGAGATGTCAAACATGGCCATACGTGCGATGGTCACTTACTTTTGGCCACATAGTTTGTTATCTTATTTTGTGTCGAGGGCTTTTCTGCAATTTCTGCTAATTATATGTTTCCAGCACTGTACAGTTTGCTGCACTGTACTTATTAAACAGATTAAATAAACAAAAGGGTGGTCTCCTACTTTTGCACTGTACTGAATACCCCAAGCATATGTATTCAAACTGAGACATTCTCAATATGGCATATGGCAAGAGCTTCTAAATCAACTGGCAACAACAAAGGTGGAGGCGTCTGCTTTTTAATCAACAACAGATGGTGCGCTGACACTGGCACTCCCAAAATCTGCTCGTAACATGGTTTTTACCCACAATCCAGTGTGTAGAATCGTAACAAGTGATGTGGATTAGATGAAACGGGGAGAAGGTTTTGGTTCAGTGCTGTTGCACTGCCAATGAGTAGCACAATCTGCTGCCCACAGATTTATGTTCTGCTAAACAAGCTGAGCTGAATGTAAAACTACTTCCTTTAAATATGTGTCCCCTTTAAGCATCACAAGAGGACTCTAACTTCACATTCTTTATATTTTTCTGCAAGTTGTACAAATGGTAGACACTTTATTTATTATCAGTGCAATAAGCCTCTGAATTAATGCTGAGCAAAAATGAAAATAAGCCAATAAAAGATAACCAGAGTAATTTTCAAAAGCAGAATGATTTGTGGTTTAATGTATTCTTTCAACATCAGCTTATTTTATATTTATATTTGTACATAATGAGATGCCGATTGGTGAGGAAGTAATTTAACAGTCTGTACACTCTGAGCTAATCTTCAGCTTTAAAAGCAGTAAAACTGCATTACTGGCTTTGTGAAATGAGCCAGTGGTTCTGACAGCTGTGTTAACTGCTTTGAAAACACTGACCTCAGGAACAAAACTGTAATTGCTGAGGCCAAATGAATTAGGCGCACAGACACTGCTTCAGATCAGGATGTTTCCTGCAGCTACAAAACTAGTTTATTTCAATTTGCTCTGTGATTGTTGCATATTGCAGACAGATGGTTCGTGTGTTGACTGTGTTCAGGCTTCTGAAAGTTTCCTCCGTGATGTGCGTATCTGAGAGTGCAGTAGCTAGCTGTACTTCCTGCGGGACAGATCCAGTTCTCTAGGGAGAGACTTATTTAATCTCTACCTCTCTCTCTCTCTCTCTCTCTCTCTCTCTCTCTCTCTCTCTCTCTCTCTCTCTCTCTCTCTGGCTCTGGATGATAATAGCATGTTTAACAGGCTAGTTAATTTGCTGGACTGGCTAGAGGGGCAACAAAGCAATGACATAAAAGACTTAATTGAACTTGAGTGTAGTTAAGTCTGTCCAATACTACTGCAGTTATTCCACCCTGAGCTAAATCCAAGTCTCTCTCTTTCTCTCAAACCTGATCTCCCTCTTTCTTTTTCTCTCCTACTATTTCCCTCTCTCCTTCTCACTTTCTTTCTTATACTTTTTCTCTCTCACTTCTCCCCCCCACTCTCAATCTTGCTTTCTTTTTCTCTCCTACTATCTCCCTCTCTCTCTTATACATTGTCTCTCTCCCTTCTCCCCTCGCCTCCCTCTCTCTCTCTCTCTCTCTCTCTCTTTCTCTCTCACTCACTCACTGTCCCCATCAGTCTTTTTTGTTTCTTTGTTTCTCTCTCTTTTTCACTCTCTCCCAAGTCTTTATTTCTGTCTTTCTATTGCTTTATCTCTCTTTCCCTCACACCTTCCCTCTCCTGTCTTTTTCTCTCTTAATTTGTCTTTTATTCTCTTACTTTTTTCTTACTCATTCTCTTCCTCTGTCATTCTCTCTTTCTCTCTCCACCTTCTCCATCTCTCTCTCACATAGTCTCTCTCTGTATTAAACTCATTCTCTCTTAATCTGTCTCTCTCTCTCTGTCAATCTCTATCTCCATCTTTCTCTCAAACTGTCTCTCTCTCTGTCTGTCTCTCTTTCTTACTCTCTCTCTCCATTTCTCTCAGTCTGTCATTGCCTGTCGCTCTTCTCCCCCAAGGATCTACAGCAATGTAAGAGTAGTAAGCGACAGAAAGAAAATAGCAGTGGAAAGGGGGATAAAGAAAAGATTCACAGTGAGTCAGAGATCTCGAGGCATTCTGTCTTTATTTCATTTTTTCTCCTTTTACAGTTTGACCTCTTTCTTATTTTGATGTTTTTCATGGTGGCTCTATACCAGAGAGAAGAGAGGAGAGGAAGAGATGGAGAGAAGAGGAGGGAGGAGAGCAGTGCAGAGGAGCGAGAGAGTGAGTTTATAGAAAGATTTAAAGAGAGAGAAAGAGAGAATGAAAAGAGTGTGTAGAATAAACAGATGAAAGGGGTAGTCTTGACTTTCCTTTTTGTAAATATCTACAGACTGTCAGGGTGAGGGTCTCTTCATCTATACACTAGCAGAAACACACATATTTGTATAAAAAGGAAAAATAAATAGCATGACCGAAGGAGATGGTGTAGAGTGTGTGTGTGTGTGTGTGTGTGTGTGTGTGTGTGTGTGTGTGTGTGTGTGTGTGTGTGTGTGTGTGTGTGTGTGTACGTGTGTGTATGCGCATGCCCCTAGTTTGTGTGCGCTGTGCTCAGGGTTTGTGGAGTGTAGGGTTAAAGGATTGTGTGAACTGCGGTGAACAGGGCGTGTGTGTCAGCAGTGAGTGAGGCTATGCGTGTGTGTGAATAATGTGAGAGGAAGTGTGTGTGTGGGATGGGGCAGTGTGTGTTAGGGTGTGTTCAGGGTTGTTGGATTTTGAGGGCATCGGCCAGCCAGGATGGGCCCATTCACTCATGGACCAGAGCAGCAAACTCTGAGGAGAGAGAGAGAGATTGCGAGAGCATTAGACAGAGAGAGGGAGCAACAGGAATAGACAGATTAGCATCTCCATTAGAGACTCCATTGCTGTTCAACTTGTGATGGCATCCTCTAGTGCAGTGGTCAGTTTATGACAACAGAGATGACAGTTGTTTTTGGGTGGTGGACCTCTCCAGCTGATGTGTCACAGCTTAGCAATGCCACTGTGCCTGATACAATGTCACTGCTGTGCAAGTAATATCTGGTCGACATTCAAACTGACCAGTGATGAATGGTGTTGAGGATAGCTGATAAACACATGACTACAGTTGGGCTACAATCTCTAATTGTACACCAATACAAATAGGACATATAGGTTATGTGTCCCTGATAAAGTGGCCAGTGAGGGAAAGTACATTTGAGCTATTCTGCTCTTATTCAAGACCACCACAGTGGAGGAAAGAAAATAAGAGACCAAACTGGCATGATTCTCCAATTATGCAGCATTCTGAATCTAAAGGGGAATTCCAATTATTTTCCAAAATTTGCACATATTTCAAGTGTTCAGATGTATTCAGGGTAAAATGACATCAAGCTAGCAGGTGTAAATCTGCCCTGATGTAAAATACACAAAGACAAATTGAATTGTTGATGATACAGGCCAGGCTGTGATGTCCGCAGCACAAATATAACTTAATCTAACTTTAACTGCTATCCAAAATGAAGAGATGTAGATAATGGTAATTGATCATTTTTTGAAGGGGTTATTTTTTCCGTATAACAACCTGTATTAACTTCTAAGTTTTATCACAAAGCTATTGTAAATCAACAAACAACTCCAAAAGGTAGCTTTCAGAGACATTAAATGTTTTCAACGTCTAGTTCCTATCACCACTTTGATCAATTCTGACTTTAGAACAGAGCATTTCTCAACAAACCACTCTGAATGACTTTGTTTACCTCCATGATTTAGTTATGCACAAATCTTGAGAGGTTGGTGGGATTCCCCTTAAACAACCAACAGGCCAAAGTCTCTCGTACAATTTTTCGCTATTCTGCTCTTCTCTTGTCTCTTTTTTTGGTGGTATGTATGTCTCACCGTCCACTCCAATCTTGCCATCTCCATCTTTATCAGCTGCCTGTAGGAAGGCTTTGGTTTCCTTATCAGTCAGGTCTCTTCCATCAGTCGCGAAACCCTTCAGCACGAACCTGCACACACGTGACACACGTTTTAAGGGTTTGAACAGACTTGACAGAATGAATGTTTTCAAAATACTAAAGACATTTTGATTTGAAGGCTTAGACTTAAATGCCTGACATTTGCTTCTAAGACGAACACAAATGTTGAAATTTGAGCCTGTATATTTAAACATTTCTGAAAAAGAAAATCTCAACTTATGTGACTGTCTTCAAAGTATGTCAGAAAAAGCATCCTTAATGAACAGCTTGAGAGCTTGGAAAGCTGCATCATGAAAAACATGAAGGTACTTTGAAAAAATAAAACAATATATGTAGGAATATTCTACTAGTGAATTAAGCAACTTTAAGATGCACCCATTACTGACACAGGGGCTCAGCTGCATGTGCACAGCTTCCATAGAAAAACATTGCCAGTAGAATGGGACACTTTAGAGCAGCCACAATGACCCTAAAGTCATCAGGCTCAATGCCAAGCATGGGATAGAGGGTTATAAAGCTGCCCAGCATTGGGCTGTGGACCAGTGGAACTGCATTATCTGAACTGATGGAGGTCAATCCCATACCTCTGGGATGATTTGGAATGCCATTTGTGATTCAGAAGTAATCATCCAACATCAGTACCTGTACTCGTGGCTGAACACAATAAAATCTTCACAGCAATGTTCCAACATCTACAGCCTTCACGTCCTATTAATACTATTGATTTCAGAAGAAACGTTGGATGTGCAGGTGTCTACAAACCTTTGGACATTTAATATATAAGCGTTTATATATATATATATATATATATATATATATATATATATATATATATATATATATATATAAACACTTATATATTAAATGTCAGCATAGAATTCTATATGTGTTATTTCATAGCTGTGAAGTGTTATTCTAAAATGTCTATAATTAGTCTGTTTGTAAATAATGAGCCTCACTTAAGTTCCTCCTCCTCTATGAAGCCGCTGTTGTCAGCATCCAGGACATGGAACGCCTTCTTCACGTCATCAGCTGATTTTGCCTTCAGCCCCACTATCTCAAAAAACTTCTTGTGGTCAAATGAGTCAGCGGCTAAAACGAGAGTTAAATATTAGATGAGCAGGAGCGTTTACAACATTTAAAACTTAAAATCATCCACAACCAGAACATACAAGTTACATAAGAGACACTCCAAACAGACAAAATGTAACACACAAGATTTATAAAAAGAAGCACAGATTACAAACAGTTTACAGGCAGTTTGGGCTGGGGGGTGTGGCCAATCTACTTATATGAAGAATTTTCATATAAATAAACTCAGGTGCAACTCTGAAGTTAACACAGTGTGGTTCTTTTTGTGTAGATGCCCATTCCCAGCAGGTGGGAGGGAAAATGTTTGTAATTGATGCAATTGTAAAACATGGACATGTTTTTTTGGTGTATTTTGACTTTTCTGTCAAAAGTTTGACCTTTCTGTAAGTCAACATAATGATGTTTTGAAAAATTGATTATTTTGTGTAAAAAATAAAAAATTAGCATGTCAATATAATGAGCCATTACTTTCTAATAATTAGGGAAAGTCAAATTATTTTGAGATTATACACAGTGGTGTGTGTGGAGGGGGCAATCACACTGGGGGGCCTATGTTGACAAAGCCTCTAAAATCTTTACTGGGCTCTTTATACTGATTCTCACACAATTGCACACCCATAATGCACTCAACAACATACCTCACAACTTGCCTTCGATCAGTACCACACAGACCACTCAGTTTATCTATTTATCTTCCACTAAAAGCTTACAACTAAAGTGAACCAGGGTGAATGGGTAGAGGACATTCTAGACTCTTACAGCAATCAAAGATGAGTATGGCACACTAAGCAAATGCTGGTGTTTGTTTGTGTTTGTCCCCTCAGCGTACTCTGGCCTTTAGAGCATTAACTTCTTTGAGACATAACCATAAGGAGTAAACAAGCAAATTACATTGTCATTCACTTAAGGTAAATTTGTCTGGGGGCAACCTTTTTTGTAGTCATTTGGGCCCATAAGATCTTCATTACACCACTGATAAGTCAAAACTTTGAAACAGTAAGTTATAATTTTGTATTAATGATTAAAATTTTTGAAAGTCAAAGCCAACATTTTGTCTCTCAGTTACTGCATCACATCAAAGCTGAAAGTATGCCTCTGATTTACTTTCTCTTTGCAGTCGGCAGGTCTTTACATAATCCTGTCAGGTGATGTGACACTTCTAATGACTCCACTTCATGCTCTTTAGGCAGGACAAAGCAGAGGAATCAGCTTCACAAACACAGATGATGCCTAGTTCTGGACTAACGCTCACGATTAACTGTGATTCTCTGCAGGAAATCCACCTTAATCTGCCACAAAGCTTAATCTGTGTCTGAGAGAGTGGCCAACAGAGTGTAACCCAGCTTGCTGACCAGGTGGAAGTAATCTTTTCTTTACCTTTGAATGCATCCAGAGCTTTCTTAATGTCATCAGCGTTCAGAATGCTGCTCATTGCCATTTCTGCAGCTAGACAAAGAGAGAGAGACAGAGAGAGAGAGAGAGAGAGAGAGAGAGAGAGAGAGAGAGAATTATAATAATTAATCACAATTCATCTTGATACTTTATGTTGTTAATTGTCATCATTTGTATTTGTCTTGTTTACTCAAATTCGACCCTAAAAGCTGTGCATTTTATAATAATTTGTGGACAAATTAAGCTTCATCAGAATGTACTTTTCATTGTGTAAATGCTGAGTAAAAATTAACCTGAAGATGAATGCATTCTGATGTCTACAGAGTGAACAGTCTCCAATTTTCATCACTGCTATCACATCCAGTGATAGCAACAGTGACTGCATGTTCCAACCAATGAGTGTATATATCAAATTGTGGCCTCTCGCTCAAGTGGTTTGTGGATTCTTGTTATGGTGGAACCTCTCAAGGGGAACATATATCTTTACGTGTTGCTGTTACATTTGTGCACTCCATAGATCTCCCATTAGCACTGTGCTGTGTAGTCTGTTGAAGGCATTGCTACAAATTGCATTTGCTGTCTACAATGTACAATCATGGATTCTATCATAGCAACATACATTGGTGGTTTGAAGGATTGAGGTTTTTTAATAAGTGCTGTAAATAATTGTATGATAAATGTGATTAATGTGCTATTGACAAGTCAATAACATTTTAACACTGACAGCCAGGAAGACATGAATAAGGTAAAAGAAGTGACAAATGTATAAATAATAGACTGTGTAGAATTGGAATGGTTTGTATATGTAGTGTGAAGTGTGAGTGTATGTGTGTGTGTGTGTGTGTGTGTGTCTGTGTGTGTGATGTAGATTTAATGTGATGTGAGCTGAAACACAGTTCCTGAGTCAACAGGGATAAAGGGGGGGCATGTACTGCTTCTGACATACCAAACACACAAAACACACAAAACACACACACACACACACACACACACATAAGAAGCGCATTTGCATTCTATAATGTGTTACGCTACTACACTGATTTCAGGCCTCAGGCACTCTTCCTTTTCAGCTTGTGCATCACTTCCCTCCTGATGTGTAAAGATATGTAAAGGGTGTCCAGCCTCTAAACAGTTGCTTAGGAAAGCATGTCAATCATTTAAAGTATCTGAGCAGTAGGCTCAGATGCCTCTTTTTGCTTATAAAACACAATATAAAATGATGAGAAAAGAAATGCTTTTAAATGCATTAATGCAGTAAAAAATAACTACAATTTGTTTTATGAAATGTTATTGATATATCTTGGGAGTTAAAATATAAAAGGGAAGTCTTGCAATGCTCAACATGGCATCTGACTATGGAGAAAGTCCCACACTTCAGGAAAGAGAGCCAGTTAACTTGTTGATTTTGCCGTGTGTCGAGAAGCAGCAACAATATAGGCCACTGACGATGTGTCATCCTCAAATTGGCACCATGCTCTTATGTCCATGTAAGGAACTCTGGGAATTTCTCTATGTGAAGAATAAATGCAGTCCTCATCTAGAGTCACTTTTCATCACCTGCAAATTGTTCTACTCTCCTAGGGAGTTTTCTTCTTTCATTCTGGTCACTGTTTACATTCTGCAGGGCACATCCGGGTCATTCTGGTCACTGTTTACATTCTGCAGGGCACAGCAGTAACACACAGAAACTGCTGGCCAATCAGATAATGAAAGAAGAAAGAAAGAATCAGGACTCATTACTCATCATTCTGAGAGAATTTAACAGCACAAATCTCACTACAGAAATGGTCAAGTACAGACAGCACGTCACCTGTGCCATAAGAGAAGGGAACATTGTGGGTCATTGTTACGCCACTTTTAAAATGCCTATTGCATCATCATGAGCACAGCTCTCAGTCAGTCTGACCACAGTCTCAGTCACTTCATCCCGACATACAGGCAGAAACTCAAAACCAACAAGCCAGTCAAGAGGGGGACCAGTGGAGACATTGAAAAGCTACAGGGCTGCTTTGAATCCAAAAGCTGGACTGTTTTTGAAGAGGCAACAAAGAGCCTAAACGAATATACAGAGACGATAATGTCATACATCAAAAGATAGCAATAATTAATTGTGATTTTCAGCTGAACTCCTTGAAGAGAAAAAGATGCAGCATTCAGGAGTGTTGACAGAACTGTCTAAAAGGAGGCTAAATATAAGCTGGGGAAGGGGGTTAAAGCAGCAGGGTCCTTCAACTACAAGACAAGAAAGACTCCCTGTCTCCAGCTTACCAACGACCTGAAAGAATTCTACGGCAGGTTTTAATGCACAACAGACATTCTTCAGCCATTCTCTCTCAGTCATCCACCCTCCTCCCTCACCCTGGCTCTCTCACCTCTGCCCCCTGCTCATCTCACCATTAATGAGCAGGACATTAACATGCTTGTCAGCACACAGAAGGTGAGAAAAACCCCAGAGACCTAGTCTCCTCTCCTACCCTAAAGCACTTCTGTGACCAACTAGCACCTATTTTTTCCAACATCTTCAACAAATCCCTGAAACTCTGCTCTGTCTCCATATGCTTAAAATATCATTCACCATCATTCCAGTCCCCCAAAAATTAACATCACTGGACTAAATGACTACAAACCAATAGCCCTGAAGTATGTAGTCAACACCTGGTCCTAGCCCACCTGAAGACCATTATAAGACCCTCTACTGGATTCCATGTGAATCACATACAAAGCTAACAGGCCTGTTGATGCCACGGTCAACTCTGCCCTGCACTTCATGCTACAACATCTCATACAGTCTAGAGTTCTGTTTGTGGACTTCAGCTTGGCATAGGTCAAACTGTCCCAGCTGTCAATGCCAGGATGGATTTCCTGGCAAACACAAAACAGCAAGTGCGGCTCGGAAAACACGAGATCCCCAGACACTCAGTACTGCTTGTATGCTTTCACCCCTTCTCCTCAGTCTCTACACAAATGTCTGTGTCTCCAAAGAAACACCAAAAAAAAAACGGTGGTGGACTTCATGTGAACCTCCCCTCCCTACCAATGGTTTCCACTGTGGAGTTCCTGGGCACCACCATATCCAAGGATCTGGAGTGGGAGAGGAACACAGTCTCCATTGCCAAGAAAGCATAGCAAAAAATGTTCTTCCTGAGACAGCTGAAGAAATTCATCCTGCCACAGAGCCTGATGATAAAGTTCTACAGAACGATTACAGAGTCCATCCTCACATCATCCATAACCATCCAGTTTGGTCCCTTCATCTCACACGAATCAGTCAAACTCCAGCACATAATCAGGACACCGGAGGAGATCACTGGATGTAGCCTGCCAACACTTCAGGACATCTACAACAGCAGGGTGATGCAGCGTGCCGGCAAAATTACAGGTGTCCCCTCTCATCCTGTACACCACTTCTTCCAGACACTTCTTTCTGGTAGACGATTCAGGGCCATCAAAACCAGCACAGCCAGACATGCTAACAGCATTTTCCTGGAGCTGTAGCACTCATTAACCACAGTGGACACATTGCATTTTAAACTGAACCAAAAACCTCTTTACTGTATAACAGTATAACTCATCCTAGATAATAATTCTTATTTGCACTACTGTACATGTTAATTTTTACAAATGTCATTAAAGAGTTGACATATTAACATTGCTACATGTAAGCTAATGCTAATGTCATTCGACTGGCAGCTTCCTTCAAATGAATGTGCAAACCAGCACACTTTGCCAGTGTAGAAGCCCTGCAAGCTGACCTGTACACAGACTACACTGCTCAACATGATCAGACAGAAAATGATTTTTGCTTCATGTAAGGCTCTTGTGGTCATCCTTCAAGCAGCCTGACAAACCACAATGAGAAATGACTGGACAGTTCTACCAATCATGTGCACTTTATTAGTACAATGTAGTAAATTAGTGTTAATATTTTATTGTGTTTTTAATGTTAATTCTATGCAGTTTCAGCTTACTATTACTAATTATTCCCGGTAAGGATACTTGCCAGCTTTTTTTTTTACACATTCCACCTTAAATGGTGAAGCACTTACATTCTGCTGCCTGAGGCATTATAATCACTGTAGCACCATTTACAGTGGAATAGGAAATTTCTAACAAGAAGCTGGTGAATAAAAAGCTGACGTAGTTTTGATGCCGGTAGTATTTTTTGATCAGGTGTCTTGAGCTATCAAAATATCCTACCTAGAGGTTTTATCTATAGAACTATCTATCTACTGTAGCTTAGTGACATCATATTGATGCACAAAAGGATTAGCTTGTGTTAGCAATATTAGTATTATAATTCCTTGACAACTTCATGATTCAAAGGATCCAGTGATATACGGAAGAAAAATGTCCACAGGATGAAGCATATTGGGTTCTGAACATTTTCATTTACCCCAGGGCACAACACAGGTGAGTTTTTGAAAACCCTGTTCATTTTTTCCATAGAGATTTTAAGCTTAGATGTGGAACTCCAAATATAGGCATAAGAGAAAAGCCTCCCTTCGTTGTGAAGATCTGTGCAAGTGCAGTAGGGAGAACAACCTAAAAATCATGTTTTGTTGTGTGTTACTAAGCCCAGTGCTACACGCTATCTATAAAATCTTGTCAGATCTTACTGGTAAGTTCAAAGACGTTTTTTAAAAACAGAAATTTGACCTTGAGTTTTGAGCATTTTGGTCTCTAACGATTTAAAGAGATACAAATGCTGGCATCATAAAAAGGTATAGTCCACAACTCTCAGCCCCATCCCACCACACACACACACCAGGAATCATGAAAAGAGTGATCATACAAATTAGAAATAATAATAGAATAGAATAATAGAATAAAGCTGCGATTTTGGTGTTATATAGAACCCTTTTCAAGGATCTGTATAGAACCATCCATAGTACATTCTCCATCAATATGAAGAACTTTAACTCTTTAACTCTTCATGGTTCTACGTAGAACCATTTTCTTTATTAAAGAAGCTTTGAAAAAAATTGTTCACTGTGTCTGTTTTGCTACCCGCTATTCAAGTATTACATCTTGGAAAAGAGCCAAGCTGTCAGGTAAGGAAAATAATAAATAAACGCCTCATTTTTCTACATCTGAAAAATCTTTTTAGCACCCAACAGTGTAGGAGGAGATCATTTTCTTTCTCATTTTTCCTCTCTCACTTCTTACAATTAACTGCTTGAATGAAGCTCTTCATTTCTGCTGAGGACTGTTTGAGAAATGATTGGGCATTCAAGATGCTTGATTTCTTCTAAGAAAATGTAACCTTAAGAAAGACATTTTTCCTTTGCAAACTGCTGTTACCTAAAAATGTATGCATGCAACCCTGTAGGTGGTTTTGTTGAAAAGCTGTACTTGTACTGTTTCTGTTTTTATTGACCTCAGTTGCTTGTGATTTTCACACTTTATATTATTTTTGAGAGCAGTGCTGAACTTTTTTTAACCTGCTGTCTGATCATACTCATCATATGACATCATAGATCATTTGACTCCAGGAATTCCATTCACAAATGATAATGCATGTTAACAACAATACTAACAATACTAATTACTAATTACTAATACTAAATACTAATATTTTGACATCAGAGGTGCAAGTTAGGTCAGCAGGATATCATTCCACTGCCATGACCTTTGACCTTTGGAAAGCCATTTGCATCTGTTGTGCTGCAGAATTGCAGAACGGATATGTGCACAGCCAAGAGGAATATCTCTGGCCATGAGCCTGTGCAGGTGATGCTCAGATGCATAGAGGACTGTACACCTTGCAGCTTTTGTTTTAGCTGCTGTTTCACACCACTGCCCTACGCTCAGGTGAAGGACAATCGACTGAAATGTATGCTGACCTCAGAACAGCCCTAATGATGTTTGTCCCAACATGATCTCACTGTCTTTGCAGGTGAATAAACTCTTTCATGCAAGGATCAGTTCTGCAGATCAAATGCCAAAAACAACCTTTCAACTGTAAGGCCCTCTATACAGGCCAAACAGCTAAATTCCTCACCATCACTTCTAATAAATTCCATATTAGGAGTGTAAAAATGCATTGATTCATCATTAGTTCAACTCCATTGATTTTTAAATATTAGAATGGATAATATTTAGTAAAATATGCATCACTGGAGCCTATCCCAGCAGTCATTCGGCAGAAGGCAGGAAACACCCTGAACAGTTTGCCAGTCCATTGCAGGGCAGACAAACAGACATATATATGCACAGACACATGCTCACACTTACACCTAGGGGCAATTTGGCATAGCCAATTGACCTGACTGCATGTCTTTGGACTATGGGAGAAAAACAGAATACCTGGAGAAACCCTATATAGACATGGGGAGAACATACAAGCTCAAATGTAGTTGGAAGTTCACATTCAAACTAGGCTATGATCTAACTTACGTTCAGCTGGTGCAACTAGCTACAGGCATGTCAAATCCCACTGGTGGGCCACATTTATGAAAGGGTTAATATTGCTCTGTCATGTGAGTAAGGCAAGTAACAGCATTCTTAGTTATGTGCTACACTACTTCGTTACAGGAAAAAGTAATCTGAAATCACATTGCTGTAACACATTGTACTACATTATCCCAACACGGTTACTGAATTATACTAGCTAAGATTAATAACCGAATAACTGAGGTTTATCGGGTTAATTCAACAGATAACAGAAATGTGAACATATTAATAACAACTCTTTAATGTCCATGAACATTTTTCTGCTGTTGTGAGGCTGCTGAAGTGAATTGGGAATGTCCAGGTAATTCTGGGCTCTGGCAGGGTTTGCAGAAACAGCTGCATGTGTGTGGGAGTGGGATGGAGAGTTGGCAAGTGAAAGGCGAGGGAGGAATTGGTGGAGAATGTTCATATGTCTTAAAAACCCAATCCTGTTTTGGTGAGTCTGAAGTGTGCTCTCCGAGTACTTTCAGTATGTTTGTGTATGTGTTTGTGCATGCTCAGTTGTTGCTCTGTTAAAGATGTGTGAAAGCGTGTGGGTGTGGATGTTTTGTGTGTTAAAGGTGTGGCTATATGTGTGAATGTCAGCTGTGAGATGTAGCTAATCACACATGTGCCAATAAGTTACCCATCAGATAAATATGTTACGATAAACATACATATCAGATAAATATACTATCACTGTTTCTGGGCCTGGCTAACATCAGCTAAAGTAGTCAGCCTAGTTAATAAACCTCTGCTGTCCTAGCCTCGTCTTTAAAAATGTGTCCTTGGTGATGCACCGATGTTAAGGCATTCATGTTTCATTATAGGAATAATCACATTTTACAGACCTTTAAAACAGATATTAGAAGTTCTCAGTCCCTGGCAGTTGTGGGCTGGAGGTTAGGGAACTGGCCCTGTGACCGGAAGGTTGCCGGTTCGATCCCCAGTGCGAACAGTCCATGACTGAGGTGTCCTTGAGCAAGACACCTAACCGCCAACTGCTCCCTGGGCGCCATGGGCAAGTGTGCTCACTGCCCTCTAGTGTGTGTGTATATGTGGTGTTTCACTTCATGGATGGGTTAAATGCGGATGGTGGAATTTCCCTGGTTGTGGGATTAAAAAAGTATCACTTAACTTATAAAAGGTTATGACATGGAATACACTGCCTGATACCCATGACATAGTTTTAGAAAAGGTTTTTGCCTAAAACATATTCATGGTGGAGGGATACATGCAGGTTGTTGTAAAGCAAAATAGTTTCCAAGAAGACACATTTTTATCAGATGACTATCACCATGCCTATTCCCACAACTGTCAAGAAAATCACAGTGGATTCCCTTTTAATGATCCTGACTAGTTTTCTTTAAACACCTTGAGATCTGATTAGAAAAACAAGAAATTTATCTAGAATCGGTCAAAGCCACTTGTTACGGATCCTTTACAATGTGATCAAGTAACCCATCAAGTAAACACAAAATAGCATTTCTAACTTTTAGACAACTATATACTGGTACAAATACCAGCAAAGTGAATACAGCTATCAAAGGCCTGCAAGGCCTCACTTCTCTTCGGGTAATCTACTGCTCAAGCTCAGCAACAAGCAGTTCATGAACTCTGTCCTGCATCTCAGTGTTCATTTCCACCATGGCTAATCACCACAGCTCCAGTACCCGTGGACACAGACGGACCACTTACTTCATAATCACACAGTCAAGCTAACAGAAACAGTGGCTGTGACAGCTATCATCAATTTAGTCCCCGGATCATTAGCCTTAAAAAGTGCATGACACCTGCCTTGGGCAAACCATTATAATATTGATTTAGTTGAGAATTTCCTGATATTGTTGATCATTAACGGACAATACTGGATGCTATCCTGTCCAAAGGGCAAGTAGAAAAAACAGTGTAAACGCTGATAGGTTTTATTAACTGTACAATGGTTGCAGTCGATGACAAGATGCTCAAGGACGATTTCACCAGATGATGAGATAGAAATACACACTGGAAAAAGTGGTGCTCTGAATTTACATGATTTAAATGTGTCAGCCAGCTGCTGTACAATGTGTTACAACACAATTCTTGCTGAATACAGTAAACTGATAGACAGCACTTCTGTTCATGTAATATGTTTTATTCATGTGCAACACATACTGACGCATACAAATAACGTGCATTTAAAGCACCATGTTGTTCTAGCACGCACACACACACAGATCCGCACTAGTAACACCCAGGGATAATGAGCTTATCACACACAGAGAGACAGACAGAGAGCGAGAGAGAGAGAGGCGGAGATAAAGACAGAATGAGAGGCAGGGAGAGAAAGAAAGAAAGAAAGAAAGAAAGAAAGAAAGAAAGAGAGAGGAAGGGAGTAAGTGATTGAGAGAGAAACAGAAAGAGAGAGTTTTTCACACCACTCTGCAATATTTTGCCATAACACCATAAAAGAAACCTGAGAGTCTGACTTTTCAGGCCAGTTTAGAGAGCCAGTCTGAACTCACTATCAGCCTGTCACCCTCAGCTTCACTCACAAAATAGCCCGCAATTCGGATCTTTGCACAAGCAAAAGCATCCAGCTTAAAACTTCACTAAGGCTTCTCTTAGACTTTTCTCCCTAGAAATGATGAGCATCTTATCCTTTCCTTAATGTTAGTGACGTGTGATCAGAAAGCAGATGCTCGTGGTTCAAAAAGAAATAAGTTTTACTTGGGGAAAGGCCGAGAGGAGTCAAAGAACAGACCTTACTCATATTCAGGATAAGCCATAAAATAACCAAGGCAAACATCACAAGATAGGGCAGGGCAAGGCAAGGCAAAATCCACAAAACAGGCAAAGAGTCAAAAAACCAAAGTAGCAAACAAACCAGGCGTAGGTACCAAAAGGGAAAGTCCAAAAACAGGGTCAAGAGAAATAACAGCCCAGAAGTCATACACAGAGATAATAAACACAGGAAAGACCACTCAGTAAGTCTCCAAAGAAAACAATACCTCACAAAGATCTAAACTAAAGCCCGGGCTTATATCTATCCAAAACTATCACATGATCATACTACACAGCTGTGAGGAATCAGTATTCAGGTGATCTGGATCTCTGATAGGTTGATGGTGTTGTGTCCTGGGTCATGTGATCCTGCAATGGATCTTGGGAATTGTAGTCCTGAAGCGTATGTGGATTGGTAGCAGGCGTGACAATGCTCAAGCGGGCAAATATACACATATACATAGTTCATATACATAAAATAACTATGTTCAATGGAAGAATGTTACAGAAATAATTAAAACATGTCAGGCTGCAATATATCACTAAACAAAGTTTAAAGGGATTATAAGCTAACCCCCAAATTTTGTGAAAAAACTGATTTTCGTGTTTCTCATTTTTAATTTATCTTATGCCATCTGATCATGCCAGCTGCCTTTAAATTATATAAACATTTTATAATCAATACGCCAGAAATGATACAAAAACCAAAAATATTTTTCAGTCGGTTGTCAGTCCTACCACAGTTTAAAAGGGGGGTGGGGTAGGGTGCTGGGGGCCAGCCTTATCGCTCCAAGCAGAAGCCGGCCAGAACTCCAGCCAACTCTCAGATACAGTTCTCTCGCCTCCCTCAATCAGTCCTCCAGACCATATGTGAAAGGCATGATCTGAACTTGCAAACTTATGTTAAAACTTAAGAACGAATATATATGATGTATAGCACAGGGATTATCTAACAACTGCGACATTAATATAGTGTTGATATTCTTGTATGTATAAATCTCACTCTGAATGAAGCATATCATCACTGTCCAAAGAAAAAAAATTATCTCCATTTTTGTCAATTCAAATTTTTCTACGTAATTTGAACACTCCTGCTGCTCTTTATAATGTGTGAACATTTCATGATGAATGCACCCACAGAAGTGCTCCAAAATCACTTTAAATGAATCCTCTTTACATTAACATACATTAACGTTCTAGGGTCTAAGGGCATTTTCTCGATTTTTCATATCCTGTTGAGTTCTCCTTAAACATCACTTGCATATAACATGATATCCGTATGTTTTATATCAAAATGCTCATGTAGACTGAATGCAGAATGAAGGGTTCCCAGCATGATGGATGAGTCAGTCATTTCCTAACTGTCCACTGGTCAGTTTCATACAAAATGTAGACAGACACATAATTCCACCAATTACGCAAGGTGAGAGGCAGATGACGTGTATCTCAGCCCCTCTTCATAGCCTCATAACTCTGGCTGTGAGTCATGTACAATGTAGTGATAAAATGGAATGGAAAGGGTGACTCTACAGATTCAGGAAATGTTTGAATTGTGCTGCATTATTAAATAGACATAGATAGAAACATTGAATTTGACACATAGGCAAGATGTGGTTATACATAAAGACTTTTTTGCCTCCTTCTGTAAAGTTACTGTTTTTACAATCCATGCTTTTCTTTGACAGTGATATCATGAATGTATGCATGTATGCATGTATGTATGTATGTATATATCACATAATGTATCACAAAATACATTATGCTATTCTTACAATTCACAGTTTTAATATATAACTGATATATGACAAACTACCACTTCTGAGTCTTACCTGTGAACACACAGATGGAGTGATGGGGAGAGGAGAGAGGGAGAGAAAGAGGAAGAGATAGAGGGGACAGGTTGTCTGGTAATAGATAACAGAGTCTGCACACTTTCAGTTTTTATAGTTGCCCCCCTGCACCTATTTCAGGAGCAAAAAACAGGGAACCAGTGAATGGCTGGGCCAAACAGATCACTTTCAGAACTAACCCCAAATTGATCAAGTCCTACTATTAATAAATACGCCTTACTCTCCTTCCATCTGTTTCCCTTTTGCAGTCTCTCTTTCCCGCATCTGAACTCGCCTGCTTTTCTTTCTTAATTTTCTCACACCTTCCTCTTATACCCCTCCCTGATAGGAGGTTCTGTCCTCAGATCCTCCCTTTCCTCTCTATCTTTCTCTTGCTCTCTTACCCATTCTCCTAATCAGTTTCTCACCCTGCTTATCTCCCTCTTTTTCTCTCTCTCTGTCTGCCTCTTCCTGTCACAGTTTGTCTTCATCTTCTGAATATTTATGTTTTTTTTATCTGTCGTCTGACTCTTCTTCCTCATTGAAAAACAGTGTAACTGACTTGATTCAAATGTGCACATAATTTCCACAAGAAGAAAATACATTAACAACCCAACCCATGTTATCAACCCTGTATAACAGCCTTTCAGTTTATTTCTTTGGCAGTCATTGTACTGATGTAATATATTTTATTTATGTGGAGGGAATGAAGATCAAGTCAGTTCGTAGTACTGTTGTTTTGTTCCATAATGAAAGCACAGAGGAGCATCCAGTTCCCATCTTTTCAGCCCTATTACTATTTCCCATGCAGTAACTTCATTTCTCACTGATCTTGTTCATTTCTAAGCGCAGCAGTGTGGGTAAATAAACGTCAGTGCTCTGCTCTCTGCTGTTTGAATCAAAGTACACAGAAAAAAGAAAGCACTGAAAAAAGACAGCTCTACACCGAAAACCAAATGGTTGTGTGCTTGTGGAAACATTTGGGCTTGAAATTCTTTTCTCTTGCCTTGTATGGTAATAAATTTAAAGGGGGACTCTAGCCAACATTGAAAATTTAATCATCACTTTTGATGGAACATACCTACCCACCTAACATGTACAGTAGCCTCTATAGTGAAATTTCTAAGCAGAAACACTAGAATAAAGAAAAAAAAAAACATAAATCAATTCGCATATTTACATAATCCTGTCATAGTGCTTAATACCCAAAGTTGACCACCAGCCACCAGATCTAAAGATCGATAATAACAGCTCACAATTTGTTTAATACCTGCACCCACACCATTTCTGTGAGAAAAAAAGTGGCCAGCAGCAGTTTTCACTCATGGGTATGTTTAATTGAGTTTCTCACACAAATGATTCCTGGTAATGTGGGAAAAAACATGAGGTTCTGCCCTCAAAGATACATACAACAAATCAGTAACATGTAATATGCATTTTTTCAGACAGGCAGCACAATGTTCTACTTCCAGCATAACCTTCAACATTTTAGTAACACCCACCCAACAGCTTGCTCACTGGCAAAACCATATCAGCTCAAATGACAGCCCAAACAATGCTGCCATGAAATAACACAATAATCCAAATGGAATTTCTGTCTGAAAGGTTTAATTAGCAAACACTATAAGGCTGACAATCAAAGCACTAGTCACATGAAGTGACTAGGTGTAAACAGGGTCTAAGGTAATCCGATTTTGTCTTCCTCTTCCCCTTCTGTTCCTTCTTCTTCTTCTTCTTCTTCTTCTTCTTCTTCTTCCTCTGTCAGATTTTCGATTTTCTGCTAACTTTTTGATTGGTGTATGGTTTATGTACAATCATCATTCAATTACATTTTTTTTAGTCCTATTAATAGAAGGACAAAAGTTTGTGTGCCAACCTTAAATCACAACGACACCCAATTAAACATGTGAGATATCAATACAACCACCAGCAACCATCTAGCAACCCACTAGGAACCACATGGGATACCATATCACAATCAAAGTCAACTCCAGACCTTCTGGAATCATTCATTTATTTTCTAAGACACTTTTCCTTCTGGGTCACAGTGGGCACTGGAGTCTCTCCCAGTGCTGATTGGGTAGAAGGCAAGAAACACCCTGGACAGGTGCCAGTCCATCACAGGGCAGACAGACAGACATACACATTCAATCTTAGAAAACCCACACAGACAGGGGGAAAACATGCAAACTCCACACAGGACCCTGGTCACCCAGCTGGGGAATTGAACCCAGGAGGACACACCGATGAACATGAAGTTTGGTGTTACAAAATATACCTAAGAATCTAGCAAAAGCTCTTTCATGTAAACAAAACCTTGTTTGATCGAAAAGTAATAGTGAAAAATGCAAATTTCAAAAAACTTTTGACAGGCAGTGCATGCGGCCCACTGGTCCTTAAAAAATCAGAGCAATATCCTGATATCATAATGGCATGAAAGTTAGGTTACATTCAGCCTCACACAGCATGCTCAGAACCTCTTTGACAAATAAAGAAAGAAAGCAGAAGATGCTTATTCAAACAGGACATACAAAAAGGAAGGTAGGCAAAGAGTCAGAGAGAGAGCAGAACAAAGGGAGATTGCACTGGAGAAAGAGCTGAGAGACGTGAAAAAGTTCTGAGGCGTTTAATGCAGAGTCTCTCTCAGTGCCTTCAAGTCTGACAGTGCAGTCTGACACAGTGAGAGCAGAGAAGCTCCAGAGGTTCCAAAGCATCTGCACACGCACAGCAAGTCCAGCCCATCAGGATATACATTATCTGTGGCAAAGCAAACAATATCCTTCCAGAAGTTCTCACATTATGCAGCCACATCATTCACCGCAATGCTGCATAATGCTTTAAAAAGCTAAGTTGCCATTGTTGACTAGAGCATATAAAGCCCCCCAGCACTGGACTATGGAGCAAAGAATGGTGTTCTCTGGAGTGATGGTACTCCATTCAATACCTCTGGGAGGAGTTGGAGTAGCATTATGATCCAGAACTAAATGTCCAACGTCAGTACCTCATTTTATTAAGGCTTTTGTAGCTGACCACATTTGTGGCTTCACTGCAACATTCCAACATCTCTTTTAAAGTGTTCCCAGAAAAATAGAGGATACTACTGCAGCAAATAGGGACAAATACCTTATTAACACCCTTGATTTAAGAATCACAGGATGAGTAAGTGAGCAGGTGCCTACCAACCTTGTGACATACAGTGTACCAAGTCATTATGTACTGATTTACTCAGACAAATGCAGCAGAACTACTTGTCCTAAGTTTGTGAGGAACTATTCTTCTCGGTTTGGGATCTTTTTGTCCAAAATAAACAATAAACAGAAGTCAAAGGTCTGACCAACAGTAAAACAGTACAGATGCTGTTCTCAGAGACTGAAATCATACAGAGCAAAAAAAAAAAAAAAACGAAATGGAGTTGATCTTCATGAATATACTTGAGAATATTTGATAAGTTTATGACATTTTGTATTTGTGTTCCTGTGACTAAGTAAATGTAACTACCCACGTCTGTTGATGAGGAAACAGGGGGCTTGTAAACGTGAGTGTAGGAGGCGAGAGGCGCTGCATCGAGCTCTCAGTTCAGGTGTGCTGATGATGAGCTCAGCAGTTCTGAGCCACCTGCTGCCATCTACAGGTATCACCCCATCCATTCTCTCTCTTTCTCTATCTCTCTCACTCTCTCTCCCCCTCTCTCCCCTTTCTCTCTGTTTCTCTCTCTCTCTCTCTCTCTCTCTCTCTCTCTCTCCATGGTCTTTTTCTTCCTTTTTCTTTCTCTTCATCGCTTTTTCCTTTGTTCATTTTTTCTCCCTTTTTCTCTCTTTTTCTTCCCATCTTTCTTTTTCCCCCCTCCCTTATTATTTTATCCTATCATCTCTCTCATTGTTTGTCTTTTTCTCACTCACATCCTTATTTCTTTCTTTCTTTCATCTCTCTCAATCTCTTTCGTCTTTCTTTCCATTTTAAGTCAACGGACTCTAGAAACACTACAATGATGAAATGTAACTAATCATTTGTTGTAACACAACAACACAGTGAACGTTAATATAAGATTTCATTTCCAATCATTTTGAACCATTCCTATTGGTCCATTTATCATGAGAATGTTCACATAATGTAATGGGCAACTGCTGTTTTCAAATAATACAAAAATAAATGAAGAATGGAGTCAAGATCTTTTCACAGGACATAAATAAAATGTTACAAAAAAGATCGTCCACATAACTCTAAAATAAATAATAAAAAATTCAAAGCAGTTTGAGGGAACATCCATTCACTGTGCAGCACTTTCACTGTCTTTGTGTAAACACACCTCAACAAGGTCAAAAACACACTGACCATTATGAGCAAGAAAAATCAACTCATCTGAGAGCAGTATGATCTAAGATAGCCTTTTAAACACGTCTTGAGGTAAATTTCTTGCTATCACGTCCACTCTGTTCTGGCTCTCCAGGGGTTGCTCTTCTAAAAGCTCATAAAACTTCATTAGCGCAGCTAGCTTTAAGCCAAGAGGTGCTGTCACCTTCAGCGTGCTGCTAAAGTCTGGCTTATTGCAAAGAGGACAAGGGTTCTGTTACACTACTGAGCTGTTTCAAAGCTGTTTCTAAAGTCTGGCCTGTAAAGACACTGAATCATTTTCACAGCAGCCTGGACATGTACAAACAGTAAAACATTAAAGGGGCATATCATGGAAAACTTTTCTGATTCCGATGTTTTTGAAATAAAAAGTTTGACATGCTAGCAAGCAAGCAAAGAAACCAAAATATGACAATTGCAATAACAAAATTGAACAGAAATGGCCAGTTTAAAGGCATAGAGGTTGAAAAATAGAGGTTGATCAACAGAATTCAATGGCTGGTTTAAAGGCATAGAGGTTGAAAAATAGAGGTTGATAAACAGAATTCAACGGCTGGTTTAAAGGCATAGAGGTTGAAAAATTGTTTTTTGTATATGTTTTTTGTATATACCCCCAAACCAAAAACCACACATCAGCATCCCTTACATTGTATAAAATTTTCATGATGAATGGACCAAAAGAAATGCTCAAAAATGACTTGGCTACATTAACTTAGATAAAAGTTTGGAATGTTTTTGCCTTCTCCTGTAAAGCTACTAATCTGTGTAAACTGGTGAAATGTTATATGTAGTCTTGAGAGACGGGGGTGGGGGGATCAGGGGGTGTGTGGTTTCAGCTGTCCGTTATGGGACGACTCTGATCTGACAGATAGAGTCTCTCACACTGCATCAATACACTGAGTAGGAATACTCAGGAACAGCACCTAACAGGTGCCGAGAGAGAGGGAGAGAGAGAGAGAGAGAGAGAGAGAGAGAGAGAGAGAGAGAGAGAGAGAGAGAGAGAGAGAGAGAGAGAGAGAGAGAGAGAGAGATAGAGAGAGAGCTTAGAGTATCTCTAAATTAATGAACTCTTGATAAGGTTCCACTTGCCCCTTAGTCATTCTGCTCATGAAGGAAATAAATCACTATCTTCACAACCGTGACATGGGGAAAGAAACAACACAGGAGACAGTGAAGAACCCTGATCACCCACAAGCTGCTTATCATCTACAATGATTAACTACACTGAAGAGGCACTGTTAGGTGTTCACTGCAAAGAGTTTCGGTGATTGTTTTAACAGCTTAAATATCCAGAACGTCTATCCATCACTTTAAGTTCAGCTTAACCCAGGCAGTTTGTACATTATAGTCCAGGTACTGAAAACAAGCCTTTGGATGAAGTAAACATATAAGTTTTAGGGATCAGTTAATTAAGACAATCCTGTAATCCAACAAATTGAAGTCAAATAATTCTGATTGTCAAATTTATTGCAAAGCATATCACAGCAATGAAGCACAGTAGTAAAAAAGTAAAGAGAAACTCTACTGGTATCCATTTACACCATTTCTGTAGTCAATCAGCCAAGCTATGTAGTAACAAAAGTTGTTGTCTTGAGATAATCAGTTAATTATTTTGTGATCTCAAGATAACAAAGCTGTTGTCATGAGACAACAAGTTGATTATGTTGTGATCTTAAGATATCACAAGAAAATTAACTCGTTATCTCAAGATAACAATCCAGAAAATTTTAGCATTGGCTCATGTACTTCCATAGTTTGATGTCCCAGTTTCACTTCTTTAATTTAGCGCTTTAATTTTTACTAGGCTAACATTACTAGCAAACGCTAGAAGTCAATAGTCACCCAAATCTTTTCACATAGTGTTGCTTGAGTGGCACATACACACGTCCTCTTGTGTCAGAATGCAGGCATGCATGTCCACACCCGGCCACACCAAACACTTTGACCTTGAAACCTTAATGTATATGTGCATGCACCATGCACTGTGTATCTTTTGTGGAGCACAATGTGCATGCTCATGCACTATTCTCTAAGGGAATGAATGCCATTACTATTATTACGGTTCCTTAGGTAATATGCAATAATGCAACGCTTTTAACCCCATTTCTCCTCCTCATCCATGTGAGAGGATGTGAAGTCTGTCCTGTCATTTGAGGATTGCCCTGGGGAGATGGGTAATAGGGCATGATGGGCGGGGGTGCTGAAAAGCGGATCATGTGGATCAGTCTCTGAATCGGTCAACCTCAACATTCCTCCTTTAGCAATGCAGAGCTGTATGTGCAAAGTGAACATGCTAGTAAATGCATAGAAAGCCCCAAAGACGTTCACCTCAGGCACCAACAGCCAGTGACCTCATTTCTCTCCTTTATTTTTTGTCAAGTAAAAGATATATCAAAACATATCAAAAGTAAAACATATAAAAAAAAGATATACTACTGTTCAAAAGTTCACTTGAGAATAACGAGATTTTTAAAAAGAAAACCTTATGCATGTATGGGAAAATGTTTTTTCTCTAGTAAAAGTATTTATCATAATATAGCATTGATAATTCTTGTAAGCCCACTCCCAGCACCATAGATCACCAAAACAATTTTTTGAGAGATGTTTTGCAATGAAAACCTTCAGTTATTTATTGCTATAATTAAAAATTAAATTACTTACTGAATATTGATACATTAATACTTATGATCTTGTTATCTATGTTTTATAAAAGCTTTGCATCCTGTCAAACAACACCCCATGGCAAAATCACTGTAATGTATATCATATAAAAATAATTTACAGTCTACAGTGCAGATTTGATGAAATACTATGGATTACATATGAGCTGGTAAAGCAAGAAATATTAAATAAATATGAAACTTATACTGTAAGTTATTGTTATATTCAAAAACAAAACATTCTAGTTTTCTTTATTATTTCAAAGCACATACAACTCTGTACATCATTTTGAACACATTTAGAATTTAATTTTTAAAGGTTCCTATACATTATTGGAACCCTCTGAAGTTGTATGGTGCTAAAATCATATTAGAAGCAATTTATACATGTATCTGCAACAAATGTACACTACGTGGCTGTTTGTACATCAGTTAGTGTGAGATATATACATAAATGCCATGCTACTAATGAGGGGAAGATGCATGTAAAAGTTAAAGAGCTTTGTTTCCAGGTGGTTGAACTACACAGTACAGTCGTGTATGTCTTTTAGACTGAGAGCCTCCCCACCTCCTGCTGTGCATCAGAGTGCAGACTGCTCTCAGATCAGCCGCATTGCGGATCAGAATCCCTAATGCTCTCTCTAGGACGGCTGATCCCAGGAGCCGCTCCACTCGCTTGGAGCGCCTGATCATTCCTAACCCTTAGAGGAGCTACAGAGCATGCAAACAGCAGAGAGAAGGAGGTGGAACAGTTTATACGTTGACCACTCAGGAGCACATATCTGCTGTTAATAGGATTCGATTCCATTACACTCCATGTAATAATGCCTCTGATTGGTTTTACACAGCAAAGTCCCCAGTGTTGAACAAACACCTGCAGTGCTGAATAAACACCTAGTGCTGGATGAACACAGAACCTTTCAATATACATTTTTTCTGTTAATCGTTTCTCACTCATGGCTTTCTGAAACAGGCAGAGAATTCTATCAAAGTGTAAACTTTCAAGTGACACACATTTGTCTTGATAAAAAGAAGAAAAGATATTTTAGTCTGATTTTAATTTGATGTCTAGTTACTGTTGTGCATACAGTCTTGTTTTGCAGAAAATAATCACCTACTTTACCTTATTTTTGATTACTCATATCTGAACAAACAGAAAAATGTAAGAAGTGCAGAGTCAAACTTATTGGCATAGAATGTAAATTTGAATGTAGAGATAATTCATTGTGTAAATATCTACATAATTAATTATGCAGTTACATTTAAAAAATGTATAGTTCAGGTGCTAAAAAAGGATATACCCAACCCAATGACCACCTCATAACAACCACATCGCGTATTACTCCACCATATCACATTTTTTGTGTTGTACACCACCGAGTATATTGATGAAGTAAAAATCTGATTTTCACCTGTGTTTCAGTCAGAAGTGACGTCAAACCCAGGCTGTATCCTATACGGCTCTGTATTCCCTAAATAGTGTGCTAGCTATTTTGATTTTTTGTTTAGAAATTTCAGCCTCCATAGCCAAATAATGCATCATTTATCGAGTATGGATGTGAGTCACAAATGACTATTTCTCAGCTGTAGTTTGCACCATTGGGGACCTAGTATTTAAATTTCTATGTAGTGCACTATGTAGGGAGCAGAGAGACATTTGACATTCAGCCCCAGCACAAGATATGGAGCACTGCTGGATTGGTGCTATATTTGCAATGGTAATTTAATGATGAAAAAGTACTTATAAGGGGAAAGTATTTGCAATAAACAGTTCTTCATATGTTTTCATATGTTCACTGTTATATGACAAAAAGTTGAAAAAATGCATGAAATGACCACAATATACAGCCTTGGGTGACTAAATGTTCTCCTCATTCAGCGGCCCATGGTTGCTTGGCAATGATACCATACTTTGAAGGAACTATATTTTTTGATGGAATACTTGCTTATGTCGATTATTATTAATAACTTGTGCATTTTATAATAGTTTATGTTGGCCACCATTTTCTAAAAGCAATAGGCCATGAAAGGCTATGTGTTACTGTGATTTTATCACAGCATAGGAAGTTTTAGGCACATGTGTTGCATCATACCTAACACCCTTCCGCAAGGCCTCTCATGGCTAATTGCTTTATTATATAGTGTAGCAAAATGACAGTAATAACTCCAGATTTGTAAATATCAACAAATTTAACACTCACATCGTTGAATGACCTGACACGTTGTCCAGAATTAACACTTAAACATTTACTCTTTACTCATACAATATGAGCTGCCAGGCTTGCCAGGACAGCAAGGAGGCACTCGGTTCAGGGTTAACTTCAGTCTAGCATATCCTCCATCTTTCATTTCATTGTTTATTTTTTCACCTGCTAGACAGCGCTCAATAGTTTCTATAGCAGAGAACTTCTGGGTTTCTTAAATGCTAGAAGGGACTTCAGAGCGAGAATGAATGGGTTAAGATGGAACATTTGAGATAGTAAATAGCACAAAAAATTGACAACCTGTATTTTTAAGAGCTTTTGAACTGCATTTCTAGTGTATAAGTTTAAAATGGTACCTCATGTGTGTTCATGCCATCATGGAGCGTGAACAGCCAACGAGCTGCTCCATTCACCAACCAGCACTAGTACAGTAGTATAGTAGTAATGCTACTAGTCATGCTGCCCAAAACTCATTTGCTGTAGAAAAAAAGGAAACATACAGGTGATTTTTCTTTGCTTTTTTAGTGAAATATATCCTTGTAATTCCTATAATTAAAGGAAAGTTCTGGGTAAGTGATTAGAAACTATTTTAATTTTTCATTTTTAGCTGTTTAACTCCATTCAATCCTTCATTGAGGACTTGCTCAGAGATGCCCTCTTTTGACTGCGTCTGACAGTCATGTTTTTGATGTAGCGGGGAAACAGGAAGAAGCCAGGCTCCTCATAAACCGGCTCTCTCTGTAGTGTTAAATTTAAAATTAAACATTGAATCAAGTGTTAACTGAATGTCTGTAATACTGATGCAGCACTTGCAATGTTGAATGAACATCTACAGTGTAGAATGAACAATTAACATACATTGGTTATTTAACTCCATAGCATTCAATTAATCCACACAGCATCCAATTAACCCACAGTACTGAATGAAGTCACAGTATTGAATAAACACGTACAGTATATGTAGTCCAGTTGGACACAAATAAAGACTGTAATAGTAAGTTCAGCAGTGCAGGTGTTCAATCAGCAGTGCAGATGTCCATTTAGTATTGGGGATTTTGCTGCCTAAGCATTCCTCACTGTTCTACATTAGTGCTTTCAATCAACATGCACCATTTCAGGCCCATGCGACAGCGAACAGGGCTCATCATCTGCACAGCTCCACTATTACAATTCCATTATCCTGATTTATTCACTTGCTTCAAGAAGTCAGAGTTAGAAGAGCTCTTTGGAAGCTCAGCGTGCATCTGCTCATCACAGCAGTGGCAGAGTTTGCTCCAGTCCCCTGGTCTCTCACAGGCAAACAAACGCAACCATGCTCACAGCGCTTCAGCCTGGTGGGAAGCAGCTGCTCAGGGATGTTGGTTTTTGCCTCATTTAGCAAGAATGATTTGCTGTGTGGAATCTACTGGTCTAATATTTAGTATAGGCCACAGTGCATTCAGTTTGCATACCGATAACTGATAAGCTAACTTCATTTCCTTTTGGGACAATCCTTTTAACCCATTACACATCAAATGACCTGCCCAGGCTCTGCCCACAAATGCATTTTAGGACTGTTGAGAGGTTGGACAAACTTTTCAGAGCGAGAATACCTCTTTCAACCTGGATGGAAATTGTAGAAACAATTGTAGAACCCCTTTTTGGTCAAAATACATATATTTAGAGTATGATATTGGTTCATTTCAAATTATTCTTCAAATTATAAAAGAATTTGTGAAAGGTCATATTGGGAAAGGACTACAGAGCTTTTGCAGTAAGAAAGTAAGAAAGCTGCCAACAATAACTTTCTTGTCATACTTGAATACAATTTGTTATGACCTACAGTTTCTCATTCTGTGGTTTTGAATTATTGTGAACTTTCTGTAAAACTTGCCCAACTATCACAGAGAAACAATCTCTATAAGAGCAGAAGCACCTTTGTGAGCAGAGCATGGATACCTCAGTTCACTAATCTTTCACTCCTGCTCGACACTGTCCAGCTTATGGAACATTTAAGCTCTGCTTCTTTTCCAGATCCTGAGGGCTATCAGTGAATTAGCATTTAGACACATGAGAATCTCAGGATTCTGTACACTTGTATCACTAAATGCAGCTGCCTCCACATATGTATGTTCTGTTAGTTTCTGTTGTTGAACAGTGGTCAGTTGCAATTTCTTTGGTGTCCTCTGTTTTCTTCTTTTTGTCTTATATTCTTTTAATGATATAAGATATCATTACATGGTATATGTTATATTGTGCAATATTCAGAAGTGGTCTTTTTTCTACAATTTACTTTCAATGATCCGAGTGCCTCTGTTTATTCTAACATGCCCAACTACTTGCATGACGCCTTAAATATCTGATGTTAACCAGAGGAAGATACAGAGCTCTGCTGGTGACATCCCGTATAAATAAAAGTAATGCATTGCCGTGCCTTATTCATGTGGGGAACGAGATCCTAAAGGCACAGGAATGACATCATGCCTTACTAAGTCACGGCCATGACTTAATTATCTTGTTCCCATACCTTATTAAGTCGTGACCACACATTATTTTTATTTATACAGAATGTTACCAGCAAGAAAAAAAGGTTCCTACATGTTTCTTGGCTTGGATGTAGGGTTCTAGGAGATATTTTTAATTAGTATTGAAATTTTATATTCTTAAAACTTTACGAAGATTCTTAACATATTCAGAAATCTCATTTACAAAGAAGGTTCTTTAAAACAGTGGTTCTCAAAATTGTCCTCAGGGTCCCCCAGATGATCCATAGTTTTGCTCAATCTCAGCTACTAACACATAACGACTATCTGGGGAGCCCTGAGGGCCAGTTTGAGAACCACTACCTTAAAGAACCATCCATTGAAAGGCCATTCGACACATAATCCCTTGATAAGAGTGTCGGTTCTATTTGTGAGTTCCGCTCCCTCTCAGTGTTTCTTCCTCATTCACTTGTCCTCCTCAGCTTGCTTAGTCATCTGAACCCGAATTTTCACATTATAAAAGTTGCTAAAAATAGAATGAGCTACACATTCAGTGTTTGTATGAATGGTCTACTATAATGTCAGGTGATTTTTAAGCAGTATGAGCCACAGGGCTATAAGACAGAGCTCTGCTGAGCAGAATGTATGACAAGTCTCACCTCTCACAGCCCCCCAGTTGCCAAGTGTGGGAATACAGTGGTCGCTGTGTATTTAATAATGAATGGAGAAGGAATGAGAAGTGTTACATAAAGAAAGATGGGGAATTCCTACACACACATATCAGATTAAAATAAATGATTTTTGTGATCAGAATCATTCAGAGGGAGACGCTCACAGAATGAAAAGCTTACGAGCAGATGAATATTTTTCACTGCACTCTGCACTGTAGCAAAGTAATGAGTAGAAGAGACAGACAGTAAATGACAGAGAGAGAAAGAGCAAGAGAGAAAGAGAGAGAGAGAGAGGGAGAGAGAAGATGTGGGAATAGGTGGAGCATCCATGATTCATTAATAACTTTAAAGTTTGGTGGCCAATTATATAAACCTTCTTTCCCATGTCCATGTGCGACAGACAGAAAGAATGAAAAAGAGAGAGAGAGAAAATGAAAAAGAAAGAGAGAGAGCAGGAAAGAGAATGAGAAAGAGAATGAGGAAGTGGAGAGAGAGACTGAGGAAAGACTGAAGAGAGAGAGAGAGAGAGAGAGAGAGAAAGAATGAAAAAGAGAGAGACAGAGAAAATGAAAAAGAAAGAGAGAGAGAGCAGGAAAGAGTGAGGGAGAGGAAAGAGAATGAGAAAGAGAGAGTGAGGAAGTGGAGAGAGAGACTAAGGAAAGACTGAAGAGAGAGAGAGAGAGAGAGACAAATGAAAACAGAAAAAGAAAGAGAGCAGGAAAGAGTGAGGGAAAGGAAAGAGAATCAGAAAGAGAGAGTGAGGCAGTGGAGAGAGAGACTAAGGAAAGACTGAAGAGAGAGAGAGAGAGAGAGAGAGAGAGAGAGAAAGAATGAAAAAGAGAGAGACAGAGAAAATGAAAAAGAAAGAGAGAGAGAGCAGGAAAGAGTGAGGGAGAGGAAAGAGAATGAGAAAGAGAGAGTGAGGAAGTAGAGAGAGAGACTAAGGAAAGACTGAAGAGAGAGAGAGAGAGAGAGAGAGAGAGAGAGACAAATGAAAACAGAAAAAGAAAGAGAGCAGGAAAGAGTGAGGGAAAGGAAAGAGAATCAGAAAGAGAGAGTAAGGAAGTGGAAAGAGAGACTGAGGAAAGACTGGAGAGAGGGAGAGAGAAATATAGATAGAGTTATCAGGAGAGATGGAGCGAGAAGAAAGAGAGCAAAGGAGGGAGTGAGAAAGGGGAGTGAGAGAATGAGTGCAGAGAGAGGGGCAGAGAAGAAAGAAAGAAAAGAGAAAGGGAGAGACATTGAGTGATGTGAGAGATCAAGAACATAAAAGGAGGTGGGGTGTGTGTGCTTGTGTGTGTGTGAGTGTGTGTGTGTGTGTGAGTGTGTGTGTGTGTGTGTGTGTGTGTGTGTGTGTGTGTGTGTGTGTATGCTCTGGTAGTTCTCTCTTTCATCTGTTTAGTCTTGCGTGATTCTCACTTCAGCCTATCCACAATGCATCACTGGCCTGGAGCTGGACATGCCTCTAAAGTGCCCCTAACACTGACTGGTCATCCATTCATTTACCCCTTCAAGCATCTATTCACCAATCCATCTACCCACCTCTCCATTTATCCTCCCATGCCTCCATTCATCTGAACAACAGAGCACTATTGAGCTGCTACACTGAGGCTTAAACCTTAAGACATTGTGACGTCTCGTTCCTGTTAGCACCACTGTAAGGGTGTGTTGGTAAGTTTCTCTTCAGTGCGCCATCTCACATTAAACCACCCTAATCAACTTTGTTTACATCTCAACTGTTGAATTGTGCAGAAATAATATACATATATAGTTCACACACTGTGATTCTATGTGGAACAATAACAGAGGAGACTGTATAATACTGAAGCTTTTCCTCATCTGACTGGGCTGTGTTTGTTTGTTTGTTAAGAGATCAATACTTTGACCTTTGGCGATGAATGAGTGTTAGGATGTGTCTGCTATGTCTTACAAGTTCAGATCTTTCAGTACCCTCACACACACACACACACACACACACACACACACACACACACACACACACACACACACACACACACACACACACACACACTTCACTAAGTGCATATGTTTGAAAATATAGGGAATCTAAGGAATTTTCTTTGATTTTTTTATTACTGGCAAACAGTTATAGATCATTAATGGAATGATGGCATGTGAAACTTACAGAGTTAATATTGTTCACAGTAGTATTGATAGGAACCAAACACCTGAAATGGTTAATGCTACAGAATATTGTTCCATGAAATGGTAAGGAATACATTGTCTAAAGTCTGACACATTGTTTTATAGTAGCTTTGAGATCATATTTTGGCCTAAAACTTATACTAAATACTTACATGCTGGTAAGGTACTTGCTCTGAAGGAAGCCTATTGTTCAGATTTATGGTTATTATTTTCAACGTTACATTTGAAAACTCAGAAGACACATATAGGTTCACTGGTCATTTTAGATAAATAAATGGCTGTAAATAACGGCTGTATTTGGTCTGTAGGCACTGTGACCCCTGACTACTGTCAGCACCACTGTAAACAAGTCTGAGTGAGTTTCTCTACAAAACTGTGCATCAAATCACTCTGAATGACTTTGCTTACATCTCAATGACTAAATGATGTAGAAATTTTGAGCTTAGTTTTTTAGCTTAATTTTAAATGTATGTCTTACTGCCATGCTTTCCCTGCACAAGATATAAATGACTTATGACTTTGTTTCCCAGTTTGGCTGTGTAGCTCAAGATAGTTTTCCACTGTCGTTTTTCCTTTCGAGATGTTCCCACATAATTCTGTTTCGCAAATTCATGTCTCACTGCTTTGTTGCATTGCATGATCAACAATTATAGTGCCCTCTTACATGGAATGGACAGCAAAAAATATATATTTAAATTAGAATTATATTTAAATATTAATAGAAGACCAGGAAAAACAATCAATGAGTACTTTATTAGGCACATAAGTACACCTATTTATTCATGCAATTATATAATCAGCCAATCGTGTGGAAGCAGGGCAGTGCATGAAATCATACAGATATGGGCCAGCGGCTTCAGCTAATGTTCACATTAACCATCAGGATGGGGAAAAATGTGATCCCAGTGATTTTGACCATGGTGTAATTGTTGGATTAGTGCAGAATTGTTCAATAAAGAAAAACCATCCATCGAGTGGCAGTTCTCAGTCGGAAACGCCTTGCTAAGCAGAGCTGCCTACTTAAGACAGCTGCTGCCCAAATGGACTGCACCATTTCTGTCATTGGTGGAGAAACTGCTGATGAAGCACCAGTAACGTCTCTTCAGTTGTTAAGTGGTTGATTGATAACAAAACCACATTCAAGAACATGACGCTATTTTGAATTACAACCAGCACAGGTTTGGACGCTAAAGGGGGCTAATAACTGTTTCAGTATGAAATGAATACCATTTCACAAACATACTGAAGCCATGCATCTCATTAAGAGAGCATCTGTTTATATAATAAATTATGTTCTAATTTCTTACAAATTTCCTGCTAATTTGTTTCATTGTTGTAAAACACAGCTATTTTGGCAAAGTGTTTCATTTTAGACTGTATTAGATTGAGACACTGAGATGGGATTATTAAAAAGGTGATTTTCAACTTAAAGGCTTCAGACAGAGGCTGCAGCTACGCATTCAGTTACACACAGCACCAATCACATAGAGAGAGAGGCAGCAACAGTAATGAAGAAAGGCACACCAACACCAAGCAAGGAGGAGGGAGAGGAAGAAAGATGGAAAGAAGAGAAGTGAAGCAAAGAGGTGATCAGAGGGCAGAGGGGTGAAAAAGAATAGGAATGTCAGGTAGAGTAATGGAGAGAGGCAGTTAGAGTCAGGGTGGAATGGTTTTCTCTGGACTGCAGTATGTGAAAACAAAGCCAAATCACTCTTCCAACTTTTTTGTATTCGGTCTTTCCTCTCTGTCTCTCTGCTAGAGCTTTAATCGAGCCTGAAGGTCAGGCCTAGGTTAACCTAAGTGATAGTGTCAAGTTACCTAACAACAGTAAAAGATGTCATCAGGGAATCAACAAATTTAAAAAAGCCCAGTGATTAGCTATCCATAACTTAGTTTCAGCTTTACTTTAACAAATGTATTCATCAGTCTGTAACATCAAACAACATTCCAAAAGTTTTTAGTAGGATAAGCCTGACATTGGCTAAAGCATTGTTGTAATACCAGCCTTGTGGACCTCAGTTGACCTTCTTGACCAAGAGTTACTCCAGCTTGCTAGATTAAAACTTGTTTAAAGCAAAATAGGTTGGAAGAATAAAGTTAGAGGTTTCTCAACTATTAGTTTTTACTAGTTGGAGAGTAATTCGAAAAAAGTAGTCAACATTTGCCATAGTTAAAGTGGACAAAAATATATTGCAGACATAAGTGAAAAGTATTTTTGCATGCTATGAGTGGCTAGCAACAGATGCAGCATTTTAAGTGGACAATATAGAATGGAAGAAGTTTGCATTGCAGCTAGTCTCAGATGCTAAACCCAACAGCTATGTTATACATAATACACTTGGATGACCACAGCTATTAGGATCCTCCCTCTCATGGCTTATTACCCTGATAAGAAAATTCCATTTGCACAAAGCCAGAATAACCTCCACTAATCCTAATTTTAATGTTATTTTTCATAGATTCAAAGTTGCTACGTGATTCCTAGCTTAATATTCTTAATAAGAATGTGAATGCTGATTAAGATTTTTGCTTTTACTTTTCTTTTGTTATTGGTATGTATAGTTGTTATATGGTTTTCATTCGGTTCAGCTGGTTTCACATTGAAATGGTTAAAGTGCACCAAATTACAGTTGGACAGGGCCCAATTGGGACTTCAGACATGATGCAGACCAACTTACTGCAAACTCTTACTGTATTTCTACAAGAAAATGGCTAGCTAGTGATCAAATGAAAACTGGCAACAACTTTTATTTTAAATTTGACATCATGATAGTCAATACACCACTAGTTAATGCTTGTTAAGAAAAGTAAGGCTAGCTTTTCTCACTGTCCACCTTCTTGGATATGTTCTCATCCTTCTTATGTAGCGTTTCTTGTCTTCTTAGTGCCACTTTGGTTTTTTGCAGGTCTTGCTGTTGCTGTCCATTTTCACTTCATGCTTGAAAATAGCCACATTGGTCATGGAAAAAATACCATTACTAATAATGAACTCTCAAGCACTGCCGGTTGTGTCAGCCAGCACCAGATTTACACAGTCACACTGAATTTAATACGTTAATCTCTCACACGCATATCTTTGCTATTATTTTATTTCTCATCTGCTGCTGTTAGCAGGAGCTCATGCTGCAAGAACGATGCAATCATCTGTCAAGAGTAACATTAAAACAGCAGATTATGCAAAAAGTACAGTGCTGATGTGCTGCTTTAAGAGAAAAGCATGTTCTGATGTTGAATTCCTTAGTTTGGTGCAGTTCATTGTAATGGGAAAGCACTCACTTTCATTTATGAAACTAAATGGTAGCTAGACTGCAAGTTCTTTGGCTGCTCTGCGCGACATATCCAAGTTTTTTTTTGAAGCAATTGGTAGTAAACAAAATAACTGCTAAAATATCTTGCATGTTTGCTGACATGCATGCCTCTGCATGATATGCAAAGCAACAATATGTGATTAGTTTGCATGTCAGTCAAATGATCCTTTTCTGTTAAAGTAAGTGTTTCTAGGCCACGTTTCAGCAAAGCATTACATTCAATTTGCAGTCTAGAGTGGAACTGGTTTTAACTTGTGAATTATACCCACACAAGGTCACAGTTTGGAGTTTTAGCAGCTAAAGCACTAAGTTCAGACCAGAGACTGCTTTTCTCACATGGACTTAAGATTCCTGAGTTTAGGCCAGAAGTTTGAGAACTGTAAGTCTTCTTCTAATTCCAGGCATCAAAACAGGTTGCTGAAATACACTTGGCTGCATCTATTTCATGAGACAAAAAGATACAGTGCCTTCAGGTCAGGCCTTTGTACCTGCACAATTGTTCAACCAAAGGTTTTACACTTTTAGAGACTTTGATTCCAAACTGTTGAACAGTGATTTTGGGGTACTGGAGGCAGATAACCGAGTAACGGCTGATTCATTCTTCTGCAATGATACATGTAAAAGTGTCTGCATCTGATTAAGTGGTCATGGATTAAACATAGCTTACAGAGGCTTGCAGCCACCATAATGTGTACACCTCCAAAATCACAACTGCATGTTGTGCATATCTGCGAAACTGAGCAAATGATGGGTTTGCAGTCCCTTAATGTTGGGAGCTGGATGAGATCCAAACAGACTCAAGCTGAACCAGAACTAGCAAAAAATCAAATGGAGCAGTTAAAGGACTGGCTGTTAGATAAGGTGTGATGTTACAAACATTTATAGGACCTTCTTCATAGTATGACAAAAGCAGTAAAGCAAGTGGAACAATACACTGCCCCATAGTGCACATGCTCATGTTCAGTGCAAATGCTTGTTCATGATGCTCACACATGTTTGCAGATACACAGGTGCTGAAGCACAATTTGGCCTTGAGCTGGAGATGGAGAATATGAACAGTGCAGCCTACTCTAGAGCTGGAGCACAGCTTCAGGGGGAGTGCGACACCAGACACCAGGTTCTAGTGTTGTCTCACATGCTGAGTGGTTTCTGGAGCTCTCTCAGTTTGACTTTCTCCTCTTTTGCGTCATTTGCCCACAGGTGCTTGGTTACACTCACTCTACCTCAAGCAGACACCCTTCTTCGCTGCTGCCAGACCTTTAACACCTGCACATTTTAACCTACCTCTACATCTCTGGTCTCTTCTCTCTTTTGCTTTCTCATCTTTTGATTTATTTGTTGTTGCCTGTCCCACTTATGCCGTGAAAACATTTAGAAAAATGGGATGGTTAATGCTAGCCTGTTAAGAGAATTCAAAATGACCTCATATATCACTTTTAGAAAGATCACATAAATCGACTGTTATTCTTCTGCATGCTGTCTCACTAAGTCAGTCTGTGTGTGCAAGTGAGTCATTTTGTCTCATTTCTTCTGGACTGAATGGGAAAGAGCGAAAAAAGTAACCATGGAGGTGTCAAAAAGAGGGGTTCTTTGGAGTGATGCTGCAGATGATGGCACCATAAAGAATCATTTAGTAAATGTTTTAAAGAACAATCTCTGTAAATTAGATGTGTAAATATAAAGAATGTGAAAGGAACCTCCACATACTGTGAAGGATTCTACCAATTACAGTTTTTTTTCTAACAACCGCATAAACCAAGAGCCATTTAGGCACCACATCATCTATATCACTCAAATTCCATGATCGATGGACCAATAACTATGGTGCAAAATTCTTCATAAAAAATTCTCGTTACATTAAAGTATATTGAAGCTAAGACAGATTTCCCTTATAATAAGGTTCCATATTGAGGAAATATAAGGGTTTATACTAACAACTGTAATTACTGATTTGATTAATTTTTTAGCATAGGTGTATGATCTTAGTAGAATTGCATATTAAAGAGAAACCTAATACAATTCTAATACATAGTGTTGTATATGATGTCATTACAGGTGAGTCTGAGTGAAGACTGAGAGCTGGACACATACAGTCTGAGACCATACTGAAATCAGGAGTGGAGTAAAGTAGCTTATCAACCATTTGAAAAACAAATGGTAAGCCTAAATGTCAAGACAATTAAAGTCAAGTCAAGCTGCCATGATTATAGTCACAAGGAAAAACTCCCTAAGAACAAGAGGAAAAAACCTTGAGAGGAACCACGACTCCAAAACCCATTCTCCTCTGATCAACAATGGATAGAAAACAATAACACAAGGGCAATATGAGCAGAGAATAATGTTTTACCATTAGTGTAAGATGCAGAAAAGGGGAAAGGCAGGAAAAGTGATGGCTATGACATTTACGGCATTTGGCTGACGCTCTTATCCAGAGCAACTTACAATTTGATCATTTTACACAATTGGCCTGACTACATGTCTTTTGGACTGTGGGAGGAAACCGGAGAAAACCCACGCAGACACGGGGAGAACATGCAAACGCCACACAGAGAGGACCCTGGTTGCCCGGCCGGGGAATCGAACCCAGGCCCTCCTTACTGTGAGGCGACAGCGCTACCCACCACGCCACCGTGCCGCTATGAATACATAATTTGAGTCTGTGCATGCAGCAGTAGCATCAGTACTGTCAAAATGAAATGTTTTCCATGGTTGAATGTTGGATGAGGTAAGTAGTGATATGTTTTCAGACATGAAGCACCTCATTGACCTGGCATGTCACTAAGGCTTTGTTCACACAGCAGGTAAAAGTGGCCCAAATCTGATCTTTGTCTTTGTTTTTGTATGTGACACAGATTTGTCCTCTGTGTGGTAGTGTGAACAGCAAAAAAACGCACTGAATATGATATTTTCAATGTTGATTTGAGACGCTATCATATGTGGTATTGAAATCCGATTCATATCCTATATGCGGCAATGTGATCAGTGTGTCCCAATTCAGGGGCCTGCCATCCTTCAGAGCATTTAAAGGCCGATTGCATCACAGTGATGCAACATAACTAGGCTGACCCAGGCACCTCCATATGCATCCTTCTTTTCGATGGCAATGAAGGATCCAATGTGTGGATCCTTCGCCAGCAAACATATGCCTAGGTTGATTGTATGCTGGCGAGGATTCCTTTATATCATATCCTTTATATGGTGAGGCCAAACATATTCTGGGTGATGAGCCCAGCTGTCAGTCAGTGAAGCTTCATTATTGCTCCTGTGATGCTGTAAAAGATGACACTGAGAAATCCGATAGCAGACTGGCGTGTGATGGATGAGCACGCCACATGAAGCAATGTGAAGTATTGTTCTTTTGCGCATATGGGTCAGTTTAGGAGCGTATTCTATTCACATTAATGTTTCATACAGGTCACATTTAAAAGATATTGTGAACAGTCAAATAAAAAATCAGATTTGGTGAGAAACTCAGATTTGGGCCACTTTTACCTGCTGCGGTAAAACATAACTTACTGACTGATGATAACTGACTGACTGATGCTCTCTCTCTCTGTCACACACACTCTCTCTCACTCACTCACTCACTCACTCACTCACTCACTCACTCACTCACTCACTCACTCACTCACTCACTCACTCACTCACATTTAGCAGGCTGAAGATTCCCCATGAACAGCTTTTGACACTTCAAAACAGCCATGCTTTGCATCAATGATACTGTGTGTCCTTGTTTTCCTAATAGTTAATCTGCATGTACATATTGTTTAACATTGTCATTGTTGATATATACACAGTAATATCTGTGTACCATCGCAATATTAAAATGTAATTTAAAAAAGAATGAGCCAATATCTTTGCATTACACTACATTAGTTACCTTTGGAGAGCTTAATGTGTTATCTGTAACACTGAATCAACATAGCAGCAATTATGAGGCTGACAACTATATAATCAACTGGACCTGTAAAAAATGTTCTCCTTACCCTGACATACCAAGACATGGCCAAAAATAATGTCGAGACTGAAACGAGATCAAGACCAGACTAATGCAATGTTGAAGATAATAGTACACTTTGAGAACAGAATTATAATAGGACCAGTTTTATTCCATAGACCTTCATAGTTGTGTGTGAACATGATTGTAGAGGATTGCAGATGGAATGAGTGACATTTGGGAGGTGTTGGTTCAGAATGATTTGAGAGAGCGCAGGCTCTGAGTGTGTCCTTTGGCCTGAGCCCAGAGTTTGTGGCGAGCATGAATTCCTCTCAAAACTGGCTGTGAGTTCAGTGCCAAGTCATTACAGCACCCTTCAGAGTGCAAAGTCTGTAGAGTATACTCCTTGCCAAAAGCTCTAATTCAGCTCTGCTGTTACAGATAGTGTGTGACCACCTGCCCGGTACACCACACACACACACACACACACACACATACATGTACATGTGGCTGGCTGTGTTGATGGAGCTGTTTAGGTATTCTTATTGACACAGACATTGACATCAAATAATTACTCTAATAAAAGTAAATAATTCTCACACCTTAACAACTGCTTAAAGGACAAATATGCTCATTCTCCAGTGAATGTTTTAGTTGGCTAAGTTCAAACTTGTAATAACCTTTTATAATAAATTAGTACCACATTAAACAAAATGAATGTAAATTACTAAGAAAAATTATGAATACAAACAAATGAGCACAAATTATTTTAATTCAGCATGAAAACACTGTACTGCATTAAATCTGGTTTAATGGGCCTAAATATGCTCTATTTGTAATACAACATGCATTTATTAAGTGTTTTTAGGTACTGATGGAATCCACAATACACTCAGAAAGGCATACGGTGACATAATGTGGTGTAATTTATCACAATAATAACAAAATATCTTTATATAGCATAGAAGAGCTACTTTAGGTTTCTTAAAGAAATCCCCTTTAATTGATGTTTTTTCAATGAACCATTTTTGTAAACCTTTTTAGTTAAATAACCTCCATATAATGTTAAGGTTCCATCCCAATTAAAGAGTTTTTTCCCTAGAACTGCAGGCCCAAAGTTCTACAGATTTTTGCCTTATTCAACTGAAAATATGTTAACAAATGTATGCAGAGGGTTTTAACGTGAAATTAGCCATTCTAGAGAAACAAGTCAAAATATTCACAGTGTTTAATTTTTAATGCCTACGTCACATAACATACGTTGCCAGATTACTGAGACATTGTTTTATGATAGTTTTGAGATAAGGCTTTTGCCTGTAAAGTGTATTTTTAACCATTTAAATGGCCAGGAGCCACTGGGTCCAAAGTTTTACTATACACTTCTACAACCTAAGAATATCTCAGTAAGTTTGCATTTTAGTCCAAGTAGTAACTGAATAATAAGCTCTAGTATGTAATGAGCCTCGGATTTAAAGGATTAAAATACATGCATGGCGGAGAGTTACGTACAAAGGGTTGTAAGAAAAATAGTCCTCAAAAAAAATCAACATAATGTATAAAAATGCAAAAGACATGTGTAGGTTCTCTGGCTATTTTGGATAGTGCATAAAATGGTTATATTTGTATTGTAGACATTGTGACTCCTGGCTCCTATCCAGTACCACCACTGTAAAGAAATTTGAGTCAGGATTTTATGTATCAAACCACTCTCAATAACTTTGTTTACATCTCAGTTTTTCCAAAAACGCTGGTGGAAAATCGATGGAATTCTTATTTAAGAGCGTATAATACAATGCCATTGTATACAACAAACTTCAAACACAGATTGATTCCTTTCCATCCAAATCCTCTGGGCCTCTCTCCCTGTCTGTCTATGCGTCTATCTGTCTGTCTAGCTGGCTGGCTGGCTCTGACCCTCTGTACCTGTGCTGAAAGACCATATGGACACTCAGCTGTCCTGCTGTAATCCCAGCGCTCTCCTGCACCCTCAGAGCTGAACACTTCTACACACAGTCTTTGCTGTACTAATGCTGCCTGCAGTCAGCCATGTTAGCCTTTTACCTGGTCAAATAAGTGAGTGAATTTAAGAAAGAAAAAACTGAAAATATGAATACACGTATTTTATGCTGCCATTCAAAAGATTAGCATCATTTGTCATATTGAATGCTGTAATAGCTTATATGGTAGAGCTTGAAACATTATAAATCCCTGGCAACTAGTGCCATTGATTTACATGTAATGTAATTTGGGAATCAACTGGTATATTATATGTATATATATTCAGTGGGGGAAAAAAGTATTTAGTCAGTCACCAATTGTGCAAGTTCTCCCACTTAAAAAGATGAGAGAGGCCTGTAATTGACATCATAGGTAGACCTCAACTATGAGAGACAAAATGAAAAAAAAATCAGAAAATCACATTGTCTGATTTTTAAAGAATTTATTTGCAAATAATGGTGGAAAATAAGTATTTGGTCACCTACAAACAAGCAAGATTTCTGGCTGTCACAGACCTGTATCTTCTTCTTTAAGAGGCTTCTTTGTCCTCCACTCATTACCTGTATTAATGGCACCTGTTTGACCTTGTTATCTGTATAAAAGACACCTGCCCACAACCTCAAACAGTCACACTCCAAACTCCACTATGGTGAAGACCAAAGAGCTGTTGAAGGACACCAGAAACAAGATTGTAGACCTGCACCAGGCTGGGAAGACTGAATCTGCAATAGGCAAGCAGCTTGGTGTGAAGAAATCTACTGTGGGCAATAATCAGAAAATAGAAGACCTACAAGACCACTGCTAATCTCCCTCAATCAGGGGCTCCACGCAAGATCTCAGCCCGTGGGGTCAAAATGATCACAAGAACAGTGAGCAGAAATCCCAGAACCACACGGGGGGACATAGTGAGTGACCTGCAGAGAGCTGGGACCAACGTTACAAAGGCTACTGTCAGTAACACACTACACCGCCAGGGACTCAGATCTTGCAGTGCCAGACGGGCACTTCAAACTTCAGACGAAGCGCGTCTGAAGTTTGCAAGAGAGCATTTGGATGTTCCGGAAGAGTATTGGGAGAATGTCATATGGTCATATGAAACCAAAGTAGAACTGTTTGGTACAAACACAACTCGTCGTGTTTGGAGGAGAGTAAATGCTGAGTTGCATCCAAAGAACACCATACCAACTGTGAAGCATGGAGGTGGCAACATCATGCTTTGGGGCTGTTTCTCTGCAAAGGGACCAGAATGACTGCTCCGTGTACATGAAAGAATGAATGGGGCCATGAATTGTGAGATTTTGAGTGCAAACCTTCTTCCATCGGCAAGGGCATTGAAGATGAAACGTGGCTGGGTCTTTCAGCATGACAATGATACCAAGCACACTGCCAGGGCAACAAAGGATTGGCTTCGTAAGAAGCATTTCAAGGTCCTGGTGTGGCCTAGCCAGTCTCCAGATCTCAACCCCATAGAAAACCTTTGGAGTTGAAAGTGTGTTGCCCGCCGACAGCGCCAAAACATCACTGCTCTGCATGCAGGAATGGGCCAACATACCAGCAGTGGTGTGTGCCAACCTTGTAAAGACTTACAGAAAATGTTTGACCTCTGTCATTGCCAACAAAGAATATATAACATTATATATAACATATATAACTTTTGTTATTGACCAAATACTTATTTTCTAGCATTATTTGCAAATAAATTCTTTAAAAATCAGACATTGTGATTTTCTAAATTATTTTTCCTCATTTTGTCTCTCATAGTTGAGGTCTACCTATGATGTCAATTACAGGCCTCTCTCATCTTTTTAAGTGGGAGAACTTGCACAATTGGTGACTGACTAAATACTTTCTGTATATGTATGTATGTATATATATATATATATATATATATATATATATATATATATATATATATATATATATATATATACACACATATTATATGATTGAAAACAACAATTCCAAACTTTTATAGTGATTAGTGATTCCAAACTTTTGAATAGTTGACTGTTCTTCATTCAATGATAAAACGAAATGCTCCAGTCCAAAGATTGATGGACTGAGCTGTGTTCGATGTCATTGTTAAATCCAGGATATACCCACACCTATGTTTCACAACAACTTAACCGCTTAACCGTATATTACTGCACCACGGCACGAAAAAACCCTTGTGCTGTTCATAGAATAATCTTCGACTCTCATGTGGCTCGTGTTGACCACTGAGTACATTGATGAAGTAACTGATTTTTTGTTTAAATTGAGGGGCTGCAAACTTATGTTCTCAACTAAAACTAGACTGGTCAGCTGGCTAATAGGCTAAAAAATAGGCAAAAGCTTAAACAACCATCATTAATATCACATACTTAAAGTACTTATGGTACCACTTACCATACATACTTATGGTATGATTAAATGTAAAACAACAGTATAAAAGTCTAAAAATGTTACTTGAATGGATTACACGCCTCAAATGTTTGTGTGGCAGAAGTACTGTCAAATCCAGGCGGAATCCCAAATGGCTCTGTATTCCCTAAATAGTGTGCTAGCCATGAAAGTTTAGAAATTCTAGTCCCAAATGTCTGTATCTAAGTTATATTTTGCACCTCTGAGGTTCAGGATCCAGTATTTAAATTCCTACATAGCATACCATGTAGGGAACAGGGAGCCATTTGATATTCAGCGCAGCACTAGAAGGGAGTGTCGTTGCATTGGTGCTAAATAAGACTTGTGGTGGTAATTTGGTGACTAAAAAGTATAATGTGAAAGTTTTTCATTAAACAGTGCTGTGTCATCATATGTTCATTGGTATACGAGAAAATGTAAAAAAGGTTCATGAAATGACTGCATACACATCAATGAGTGACTGACTGCTCTCCTCATTCAGTGGTCCAAAGTTGCTTGGCAATGATACCATGCTCTGAAGGAACTACATTTCTTAGTGGAATCCTTGTTTATGTTGATTATTATTATTCTGAAAAATTGTGTATTTTATCATATTTTATCATATCATGTTTTACATTTTATTAAAGCAATAAGCACTTGAGGCCATGCATTACTGCAGTTTTATCACGGGGAAGGGAGTTTTAGGCACATAACTCACAGCCTCTTGTGGCTTGCTTTAGTAAATTACATCAGCAAGGTTATTACTACTGTGAGTAGTAATTGTGTGAGTTATAAAATGCTGAAAGATATTACAGAGAGTTTTTAAACTACAGCCATTTCTAAAATCCTCTTGTGAACATCATAGACTCCAACAGAGACATCTGAAAGAAACACAATTACAGCTCTCTGCAGAAACTCACTGGAGAGTCACAGTAACTGGCGTGGTTAAAGTGGAAAGTCAAATTCTAAAAGAGATGTAAAATAATTCAGTATTCTTCAATGAAAAATAAATCTGAATGCTTTTTCAGTGTGTTGAGCACCATAGACAGGATAGTCATTATAGACTCAGGTTTTTATATAGTAGTTTAACACAAAAAAGTTGACTTATAATCATTTAAGTCTACTTATTATTTTCATTTGGAACAATGTTTCAATCTACATACACAATTTCATGAATAATTTCATAATTACAGTCATATTCAAAAGTTTGTGCATCACTGATCAAATTACGTGTTGATTTTGTTTAATTGCAGAATTGGGAAAAAAATAATAAAATGTGGCCATGGTGAAGATTAAACAATTAGGATCTGCACGTATGACAGAATGCTGCTGTTTGTTTCAATAAGCTATGAGTGAGAAATAATTCATACCATATTACAGCATGCTTTTTTATATAGCATGCTTTTTTTTTATCACTAATAAGAAGCGTGATTTGACAGAGCAGTCTAAGACCAGTCATATGTGCATCCAGAAATCTGCTCTCAAAAGTGGCCATGAATCAAGCTGAGTTTTGGCTCTGTCATTTTTAAAAATAGAATGGAGAATAGAGAGGATGCAGCCTTTAGCATTAGCATTACATTGTGTGGCAGAGAGCCAAACAGCCTGCCCTCCTTCCACTGACACAACCAGTTTTAAAGTTAGAGGTGGATATGGTCAGTGTGGTCAGTCAATAAATTAACAGGAGGGAGTGCTTCCTTTAGACCTTGACGCCTCCATCATTTTCCTCTCCATTACACTGAAAGAAATGATGCGTTACCTCAAATGTGCTCATCATTTCCGCTTGAATAAACATCAACACAGTTTTACCTCTCAGTTCACTTACAATTGGCAATAACTGTTTGATGTACTTTATTTCAGTCATGTAAAAATGATGTACACATCTGGATCATGTCACTTCAGTGCATCCTTTGTTTTCGCAGTCACACATCCTTTATTTAGAAATACTCTCCCCCACTACTCTCTACTTTCTATTCTCTCTCTTTAAGTCTATTCTATCACTCCTTTTTTGTCTCTTTTCCTTCCTCTCCCTTCCATCCATTTTCGTCTTCCTATGGTACGCAGCCCCTCTCAGTCATCCATTGTGAAATTGCTTTCGTTCACCCCCCTCCCATCCCTGCTTTTTCTTCTCTTTTTTTCCAGGACGCATTCTCTCTATTCTTATTCTTGTCATGCCCACAGCTTAGGGAGACAAAAAAAGCAAAAACTGAATCAGTATTCTGCCCCTGTCTGAGATGTGTATGTGTGTGTGTGTGTATAGGTGTGTGTGTGTGTGTGTGTGTGTATATATGTGTGTGTGTGTGTGTGTGTGTGTGTGTGTGTGTGTGTGTGTGTGTGTGTGTATGTATGTGGGTGTGGACAGTAGACTTCTAAGTCTAGTTGTTTTAAAAATCCTTGTGAATAATCATTAGGGCTTTTTCTCACTGAATCAGCAATTTTTGTGTTTTTTTTCCCATATACATATGTATAGGCACACACACACACACACACACACACACACACACACACACATACACACATGCAAGCTATTACACAAATAACACTATCAGGAGAAAAGCACTTTAGAATGTTACCAGAGGATTAATTTGGTTATTATTATGTGAGTATTAGCACTGAAGTGGATTGTCCTACAATTGTCCACACAAATTGACCTATACAGGAGCATGTGTATGTGCCCCTGCTTGCTTTGGCATATTTTCAAGATAGAAAATGTTCTGATTATGTAGGAAACCCAGAGAAAAACAGCCACATGAAGGCCAAGCCACTTTTATTAGTTGCCTTTAATCTCCACTGATTGTAAATGTTATCAGGTCCACTTATCTTATTGGTGCACTTATATACAACCCCAATTCCAATGAAGTTGGGACGTTGTGTAAAACATAAATAAAAACAGAAGACGATGATTTGAGCATTCCTAAACTTTCCCAGTGTTTTGTTGCCCCTGTCCCAACTTCTTTGGATTGTGTTGCAGGCATCAAATTCAAAATGAGTGAATATTTGCAAAAAACAATAAAGTTTGAACATTAAATATCTTGTCTTTGTAGTGTATTCAATTGAATATAGGTTGAAAAGGATTTGCAAATCATCGTATTCTGTTTTTATTTATGTTTTACACAACGTCCCAACTTCATTGGAACTGGGGTTGTAGATCATGTTGGGCATAGCAGGTTTTTGAAAAGCTTGAAATAGCTTATTTAAATGGGAAAATACACGTATTACAATCTCTAATAAAGGGTTTGTTAAACAGCACTGCAATTTATTTGTGTGTGAACATCACAACCAACAATGCATATACATTTTCTAAGTTGCTTCTCCCACAGGGTCGCGGGGGGATTGATGGAGCCTATCCCAGCGGTCATAGGGCGGAAGGCAGAATACACCCTGGTCAGGTCGCCAGACCATCGCAGGGCAGACAGACAAACACTCACTCCCAGGGGCAATTTAGCACGACCAATTGGCCTGACTGCATGTATTTGGACTGTGGGAGGAAACCGGAGAACCCGGAGGAAACCCATGCAGACACGGAGAGAACATGCAAGCTCCACACAGAGAGGACCCCGGTCACCTGGCTGTAGGAATCGAATCCAGGCCCTCCTCGCTGTGAGGTGACAGCACTACCCACCATGCCACCATGTCACCCGCAACGCATATCATGAAAGAATATTTTTTTAAAGTGTTCTATAATGTATCTTAGAACAAAATCCTTCAATCACTACACTGACGTTCCTCTGTTTACCTGCATAATTTGTGAACATTTATTTATCCTGCTCCTCAATGGCTTTGATGCCTCCACAATATGCTCCCACAATGCACCTGAATGTAAGTTTCCTAACAGTTGCCTAAGTTTCCTAATTTTTTTTAAATTAAAGTGTCATTGTTAATGTTTCAAATGTTCCATATAGTCAATATATGGAACCGAAGCTGCAAAAAGCAAACTATTTTGATTATACTCTTTTCATGACAACACAAACAACAATACATTTACATATGTCCACCAATTCAGTTTAGTCCCACCCCCTTCTCACTGTGTGTTCCAGCCTGGACAGCTTTTTGAATCAAGCACAATAAAGAGCAGCCAATTAGAACCAACACATATTCAAATATAGCAATCTGAACAGCACAGAAACAAAAATAAAGAGAGCTGGAAAATGCCAACAATGAAGCTTATCACTCAAATTGTGTGTAGCTATGCTTACATTCTGCACGCAGTGATAAAGAGAAAGATGCATTAATAAGTGAAGTTTTTCCCACCAAAACATTGTACAGGGGTGTTATTTTACTCCAGCTCAGAAAAGAGATTCTGCGGAACGGTAACACATACTGTTAGAGCATATTGCGGCTGCACCATGGCATATTTGGCACCTCAGCATTGGCTGCTGCCATTGTAAAAAGAAGTCACATGCTGATCTCCCTCAGATGAATATGCATGAGGTAGAGAGGTGTTTTTTATGCATCATGCATCACACATACAGCCCATGAAGTCCTCATTTAGGCTTGTGCTCTGGTTTTGTACGTAACACATGGGCAGAATGCCTCTGATTTGCACCTGAAACTGATGCAAAAGGTATAGTACGTTGGGCCATTATTGTCACTGCTGGGCTGAAAATAGTCCACCGAACAAAATATCCAGTCAACAGCGTCCTGTGACCAGAAACTGACCATAGGTGGGCCAACAAGGTAAGTGTGTCTAATAGAGTGGACAGTAAGTGTACACAGTGTTTAATAACTGCAGTAACACTGCTCTATCTAATCCTCTTGCATCTCTACCATCTCAGTGTCACCGCTGAGAATGATTCATCTGCCAAAAAATACTTGCTCAGTGGTGACCCTGCAAGATCCAGACCAACACATACTGCTGACAAACAGATGAACTACAATCTGTAATTGTAGAATGCACATTACAGTAAGCAGATCCGATGAAATGGATAATGAGTGTAGATACAAGATGTAAAAAAGCAGTGCTATTGATGTGAGCATGTGTGTGTTTGCATGTTTATGCATCCAGACACATTGCCAGTGATAGCACTATTATAACAACATCATCAGCATTCAGAATAAGTGCACCAGCACTGATATACATTCACTATGTGGGTGTGTGTCTTGTTGCAGTCTTGCGGTCACACTTTTGTCAGGCCTTACAGCAATACAGCAAACTCCATTCTGACCTTGCAGCAAAAACACTCACATACACACACACACAGTTTTTCTCACTCTGCCGCACAGCTTGAGCCCTGAGCTAACATAGTATGTCAAGTACTTCACAAAGGATGAGAGAGAGAGAGAGAGAGAGAGAGAGAGAGAGAGAGAGAGAGAGAGAGAGAGAGAGAGAAAACAAGGGTTTACTTGTGTAAAGCCGATAAATATAATTTAATTATTTCATTGAGAAAAAGAGAAAAAGAGTTGACTATATGGCAGTATGAATTTCTGTATACATTAGAGATAGTTGGCTCTATATGACATGTGTGTTACTGTGTACAGTAATACACACCACCACTTCAGGGAGAAGCAAGAGCCCAATGCTTTTGTTACAATAAAAGAGAGAAAAAAGATTTTATATATATATATATATATATATATATATATATATATATATATATATATATATATATATATATATATATATATATATATATATACAAAGAGAGAAAGAGAGAGAGAGAGAGAGAGAAAGAGAGAGAGAGAGAGAGCAAGAAGAAAGCAAAATAATAATGAAAGATATTATAATGTACAAATATGATTAGTGATTAGTTTAGTGATTCTAGCTACACAGCTTAGACTGTCCCATCACAATGTTTCCATTGTCCATTTGCAAACTTCTGACAAGACTCACCTCCCTCAGTAATCACTGTTATGTCCATTAAACTTTCAGCTCAGGTTACCTCCTAAAATTTGTTGCACTTGTGCCAACAGACTAAAAAGTTCAGTAGTACAAAGGAAAATAGAAGCAAACAGTGGGTGCTATGCTGCCCTGTTTAATCTGACAGAGTCCTTAAGTTAAGTGATTTTAAGATTTTTATTTATTGCTAGACTAAAATGATAAGCAAGTACAGTACAACAGATGACGCTCAGCTTATCTTAGTACCCGCTGGCTGCCTGTTAAAAGTGTTGATACTGAGCTGTGACTGTGGTCTTCAACATAGTTTAATTCAAAACCTTTTCAGTTTTAGGATGAAATAAAAACACATACAAAAAAACTCAATACTCCAGCTGATCAAGATGATCAGTGTGTCAGACACTGCACATTCCTCATTAACTTTACCTTTCCCCATACCTGGCTCTCCTGTGTTTGTGTGGGTTTCTATAAAGCCTGTACTAAAGCCTTCGTGACACTCTTCAGTGCTGCATTATATATTATTTATCAGCAGACTGTTATCAACTCAGAGTTAACTACTCAACTGGAGTAGCATGATGTGACACTGTTCCAGGCCCACATGTTTATGTCTTATTTAATTCAGGCTTAAGGCTGCCTCGATAGTGGTGGCCCTGTGCTTAAATCAAAGATCTACACTAACTCTCATTGACCCCTATTTTACACTATCAGTTATATATCAGTTATACACTAACTCTCAATGAACCCTAGTGTACACTATCAGTTATACATTAACTCTCATTGTCCCCTAATTTACACTATCAACTATACATCAGTTATACACTGACTCTCAATGACCCCTAGTGTACACTATCAACTATGCATCAGTTATACACTAACTCTCAATGACCCCTAGTGCACACTAACAGTTATATATCAGTTATACATTAACTCTCATTGTCCCCTAATTTACACTATCATTTATATATCAGTTACACACTAACTCTCAATGACCCCTAGTGTACACTATCAGTTATATATCAGTTATACATTAACTCTCATTGTCCCATAATTTACACTATCATTTATATATCAGTTATACCCTAACTCTCAATGACCCCTAGTGTACATTATCAGTTATATATCAGTTATACATTAACTCTCATTGTCCCATAATTTACCCTGTCAGTTATATATCTGTTATACACTAACACACAATGACCCTTAGTGTACACTATCAACTATACATCAGTTATACACTAACTCTCAATGACCCCTAGTGCACACTAACAGTTATATATCAGTTATACATTAACTCTCATTGTCCCCTAATTTACACTATCATTTATATATCAGTTACACACTAACTCTCAATGACCCCTAGTGTACACTATCAGTTATATATCAGTTATACATTAACTCTCATTGTCCCATAATTTACACTATCATTTATATATCAGTTATACCCTAACTCTCAATGACCCCTAGTGTACATTATCAGTTATATATCAGTTATACATTAACTCTCATTGTCCCATAATTTACCCTGTCAGTTATATATCTGTTATACACTAACACACAATGACCCTTAGTGTACACTATCAACTATACATCAGTTATACACTAACTCTCAATGACCCCTAGTGTACACTATCAGTTATATATCAGTTATACATTAACTCTCATTGTCTCCTAATTTACCCTATCAGTTATAGATCAGTTATACACTAATGCTCAATGACCCTTAGTGTACACTATCAACCACATATCAGTTATACACTAACTCTCACTGACCCCTAGTTTACACAGTCAGTTATACACTAACCCTCAATGTCCCCTATTTTACAATATCAGTTATATATCAGTTATATGCTAACCCTCAATGCTCCCTAGTTTACACCCTAGTATAACTATCAATAATACACTACTGTCACAGTATCTCCACCCTGACTCCACCTTAGTACCTTCTTATCATTATTCATTTCTTTAATTGGTTATATTTAACCATATACAGCAGTGGGTAGTGTATGTCCTTTGGATAGTTTTGTAAGTGTTTTGCCTGTCTCAGCCATTATGTCCTTAGTTAATGAATTATGGTGAATTTACCTGTCCCTTTTTTCTCGTCCCTGGAGCTAATGTCTTTGATTTATCTGTGTGGAAAGCGTAGATAAACTCTGATTGGATTTCTGCTGAATTACACAGAATACCATTGGTCCTCAGAAGATGAAACGATGGACAGTGATTCACTGACTAATGATGCTTCAACAACATCTTTGTTGTCATCATCATCATCATCATCATTTTCATCCATGGAAGAAGCATCAGTGATCTTACTTTGTCAGACTTCAGTGCAGAATTTTTTTTCCCAAACAGCGAGGCAAGCATTTCTGTTCCCTCACATCTCTCTAATAGGCTGAATTAGAAATGGCGCTCTCTCTAATCCATGTGCTCATGCTGCTCTCCTTCAGCTTTTTCTTTTCTACTCACCATCTCAGGTTTGCAGCCTGGTCACGATCCTCAGGGTCATTCGCCTATAGCTTTCCTTTTACTGTGCAGGTTTAAAGGATAGTAAAACCTTTGATGGGTTTTATTCAGACTACTTGACTGTATCTCAAAACGTCAGAAGGTACATTACAGAGTTCCTCATTAAAAATTGAAATAATATGAAAAAGACAGATAAGAACAATATTATGTGCAATAGACATGATATTAAAAAGCCCCAATTTAGTGTATTCTCTGGGTCAACTGTACTGGTACTATTATAAGAAAATCTCCAAAACACTTTATAAGGGGAGAAAAAAAAACATTTTTTAACTTAACATATCTTTATTTATTTATTTAGAATGTTTTTCCCCAGTTTTCTCCCCAATTTAGTCATATCCAATTCCATCAACTAGTTGGGACTTCCTCAATCACAGAATACCACCAGCACTAAGAGGGCAAAGGCTAGTACAGGTTTCCTCCAAGTCCTGTGAAGCCAGTCACAGCATCGTTTTGGACGTGTAGATGGTTGTGCCTCTTGGGAGCCCCAACTTAACCTATCTCAATATGACTTAGAAAAGTCTATTAAACTTTTTAGAATTATGGTGAACTTAATTGTTTAACAATAGTAATTAAGCTATGAGTTACAAGGTTTACTTACAATAGTAATGATACGCACTGGTGGAATAAGATCTTGCACCTCCTAAACAGTAACTTCTCAGCAAAAGGACAAAAAACTCTTAACTTTAAATGTACAATACTGTGCAACAGTCAGAGATCACGTTTCATATATTTGATTTCCAATCAAAATGGCCTTTATGTACAAGTAATACATTTTTAGCAGATATTTTTGAGGAGATTAAATGAAACAGAAAGTCAAGGCCTAATTTCCAAAACTAGAGAAAGAAATAGAAAAAATGGGATATCTAACAACCGTGCTAGATCAAGTAGATCACCAAAGCATCTTTGAGAGAACAAACAAAGCAAATCACATGAAGGAGCTACTGGTGTATTTTTATTTTTATATTATATTTTTAGTTGTTGGGGCTTCTGTATACTTTTCTGTACAATTTATTTATTTAGTGCCATTTTTCTGATTTTAAAATTTGCGACAGGGGGTCTATTTTTTCCAAGTATCTGGGCCTATTTCTATTGGTCCATTATTAACATAACAATCACTTACTAGTGAGAGGGCAGCTTTACTACGTAGAGGGCAGCTTTTAAATGGTGTAAAAATAATAAACACTGAAAGAATGAGGTTTTTGTGAAGAAATGTAACTTCATATTAACAAGTAACTTTAAGAGTCAATGTCAAGACCAACATGCGGGTCATCTTTCACGTCACCTGTCATACACTTTTCACTTCCTTTCTGACATAGAAAGCAGGCCAAATACAAAGCCATACACTCAGGATTGCTCACACAGGTCAGGTTCTCATTGGCCTCTTGCAGAATCAAGTGAAATCTGATTCGCCCTTAGTGAATAAGGCTGAAGACCACTGGTCCCATAAGCATGGGGGGGTAGGCCCAAGGTTAATTATATTGGGTCATTTTGGTCTGAATTCCTTTGTGGATCCCTTGACAAAGTTAATTTCTGTGTGTTCAGCAGGGACACCATCAAAAGTGACACCAGCTCCATCCGACTGAGAAAATGGCTCCAAGGTCAAAATCCTTCAGCACATCTAACTGACCAAAAGTGTCTTTGTGCAGTAACAAACTTCAGTTCTGTATTGGAAAATTTGGGAATAACCAGCCAAAAATTGTTTATGTTTCTCTCCCTCTCTTTCTCTCTCTGATGATTCTGTTCTCACTCTCTTGTTTCCATTGACCGAATGAACAACTGACCTCTGTCAGAGAGAAAGAGAAAGAGCAAAACTGTGTGTGCCAGGCTGCCTCGTGCCATCTCTTTTGAACGCTCCCATTTTTAAAGACTACACCTGAAGTGGGTCACTTTAAGGCGTTTATTTAAGGCAAACCTTTTCATAATTTGACAAAATGAGCAGAGAACTGAAGACTGTTTTAGCCCACTTTCCCCAGCAGACTTCTGCCTAAGCACTGACCTCATTTAGGAGGTCAGGGATTGGTTAATTGGAGCCCCTGACTCATGGAATGCTATGGCGACCTCGGTGTCATCTAAAGTTAGACTCCACCTCCCTGACCTCCGAGCCTTGGTAAAAATATATGCCCTAAAAATGCAACAAAGAGCTTAAAATAGACCTACTCTCTTGCAAGGATCTCTTATTTCAACTGAGAAGGAGTTTGTAGTGTGGAGAGTGGGCCAAGGGACATAAAGAAAGAAAGGAAGAGAGAGAGAGAGAGAGAGAGAGAGAGAGAGAGAGATATGGACAATTACGGATAAGGATATGACCATTTAATGTGTCCTGAAACACCACAATCTCACCTCAATCTCACTCTCTCTCTTATGCTCTTTCTCTCTACCACTTTTAAAACATTAAACTACGAGTATTTTCTCATTAATAAATCATATTTACAAGTGAAGAGCTAATAGTTACTTGTGAACTGCTGAGAGTTCAACAACGTTGTTGGTGTAAAAAAAATGTTAGTGTGGGTCCATTCAGTTCTGAATGGGTAATTAGCAGGTGATTGTTATGACTCAAATCCAGCTGAGATGCCAAACTCTGGCATCAAACATGCAACTTGTCCCTTTCAAAGACAGTCAATATTTTCCTTGGTTGTGACAGCAAAATTACAGTGACTCTGCATAACTCAAATCTGGCTGGCGGTGTGCCAAGCAAAGCCATGGTAACTAAGGCCAATGAAAGAGAGCGCCTGTGACTCAATCAGTGCACAATCTTTTACAAATTACACATATTTAATGGCTTCTGAGGTCACACCTTCTCATAAATGCACATTTATGAATATGTATTTCAACAGCAAGGTGACACTGGCTGTGCTATTTAGACTAAAAGTTATGCTAAACTGCTGTAGTCCTAATAGGCCCTTATCTGGCTGGTTTGAATTATGAGAGCCCTGTGCATGAATGCTGACCATGGCCTTTTACACTGCATGTCCATTTGACCTTGGCAACTTCTAGCATGCTTTACTTTGCCTGAAGAGTTGCGATGAAAAGGATTCTCCACCACAGAGAGCTGAAGCCTGCTGACAGTTCAGGACCCAAGAGTCGCACCTCTTTAAACGCTAAGGATCTGTCAGTGTACAGACCAACATCCATACTCAACAAAACAACTACTGGAAATATATCAACATAAATTTCAGGTAATAAAGTATGTATATCTGGATTCTACTGAACAGAACATAATTGCATTAAAGTCATAGAACAGTTAATATCTTTGGGTTCGTATGACCACATTATGTATAGTAGTTTCAAAATAGTTACAGAGTAATTAATTTATTGGTGATTAGTTATAGAATAAGAATTAAGATTAATAACTGAACAAAAAGCCTTAATTTCTCAAAAAGTGGGCATAAAACAAAGCTCAATGCATCGCATAGACTTTCTAAACTTTCTATATAATTAATTCGTTGAATAAGATCATTCATAGTGATCTGATGTGAAGTAATGCAGCTTGGATTTCTTTACAGGGATCTCAATGTCTACAAAGCAAATACAGTGAATGTCTGCATAATCCGTAACGACCAGTGAACCTACATGACTTTAGAGTAAATACAGTAAAGAGTCGAGACCTGTAAGTGAATCTGAAGTAGAAATTATGTTTGGTTACTATCACTGTTATTGACAGTGATTCTGAATGGTAATTTTCATTACACAGTGAACACTGTCTTGTAATGATAAGCACACACACACACACACACAGTTATCTTCACATCTCTGTGTTAAACATTCTAAAAGAGACCTGCTCACACAAGCTGTGTTTCCTATAGTAACTCATATTTCTATAGGACTTCTAATGAAGTAACATTTATACACTACACGTTATACATTAACACATTAAAAAAAGTATGTATTCAATTTATTTGCACATAATTTACACATAAACAAACTATATTACAAATGATGCGCAGATGTGAAGCAAGTCAATTCAGGGCAATTCTTTCAGCATTTGTCAGATCTGTTTGCATTTGTATGGAAGAGAAGGCTCTGTTGCTGAGTTTGATCTAGAAGCTGCCTACGTACTATACATACTAAAACATACACTTTCTATACAGAGCAAAAGCAAGAACTCGCATTTTCTATCTGCCAATGCTCAATTAGTGTCAACTGTCCGAACACGCTCTCTCTCCTACACTCACACCTACACACACACAAACAAACTGCCAAGAAACCATTAGAAGCTGCTTACCCACCTACCCACCACACACTGTACTCCACTATAAACCACTCCACAGCTCACACACACTGCCCAACCACACACAGCACAATACGCCGCCCACGTACCCAAACAGGGACTTAATAAAGACATTTATGAGGAGTTTCTGAGCTAAAAGTATTTAAAATGGACAGTTCATTAGGATTCACACAAAAGTTTGGCCAAAAAATTCATTTTAATATTTTCTGCTTCTTAATTGCCAATAATATCCTCTGAAAGAAGCTTTGAGTAATTTTTCTCTGATTCTTTCTTATGCAAGCATAGATTTTGTCAATTTTTCTAGATAACAGTGTTTCAGAAACCACATAAGCAAGTGTTTCAGAAACCACATTGCAGTTTATGGCAAGTGTGTGATGATTATTGGCATGCAGTGTGCATGATGCTAATTAGCGGCTACAACCACTCACATGTGTTCTCACATTAGGCATGTAGCGTAAGTGTAAAACCAAAGAAGCAAAATGTATATGTCAAGCAAGTCTTTACTATTCAATAAGTGTGTATTAAAACTTTGGGCCCTGACCATTTAAGAGGTTAACTATACAGTTTAATGCAGGAGGACAAATAACTGGAGTTCCAAAAGCACACAATAAGAACTTATCCAGTCAAACAACACATACTCACACAAACAAGGTCTTGGCAAGTAATTTGTTTTGGATTGGTAATCTGGAATGCAGTCAGAGTGGCTAAAGTGACTGTGATTTCATTAATGTGCACGAGAGAGAGAGATATAGAGAGAGATATATATATATATAGAGAGAGAGAGAGAGAGAGAGAGAGAGATTGGGGAGGGGAGCTGATATCCACTTCATTAACCACAGCAAGCAGCTTGCCTGCAGGAATGATGCATCTTACACACACTCTGGCACACACACGCACACACTTACTTTCGTGCTATCACTGCAGAATGTCTCCGCCGAGTGAAGCTCTGACAATAATGACAACTTCAGTAGCTGACACTCAGCCTCAAGAACACACACACACACACACACACACACACACACACACACACGCATGCACGCACGCACGCACGCACACAGTGCTGCATGCATCACTGAATACTCGTCAGTCCTGAGAGACACACTAATGTGTCAGCAGCAGTGCAGCGATTCAGGCTGCGATGCAGCAATACAACCTCCAACATCACTCTTTCTCTCTCTCTCTCTCTCTCTCTCTCTCTCTCTGTTCTATGTGTCCTCTCTCACCTCTCTAATCTTCTCTCATAGTCTTTTTCTCTCCCTCACATTCAGATTTGGATTCTTATACACATTCGGATTCAAAAAGAATCCGGAATAAATGTTGGCAAAGCAAAGAAAGCAACAGTATAAGTATTTTAAGTGTTATAAGTGATTATTACATTAAAAATGAATAGTCTCTCATCCCCCCCCGCCCTCTCTCTCTCTCTCTCTCTCTCTCTCTCTCTCTCTATATATATATATATATATATATATATATATATATATATATATATATATATATATATATATATATATATATATATATATATTCAGAAGGATTGCTTACTGTTAAAAGTTCTAATAATCCTGAAAATAAGTTCATACAAAGTCTGTCTCTATTACTCAAACACAGATACCTCCTTTTGCCTTTCTCTATCTCTGTTTTTCACACACACTCTTAAACTGGTCACAGTTTTTTGATGCTTCACTTTCCCCATCCTCCTTTCACCCTCCCTTCTTTCGGTCCTGCAAACTCTCTGATACTTATTCAGTTCTCTTCACCCCTGAAGCAGGCATACTCACATGCTCACTCCAACACTCCAACACACACATGCACACTGCTCATTGTGTGGTGTCAAAGGCATTGGGTCCATGCAGCTGTTTCTGCATTGACAATCTGGAGCACAGATTAAGCCAGAGGGTGTGAGAGAAGGGGGTTGTTTGAAATGAGGCAGAGTGAGAGAGAAAGAGTGACGAAGAAAGAGGGCAAGAGAGAGTGTGAGAGAGAACCAAATAGAGACAGAAGGAGACAGGGAAAGACTGAGGGAGAAAGAAAGTGAGAGATAGTAGGAGGAAACACAGGCAAAGCAAGGAATAGAGAGACAGAGGAAGAGTGAAGGAGAAATACAGTGAGTGAGAGAGGAAGCAAAGATGATTGACACTATGAGAAAGAAAGAAAGAATGAATGAAAGAGAGAGAGAGAGAGAGAGAGGAGAGAGAGCAAGCAACAGAGACAGAAAGAGAATTCATTGTCACCATCGTCATCATTGACCACCGCCAGCATCCTTTTAACCTTCATCAGTGCTGCATTGAAGCCCTGTAGAGAAGTTTGTGTCCTGCTGATGGACTGTTACTCTGTCACTCTAATGAAACACTGATATTCCGTTTATGTGGACAGAAGATAAGGTGTGAGGTGCCGTCACACTGCTCATTTCTCTTCTGCAATCCATTCATCCTCTACACACACACACGGCGCAGGCTGGCAGAGCTCAGCTGTGGTTTGTGAATGGGGTATTACACACAGATGATAATGCAGCCACACAGGAGTCTCACCGTTTCTCTCACTCTCTCTGTGCTTTTGTCTCTCGCTCATTGTCGTCTGCTTTCTCTTACCATTAGTTCTCTCTTAATCACCACTATCTATTTCTGCCTATCCTTGTGAGTATACCATATACTCTCTCTGACTTTCCCACTCTTGTTCTCATTCACAACATCCCTCTCTCTCTCTTTCCACCTCCCCTTCCGCTGCATTCAACTGTCCTGCAGCCCTTAATGCTCTCAGTCTCTACAAATGCTGCAACTCTATTCTCTCTTTTCCTCTCTTCTTTCTCTCTTGTTTTCCTTTACTCTGTCATGCTTTCCTATTCTATCTCTTTCTCTCCTTTTGTCTCTTCCTTTCTATTCTCCTTTCATATTTTATCCTGTCCTTTGCTCTCCTCTCTTGTCCTGTTCTTTCCTTTCCTCTCATATCCCTTCCTTTCCTTTGCAATCTTATGCTCTTCTCTGTTACTCTTTTCTTCTCTCCTTTCTTTTCCTGTTTTCTCCTCTTGTTACTTTTCCCCTAATTCTTTCTTTTCTCCTGTCCTCTTTCCTCTCCTTCCCCTTCCTTTCCTATTTTTTCTTTTCCTTCTCTATTTTCTTTTACTTATTCTTTCATTTCCACGCCTCTTCTTCCTTTTTCTTATCTCCTATCCTTTCCTTTCTTCTCCTCTGTTTGCCTCTCCTCTCCATCTTTCCCCTCTCTCTCATGCACTGTGAAATGTGTGTGTTCTGCCTCTTACCCGGTGTGGAGTGTTTGTGTCCTGGCTTGAGCGCAGCAGCTGGACGATCTTGTGCGAGAGCGTGGCGTATGGAGGTGTGCACACAGGCGGCCAAAATGTCCAGGACCCACTGAGAGGAAGAGAGAAAGAGAGAAACAAAAGACAGAGAGAAAGAAGAGAGAAGAGAAAAAGAAGAAGAAGAAGGAGAAACAGAGAGAGAGAAAGAGAGAGAGAGAGACAGAGCAGGAGGGAGAGGGAGTGCTGACTGGTTGGAGGTGCGATGAAGGGGAGAGAGAGAGCGAGAGAAAGATAAAGGGAAACAGGGAGGGAGGGAGGAGAGAAAGAGAGAGAGACAGAGAGGGAGAGAGAGTGTGTGAGGGTGAGAGAGAGAGCTACTGAAAAAGTGGCAGAGAGAGAGGTAGTGAAAGCAAGACAGAAAGTGATAGAGTTTTAAAAGAGAGAAAGATGTAGAGAGAGAAGCAGATCGAGAGTGGTAGTGTACAGAGTCGGAGAGAGAGTGATAGATTCAGAGAGAGCAAGGGAGAGAGAGTGATACTGAGAAAGAGAGGGAGACAGGGTGGTGAGAGAGGTTAAGAATGAGTAAGAGAGAGAGAGAAAGAGAGATAGAGAGAGTGAGCAAGAGAGATAGAGAGAGAGAGAGAGAGAGGGGGGGGGGTGCTAGTTTGGGACAGCAGGGATTGTGTGATGCTTAAATGTTTAAGAGAAGAGAGCCTGGGATAAAAGAGAAAGAAAAAGAAAGAAGAGCCTGGGATAAAAGAGAGCAAAAAAGAAAACACAGAATTATCAGTCTACAATCACAGAGAGCAATAGGAATAAAAGAAAAGCACTGAAGAAAAGTGAAAAAGTCACAAAGGAAACGAGGGACAAGAGAGATAAAGAGGATAAAAGGGAAGAAATGATTCAAAGGCAAGTTAGTCTGACCTGAGGGCACTGCCACTAGATAATACCACTCTCAGAAAAAAAGAGGCCAGTAAATGCAGGATGACACGCAAGAAGAGCCTGAGAGAGAGCCAGACCAAAAGAAAAAGAGAGAGTGATATACATTATGATAACGTCCACATTATCTGAATCATGGGTGAATGGACACATTGAGGTCAGTGTAGCTTAGCTGGGGTCTTGAAACACATCCACACACATACACACACAGCTGGAGGTCAGATACACTCAGACAGCACTTACATAGTCACTTCCATACATCGCTGCAGCTACAGGCGTAAATTAGCTACGGTTATGCACTTGTGCCCCGCATTGCTCTCATTAGTGTTATCACTAATTAACATCATTACAGGTTTCAATGCTACAGATACAGGTGCTATAAAGAAAAAGGGTTTACTGCTCGAATAATATCACTGTAAATAAATGCTAAACCTTCACTCAACAAATGTTCAGGCTTGATCAGCTTTAACTGTGGCAGGCTCCAAGTGAGGGGACTACAGCACTCATAGCAACACCAGGGTTGTACTGTAGGCATCAGGATGCTCTGCAGAGTACCTACATCAAGGTGAATCTAATTAGTTGTCTTTTTGGGGGTTGGGCAGCCTACCATGGGTGATAAAATTCTGTGAAGTCTGTGGTCCAACTAACTGAAGCGCAGTAAAAACAAAAGAAGAGGCTGTCTCTCAGCTTTACAGATCAGTGGCAAAAATCGTATTTAACATGAAAGGAATATGCAGCTTTTCCAGGCGTGGAAATTTAGAGTGCATTCTTCATTTCAAATGCTGTTTATTTTAAATGTGGGTGAAAGGTCACACCATAAAGATAGGGAACATGTAGTTTCATGTCATGATATTAAATAACTGTTAAGATGGTGGCAAATCTTTTAATTTCCAATGACTTGGTTAAATTAGCTACAACAACATAGCCTAGCTTGGTACTGCAGCATTGATCCTGTATATACTTGGCAGTAGTCTCTTTCGGCAGGCCCCCAAGTGGCCATACAGCTGGCAGATTGGACAATGGATTTTTAGAATTAATTTAATCAAATAAAATATTTTTCCCTGTAAATGACTCTGTTATCACACTAAATAGAACACTCTGGGCCTGATTCACATTTGAATTTAATTCAACTGCTTAACAAAAAGTCAGATGTAAACACCCCCAAGATGCATTTTAAGTGGATTATGATCAGTCCCCACATTCCCTTTTAGAGGTGGTAAAAGGAATGCGATTTCATCATCCGTATACAAGTACATGAGCAGAGATGTGTCTGCTGAGCACTGACTAGCAGGTGAGACAACCAATAAAACCAAAAATGGATGTCTTTCTGAAAAACTATTCACATCTCTTCACAATGATGCCATGATGAGATAAAACACACTGAAGCTTTCTTGATTTCAAATATCGTGTACAGATGCCACAATGAAAAGGGCATTAAAAAAGCACTTAAACATTTAAGGGTGGGGTTCAATCCCTGCCTACCTCTACACTATACCAAAAAGAGTCCTTGAGCAAGACTCCTAACACTACCTTCACCTATCTGTGTAAAATGATCAAATTGTAAGTCGCTCTGGATAAGAGCATCTGCCAAATTCCATAAATGTAAATGTAAATTTATAAATGTTGACTTGCTTGCTTGTCTATGAAGATAAAAATCCAGTTTTTAAAATGACAAACAACTTCATTGAAAAATATTCCATCAATGTTATTGAAGAAAAATGTGTGGACACTGTGAAACAGGATTAATATCTGAACATGATCTGATCACAGTGATCAAAGCATCATTCAATCAAGATACAGCCTGGTTACACCTGGGATCTTTATACCTATATTAATCAGAAATCATTCCCCCATGCAATACTTAGATTTTCTCATCAGGTTAGTGTAGTGCAAAGCCTGCACATATGTTGTTTTTAATGCATGAAGTTACGGAAAAAGAAGCAGCCATAACTGAAGCATCAAAAGAAAAATATAGGCTACATTCACAGCCGAGAGCAGGGGCAGGGGGATCGTGTACCGTCCTCCACAGGCAGCAAATTGTTTTTCAGCGTTGGTGTTTGTAACCCTGCACTTGAATACACAAGCAGACACTGGTTCATTTAGAGAGAGATGGGAACAATATTGAAAGTTGTAGGTGGACCACACATGACGTTAGGCCATGCATTTACAGACAACATCCAGACACAGAACACATGTAGCTAAGGGGACCGGTTTTACCCTGGTGTGAAGCATGGCCAGCCTTCTGGCAACCCCAGTTATGGGAAGTGAGACGGTCAGCCATCATCAATAAAACAGTCACCAAAGAAAAGCTGTCCTAACTTTTGTGAATCCTTATTATTTATAGTGAAAATCTGTCATCAGCACAAGTACCAATCAGTTAATCAGCATATTTCACTGAAACTGGCTAGTTAATCTTGTTCACCTTTGCTTAAAGAAATTGTGAGCGCTTAGCAAAATGACAATGTTTTTGTTTTTTTTACATAAGATTAAAATGGTGCAGGGAACGAAATAAAGCATTTTGTCTCACACAGCATTACATTACATGAATTAGGCTATGATAACATGCAATGCTGCCATATAACACTGTGCAGACATGCATGCAACATTCTGCATAGAGTGAGATTTACTAATTGATGCAAAACTGATAATTCTGCCAAAATAAGACAAACACATCATGGTGATGAATTATTAGATATCACACCTCACTAATTTGACAGCAACCTAAAAACTTAGCTGATAGCAAGCTGGCTATTTAAAAAAATAGCCTTTAAAAGGCTTCTAATAGCTAACATTAGCATGCTAAACCAAAAACCACAAAATATCTATATTTGAAAATGAATTCTGGAAAAGCAATTACAGTGTCTCAATTCTTATCATTAAAACCGATAATTTTCCTTTTTTTCACTATAATAAAAAAAGAAATTCCCACTGACCCCCTGCAATTATGCCAGCTGACATGTCATTCAACACAATGCTGCTGTAAAGTTCTCTCTCAAACTATGACCAATGTAACAGTTAGAGAACTCGTTAACATCAGGTTGCTGCTGAGGAACGTTACCTGGAAAGCAGATGGACGTCACTTCAACATCAGGTAATGAGGTCTCTACGATGCAGTGAACAAGCTGCCATAGACACCATAACAATAAAGTTGTGAGCTCGAATAAATGTCTTGGCAACATGCCTGTACTGTCTGGGGAGACCATCCTAATTAAAACCTGTTGGTGCAACCGGCCCCTGGCACTTCAACCTAAATTATTTAGGCTGAATGGGATCTTGGCCCAACATTCTATAAAGCTTGTCCAACCTAGCAACAGTTGCTATGAAAGAACCTGCATGTAGGAAGAGCATGAATAGGTCAATTGAATTAAAACAGTCACATTGTATTTTTAGAAGCCAGTTTCCCTGTCATAGATTAGATTTAGTCTAGACTAAATTGTACTGCCAAATATGAATCACTACTGAAAATCTTTTTTAGTCTTAGGCTTAATCTGGTTTTGAGATCAGCCAAATGTTTGCATGTAAAACACAATAATCTCTTCATTAAGATTCCTCCTTTAGCTACACGTGGAAAAACACGCATGCTCCTGGAGAGTAGACTGAAATATTGATTTTGAAAATCTCCACACCGCCTCTGCCTCTCTGTCTCCCCCGAGACTGTGGTGATGTCCTCTAAGCCCTGAAGGTATGTGACCATCCCTGTGTGTGTTTATGTGTGCGCGCTTTGTTGGTTCCAGTGGTGTACGGCCTCTCAATGTGCTGATGAGGAAAAGCTTCTACAGTCCCAGATCAGCTGGGCTCACTAGACCTCTGAGGATGTGTCTTGCATTTTGTACTTTGCAGTTAGCCTCTAGGCAAGTCCTCCATGTAGACTGTATTTGTTTTCAGAAAAAATGTATGTATTTTTGAAAATCACCTTTACTGCAGTATTTGGCTAACAAGTGAGTTTCAAGGCCAATACATTTTGTCTTATATACTGTAATATAACTATCATCTGAATTACGAGGTGGGTAGATGATGGAAATAGGACCATTATTACACACAGCTTATGCTATGTGCAAGGATAGACCAGAAACCTCACCAAAATACTCCATGCAATATACACTATGTTGCCAAAAGTATTCGCTCGTCTGCCTTCACACGCATATGAACTTGAATGACATCTCATTCTTAATCCAGAGGGTTTAATGATGTCAGCCCACCCTTTGCAGCTATAACAGCTTCAACTATTCTGGGAAGGCTTTCCACAAGGATTAGGAGTGTGTTTATGGGAATTTTTGACCATTCTCCCAGAAGCGCATTTGTGAGGTCAGACACTGATGTTGGACGAGAAGGCCTGGCTCACAGTCTCCGCTATAATTCGTCCCAAAGGTGTTCTATCGGATTGAGGTCAGGGCTCAACACACCAAACTCGCTCATCCATGTCGTTGTGGACCTTGCTTTGTGCACTGGTGAACAGTCATGTTGGAACAGGAAGGGGCCATCCTCAAACTAACTCATCCTCAAACAAAGTTAGGAGCATGAAATTGTCCAAAATCTCTTGGTCTGCTGAAGCATTAAGAGTTCCTTTCACTGGAACTAAGGGTCCAAGCCCAACTCCTGAAAAACAACCTCAAACTATAATCCCCCCTCCACCAAACTTTACAGTTGGCACAATGCAGTCAGACAACTACCGCTCTCCTGGCAACCGCCAAACCCAGACTCATCCATCGGATTGCCAGACGGAGAAGCGTGATTCGCAACTCCAGAGAACACGTCTCCACTGCTCTAGAGTCCAGTGGCGGTGCTTTATACCACTGCATTCGATGCTTTGCATTGCGCTTGGTAATGTAATGCCATGGAAAGCCATTCCATGAGGCTCTGTATGCTATTCTTGAGCTAATCTGAAGGCCACATGAAGTTCAGAGATCTGCAGCAATTGACGTGAACACTCCAGAGAACACGTCTCCACTGCTCTAGAGTCCAGTGGTGGTGTTTTATACCACTGCATTCGATGCTTTGTATTGCACTTTGTAATGTAATGCCATGGAAACCCATTCCATGAGCCTCTCTGTGCAGTTCTTGAGCTAATCTGAACATGAAGTTCAGAGATCTGCAGCAATGACACTGCAGAAAGTTGGTGTCCTCTGTGCACTATTCCTCTGGAATAGTGGCTCTGGCAGTAGAAGTCTATGGTTTGAGTAGCTGGTGTAACCGTAGTAGTTGTGTAGAGTTCTGGTTGTAGTCTAACTTTCGCATAACTTAATGACTTCGCTCAAATTTTCTGTGAACATTGTGGGTAAAAATTGTGCTTAAAAAAAAAACCTGCTGTGGTTTACAACAGAAACACTAATCAATTTAATTCACCAGTAACTGGAATCAATGATGGCCAGTTCTTTAGTTGTCTTTAGATTGGTAGTCTGCTGAATTGAACTGCCCCTTGTGGTTGAAGCTGGTATGGCATGGTAATTGTTAGCCATTTAGCCCCCCCACCCCCCCGGACACCTGGTCCCTGAAGGGTAAAGGGAAAAAGCAGCTACCTTCTGGTCAAGGCTGGTGTACTTTGCTAAGTAGTAGGGAAGAGTTTTATTTGGAAGGTTTGTATGGCTGAACTCACACAAATGACACTTGCATTTTATCCTTCATGGCTTCTGTATATTAGTGCTAATAGTGTTAAATCTGAAAAACTATTTTTGGGACAAACTTTATCTCAAACAGTCTTAAACAGTATTTGTGTTCATTTTGTGAAATAATTGCATAAGGCATTAAAAGCTTAGGATGTCTGGTTCCTATAACCACCACTGTGAACAGTTCTCACTCAGTTTCTTTGGAATAACACATTTTTCATCAATCAACTTTGAAAAATATGTAGAATCCCATTTAATGAGCTTATAAATCATATAAAACATATCAGCTTTGGAAAATGTTTGTCCACCAACAAGTGCAATTAGGGTTATTTTTTTAAATGCCAGTTATTTTTCTAGTAGATAAAACCAATGTGGACCCAGATTACAGCAAAAATGTCACAACAAAATATTAAAAAACTCAGTACAGCACTCAGCTTAATGACAAATAGGGAATCATACATTAAGGGAGAAGTAATACTGTAAGCTGTAGTTGTGTTATATCTATATGTACGATTACAACACAGTGTAAGCTGATTAAACGGAAGAGCCTTCTCACTGTGCATGTGAGTAAGGTTTGAAATAGCTTAAAAAAAGCAGAAGAGATCACAGCCCAGAGCGGCATTAATTTTTCAGCACAGACCCAATCAAATCAATTGCATTTCAGATACAGTGCATCTGTCCATATATTTGCGTGGAGGTTTCATTGTGACTTGTGGAGGAGTATGAGGCTCCATTCTGGTTAGATAATGTAGCAGGTTTTTAAATAAAAATGAGAGTGTTGCTGCATCTGCATCTCTCTCTCTGCCCTCTTCCTGTTTTCTCCAAAAACCATACTTTCTGCATGGTTTTCTGTGTGAGTGTGTAGGTTCAGGATTGGAGATGTGAGGCTCTCTGTGTGGGGTGTTGGTGTTGGAGGTTGTTCACTGTGTGGGTTTTGCATACATGATTAGTACCGATGAGCGTGTGTGTGGTGGATTTAAGATGTTAGTGGTATGAAGCTTGGTGTGGGTATGTGGGTTCGAGGTTGTGCAAATACGTGGTGTGTAGGTTTTAGAGCTGTGTGTACGTGTGTATGCCCCACTCTGTATGCTGTTACATCACCACCCTTTCCTGTGTATGTGCTCTGTGGATGCTGCATCTCTCTCTCGCACGCTGGACCTCAGAGGCTCACTTCTCCAAAGCTGCAGCAGAGAACAGCACTGTTGCCTGACTCCACATGCCAAGAACCATGCAGTGTATCTGCTTCTCACTGATTATCACAACCATTTTAAAGAGGAATTACACCACTACTTTAATGTAGAGGATGTGTTAACTGATTTTCACTTAGATAATCAACAGATCATGTAATATCACTGGGGGTGCTCAAACATTTGCATCTGACTGTACAAATAAATGCTTCTGCAAGTACTTCCATATTTAAGCAAAAACAAGAGAACTACTTTCGTGTAGGATATGGGGCAGTCATGGGCTGGAGGTTAGGGAACCAGCCCTGTGACTGGAAGGTTACTGGTTCAATCCCCTGAGCCAACAGTACATTACCAAAGTGCCATTGAGCAAGGCTCCCCAGGCGCCTTGCTCAATGGCACTTACATGGGATATTTAACGACTTGGCAATTTGCATGGGATAAATAATAGAGTTATTTCTGTGGTTGGTCCTACCTTAGATAAAAACTGTCACAGTCTTTACTGATGTTTGTTCTGCTCTGCTTGTTCTGGTTTGTCTGTCATGTCTGCCCCCCGTTCCATGTGTGTTGGCCATCTGACTTTGGACCATTATGACCCTGATTTTGGATTTACCCTTAATAAATCTCACTTATCTCAGCACGTGTCTCCACATCCTCGCTCCGCGTTATAGTCTTGCTGTAATAAGCAAGGCTTTGCCTGAAGAAGACATTGTCTGGAGGGCAGCATATGTTTCTCCAAAACATGTATATATTGTTCAGTATTAATGGTGCTTTGACATGCTAGTCAGTCACCCCCTCCATATCATCACAGATGCTGAGTTTGAACTGTCCATAGATAACAAGCTGAATGGTCCCTCTCCTCTTTAGTTGAAAACATTTTTATTTTCTTTTATCAGACCACAGGGCACTTTTCTACTTTGCCTAAATCCAGCTTAAATAAGCTCAGGCCCAGAAGGTGGTATCATTTCTTGACGCTGTTTAGAAAAGTTTCGTCTTATATGGCGGAGCTTCAGCTTGTCACGATTGGCCCCTCCCAGTCTCCCCATGTGCTTTTTGTTTACCTTTGATCATCCACGTGTGCTTGTTTTGGTTATCAGTCCTGCCCCCATGTTTTATTGACTCCGCCCCTGATTTGTTTCACCTGACCCTTGTCATATTTGTGATTATTTAAACTCTGTGTTTGCCCCTAGTTTTGGTTGGTCTGTTTGTTTGTGCTGTTTGATGTTTGTTTGATGTATGGTTTGTGCTGAATGTATTGTTTGATATGTATTCTCGTGTAGTGTGTTCAGTCTGTCTATTTAAGTCATGTCTGTCCCATCTGCTCTCCGTGTTGGCTCACTGACCACAGACCGTCTAGACCCTGATTTTGGATTTGCCTGTAATAAATCTTGCTTTTCTCTGCATGTGTCCATCTCCTCATCGTTCCACGTCACAGAAAGACCAACCGTCAGAGGATGCAGCAAGTAAGCGGCACACTGGTCTGTGGTTCCGTTGGGACGAAACTCAAGTGTTTCTATGCAGCCCGACTTACCCCCGTCCCAACACTGCCAAGCCAATCCCCTGGCGCTGAAGGAACACAAGAGTCTCGTTGGTCCCATAAGAAGGCAAAGGATCATCCCATCTTCGGTTTGGACAATGAGAGCTCAGGTAAGCGCCTTGGGTCCACCCAGCTTGAGCAACGCTGTAGAGTGGAGCCACCTGCAGCGCAAGTCGAGGTGAGATGGAAGGAGCATACAGATATCCCTTATTGTGGTACTCGGCTTGTTCTCAAGCGCCACTGTGAGCGGCCAAGAGGGTCCTGTGTCTTGTGCCCAAGTTCCTGATCCCATGGCCACACCCCGTGGCATTCCTGATCCCATGGCTGCACCCTGCAGCAAGCCTGATCCTGTGGCCGCGCCTCCGGACCCGCCGGCCATCGCTGTGCCTCCGGACCTGCCGTCCGTCACCGCGCCTACGGACCTGCTGGCCGTCGCTGCGCCTCTGGACCTGCCACCTGCCTCTGTGGATGTCGTGGATGTTGCTGCAGGCTTGCCTGCCTCCGTGGACATTGCTGCAGGCTTGTCTGCCTCTGTGGACATCGCAGTTCCTTTGTTCTCACCTATCCCACCCTTTCCTGTGTCTGATCCCTGTGGGTCTCCTGGTCCTCCTGTGTCTGACGTTGTCTTCTGTTGTGTCTGTGCCCATTCCCGTTCCTGTTTTGGTCTCTGTTCCTGTCTCTCCTTTTGTTTCTGTCTGCGTGTCAGTTTCTGTGCCTGTGTCCATCTTGGTTCCTGTTCCTCTCTCGTTTTCATGGTCGGTCTTGCTTTCCTGTTTCCCTCATCCTGTTGTGCCTCCAGTCGTCTCTCGTTCGGCGTCGTTTTGTGCTGTGCCTCCTTGTCCTCCCTCCTTCTGTTCCTGCTTCTGTGCCTGTGCCCATGGTTGCTGTTGTTCCCTCTCCTGTCTCTGTGTCTGTGCCTTTGGCTTCCGCTCCAGTTCCTGTTTTATTTTATAATGTTTTATTGGTGTAATTTTTAGTCTGATATAGTAGCTGCCCTAACTAGACTTAGCTTTCACAAAGAAGCACATCTGTAATGTTTTACTGTCATGCTATGAAGCCTACAAGGAACTTATTTAATATTTTAACTTAGTGTTTCTTGTAATTATGTTTTTTATGAAATACGTCTTCAGAATTATTTACAAAATTACTTCATGGCAGCCATTTTTCATACAGTAAGGAAAAAAATATATGCTCCAAGACCTACTTAGATAACAGGGTTAATCTTTCAGATTACATACCACTGATACTGTCTACAAATTAAAGAAGTTTTGTAAGAGAACAAAATGTCATGAATACACACCTGGCATTTGTAACAAAACACAAAATGCAGTTTGATTACAATTGTAAATGTGTTTTATTCTATTCAGAAAGAGTGACTAATGTGTGACACATTGCTACTTACTGTCAGTCACCACCAATACACTTAATTTCTTATTCCACAGACACTCATACTGAGTGCTAATGTGGGCAAACCACTGGGGGTGAGGGTCAGTCTTTGGAAACTTACGAATTGGTTTGCCTATATAATTAGCACAAGTTATTTCAAAGCATATTATTATATTATCTGAAGTTTTACAGTTATGTCTACAATGATATATTGTGGCGAACAACTCTATTTGTCCCAGGAAGACATTATAATATACAGCTCAAGAAAAGACCTTCAGTACTTTTATATGGCTTATGGAATGTCATCTGATCTCATGTCATCTTATGGTAAGACCTGATAAAGAACATTGGTAATCCTCGCCTCACAAATCACTATTTTCCTGCTCCGTAATCATCTGAATGTTGTGGAAAGCAAGACATTTCCATTCTTTCCGGCTGTTTAAACTTCAAAACTGTTCTACACACTGCGGGAGCCTGTGAGGAGTCATCTTTATAAAACATTCTATGCTAACCACATTGCTTATTGTAGCTGATGCTGTGGTAAAACCTTTAGTGTCTATAAAAAATCTAACCTAGGCTCTTGCTTCACTATGTGTTTCCTCTGAAAGATCAATTCCTCTGAAATTCTGCAGTGCTACCATATATGGACATGCTCTGTGAGTCGGTGATTGAGTGACATTTCTGATTAAATTTCGTATTCAAGTACGTTATGTATTTTTTATTACCACACTAGCCTCTGCCACATCCTGGAGGAAGTTGCAAAATACAGTTGAGGCTAAATTCTGTTCTAATGTAATGAGCACTCTTCTTTTGCAAGTATATCAGTCACTTAATATGTTAAGTAATTACACATAGTGACTCAGTTTTACATGTAGAAGCTCTATAATGATTATAAAGGATTATTATGATGATAAAAGGTTTCATGGACACCGAACTCACCGAACAATGCCTGAATGGACCTTGCTTTGTGTACTGAGGCACAGTCATGCTAGAAAAGAAAAGGGCCTTCCTCCAACTGTTTCCACCAAGTTGGAAGCATACAATTGTCCACAATCTTAGCATGATCTTTTACTGCAATTTTACTGGAAGTGGGCCTAGGCCGAACTTTGAAAAAAAAACTCATAGCATTATCCCTCCTCCACCAAACTTTTCAGTTGGTACAATGCAGTCAGGCAGGTAATGTTCTCCTGGCAGCTGCTCAGCCACAGAAGCCATTTTCATGAAATTCCTCACTCACTGTTCTTCCGATGCTGCTTCCAGAAACAATTTGGAATGCTTTAGTGAGTGATTCAACAGAGGATAAGCCCTGCAGTACTTGGTGGCCCCACTCTAGCAGGACAGAAATTTCATAAAATGACTTGTGACAAAGTTGGCATCCTACTACAGTGTCATGTTCAAAGGCTTGTAATGCTTATCTTAATTCGAATATATATATATATATATATATATATATATATATATATATATATATATATATATATATACAATGGGTATTGTGTGCTTATTAAGTCGAATATGGTGTGTTAAGACCAAACACTGAAACAAATAACCTAATATGTGTTGACCCTTGGATACCTGGTGTTATCTTTATTTTGCTGTACTATTTAATGAAAAAGACACAATTAAATACATATTAAGTCACATAATGAATCATGTTTACATTTTATTTACAGTTATTTGCAAAAGGTCAAAAATTATATGTCAAATAATATGCTTAATTAATTTTCTATGTGAAAATAAGTTCCTTGCATCCTCTATAGCAGGAGTGTCCAAACTTATCCACAGAAGGTCAGAGTGACTGCAAGTTTTTACTCCAATAAAGCAAGAGATCACCTGATGTTTGAAGACTAAGACCAATTGATTAAATGTGTCGAATCAGGTTTGCTCCAGCTTGTTTGCAGTAAAATCCTACAGCCACACCGGCCCTTTGCAGACAACTTGCAATTTTCTGCAAATTTTAGAGCACAATTTCTAATTATTTGATGAATTTAACATAAAAAAAAAACATATTTAATGCACTATACCCTTTCTACACGTTACATTTTATGTTTACATTTTGTTGTTGTTGTTGTCTAATATATTAAAATAATAAATTAATTGTAATTGTGTATTAACATGTGCAGATGTGTGTTTCTTGTAGTGTGATTTGACCGGGGCACACAATTTGCATGTGACTGTATGTTCTGTATCAACAACTTTTGACTTTTTTCCATTCTTTTGATGTCAACAAATGACAAAGATGAGGCAAAATTTGAAAGACTTTCTACACAACAACTTTTCATCCAATGAATGTCTAAATAAAATATATCTTCTGCTCACAAACAGAAATATAACATTGAAAGTGCGAGAAATAATAGATCTAAAAGTACAACATTGATTCTGGTTGGCTCTAATACCACTTTTTATCTGCTTTTTCCTCATCACGCCTGGTTGTTGCTCATTTCCAAGTTGAGCGATCACATCGCATTGCTGGACAGCATAGTCTGGGAAAATGGACAAAGTCTCAGAACAGCTCCATGCATTTCTTGGCATCCTGCTTAAACAGAAACAAGATACAAATGTGTTAAAACATTTTTACCACATAAATATATCAGCACATATATTGTCAAAGTAAGCAAACTGAAAGACAAAGTTACTGTTTTCAGTGTTGCTCCTGTCCTGCTTAAAGGAGAATTGCAATTTTTTTCAAAATTTCTGCATAATCCAGTCACTGAGGTGTAAAGAAAGTAATTCAGAGTGTTTTAATGTGAAATACGGAAATGGAAACTTACCGACTCTGATTTCATTAAAATAGTGGTGACAGGAACCAGGTGCCTACATTTTGCAATGCAAATAAAATAATTTTATGTACTAACCAAATTGACCAGTGGACCTTTTTGATTTACAGTGCTCTGCATGTACCATGAATTGCTTAAAAACGTATGTTTTAGACTTAATGCTTATCACAAATCTATCATAAAACAATGTCACTCATAATACAATGTATTTGTGACCATTTTGCATAATAACGTATGGGAGCTTTCAAACTCTTCAGGCGTCTTGTTCCTATCACTATTACTGTGATAAATGACTTTCTAAATTTCTCTAGAACAGAGTATTTCACATCAAAACAAATCTGCCTGATTTTGCTTACAATATAATAATTTAACTATGCAGAATTTTTTGAAAAATCGATGGGATTCCTCTTTAACAGTCATCTGAAAGCCATAGGAAATGACATTCCTTCTCCAGGAGCCTTCCTTCAGTCTCAGTTTGCTTTCACTGTTAAGGGAATTCTGGCCTAAAACTAGCATTTAATGTTATGTGTAATGTTATACAGCACTCTGTAGTGCAGCATTTACTCCCTCAGCCTCATCAGTTTGAAACAACTCATGATTTTCAATCGTGTTCTCTCAATACAACACCCAGCATACATTAGTCACATACATCACAGAATCACTGGGAAGCCCCCACACCCCAAACCCAACTGTGATAATGAAACCTTGGCTGCTAATGTAGCCACTGATGTAGAGGCTGATAAAGGCAGGTGTGATCCTAGCAGCACTATTAGCTATCAAGCTTCTTTCTGCATTAGCCTGCTAGTGGAAATAAACAGTAGATAGAGAGGCGTAGCTGTTCTAATAAAACTGTGTACAGTGTTTGGTGAAAACTGGATTGGAAAGCAATGTATGCATGCCATATATGCATGTTTGCTATATGATGAGCTGAGCAAAAGGCACAAATCGTGCATCCCTTGCACACAGAGTGAAGTTAAAATGGTGCATTTAACCCAGAACATGCTGGTGGGTCCAAACTACACATCTATATAAATTAAGAATAACTCAGAATTCCCACTTGTACCCACAGTCTCATATCACTAAAACCTAAAGAGAAACAGAATTCTCAATTCACAAATAAGGAATTGAGTCCCAACGTCTAGTATTCCTGTAATCCTAAAAGCCTGGCATCTTATACATTTCTTGCTTCCAGCATATGACAAAAGAAAGAGGCATTGGTAAGATGGAGCCAGACATCATTTCATATGAAATGCATGCTTTCTCAGAATCAGCCACAGATGAAAGAATTTCAGAATTGCATATTGAACACAGGAAGCCACACATCTGAGTGTGCATGTCAGAGGGGGTCTCTTGGGGGAAATCATTCAGACAGTCAGAGAGGGGCAGGAGAGAGAGGGAGAGAGAGGGAGAGAAAGAGAGAGAGAGAGAGAGAGAGAGAGAGAGAGAGAGAGAGAGTATACTCATTATAACTTATATCAATAACTTGAATTAAAAGTTAAGAACATTTTTTTCTTCTCTGTAAAATTTTGAAGATACAAAGTTTCTTTGGAGAGTGAGGATATGTAGATATAGATATTCTGTAATGGAGACACTGTGCATGGGTGGGACAGTAATATACATGAGACACTCTATAATGTTCCAAATATTACTGTTACTTGAAATGAAAAATGAGCAGCACTTTTGCAGTCTACACTATAAAATAACAGATCCTCTCACATAACCCCAGCTGGCCACTAGATGATGCTGTTGTGAGGAATTTGCTATTGGAACATAGTCAGAACTAGCATCAGTAAAAATGCCTTTAAATGGCTTAAATAGCTAATAATCTATTTACATTAACTTGCATTAAAAGTAAAGAACGCTTTTGTGTTCTGAAATGTTGACTTTTTTTTGATGATGATGCACATAAAGCATGAACCCTGCTACCTAACACCGACATATCCATAGACATGTCATAGCTGATTTTCATTGCATATTATTTGCAGTAATATAATGTTCATGTTACCATTGCCATTGTCTGTCATGACATTTGGCATACTGTTTGATGGCACAATGGCTAAATACAGTGCACAGTAACCATTAACATTATATAAGCTGTCAAGCTGTCAAACATAGCCTCTGGCATGACAATGACCAGTAAAAGGTAACAAAACACTGTTACACTACTGAAGAAAATCTGATATTAAAACTTACAATAGCATGTGCCATCTGCTATGGCATGTTTATAGCATGGTTATATCAATGTTCTGAAACAAGGTTCAAGCAAATAATACCAGATTTTGTATAAATGTGCCAAAGCATGTTGTTTGGCCACCACAGCCTACTGTTAATCATAGCCTGCCATCATTGCTAAGCTGAGAAATTGTTTATTACAATGAATAACAAATCAATAACAAATTCTTTATTGAACATTGGTGTTTAATTGCTTAAATGGCCAGGAACGTTTAACTGTACTTTTATAACTTAAAAACAACTCAGATTGTACTGCAGTCTATATTGACTGAAGTCTGGGATGTTAAGGGGTTATTAATCATACTGTATTCTGCAGTAGCAATAAGCCACCTGAGGATGCACATTAATGTGTCTTTACCACAGTTTAAGGGTCTGCTTTGACTGCACAGACTACAGGCCAAGTCATATCATAGATTTGTCTTTACCCAAAAAGAAATGCATGAAGGAACTGAGTCTGTTCATCTCTTGATATCAATATAACAAGTGGGTCTAGGTGCAACAATCTTATAAGAAATTTTAAAAAATCTTTTTTATTATTATTTATAGATTTATTTCTTTTTTCTTTTCAAGTGTGGCACTCTCAGGAAGGGAAGGACAGACGAGTTTCCCCTTTTAAATCTTGGTTCCTCTCAAGGCTTCTTCCTTAATTTTAGGGAGTTTTTCCTCACCAGTTTCATTCGACTCAATAATGTTCAGAGATCTATATATGGTTGTGCTGACCACTGGTGCAGCAAAATGGCCCCAAAAACCTGGAGTGCCCTCCATTATTCCAAAAGTGTGGAATACGCTGTACTTTATGTGGTAAAAATTGCAGAACACAGCATGCTGGGAAATGTATTTTTCTCTACTGTTTCTCTCAAGAACTGAGAAATATGATGAGACTGCTTGGCAACTGACACTAAATCAGTTAAAAAGTCTTTAAAATGAACTCACACAGAAGATGTCTTCAAAAACTACCTATTCAAATAATGAAACTTCAGCAATCACCACATATCCGTCATGCTCTTTCCCACAAAAAGTACACAACTAAATCACCCCTGAAGGTGAAACCAGTTTCAGCACTGTACTAACGCCTTGATGTGAGAGAAATCAACATATTCAACTCACTTTACAAAGTTTTTAAACAAACAAGTCATGCAGATGAAGTTGTGAAACAGGAACTGTTCTATATTTACTGTAACTTTTCGAGGCTTTTCAGCTCGATTTACATGCGCAAAAAAGGAAGCTCTTGTTTCCAGGAAGTCAGTGTTAATTACACTAGAAAGACACTGACGTGATAAGATGTGAAACTTCTCAAGCACAACTTTTGTCTCAGGGCCCACCAAGCACACATTTATCAATAGTGCCATCTGCCCCAGCCTTGGTTGACACTTCAGAAGGAGGGCAGGGGTCGAATGAGACTTTTGAATGACCAGTTATTAAATTTAAGATCCCTGTGAAAAAGTCTTACATTTTCTATGTCAGCTCAGTTTTTAGAAGAGTTGGTTCTACACTGCTACATAGATGACTATCATTGTATGAACAAAACCAATGACTCACACTCATTCAGTTCCAAGGAATACTGATTCAGTAGGTAAAAACAGTAGAACACATATAAAATCATGATATTTAATGAAAATACAAAAACAGATTAATTAATTGCAGAAGATGTGTGTTTCGGTAATGACAATTCTTAATGTTATAAACTGATTTCAGACTTTGGGACACATTTACTTCAAAACACTGGGATCTAACTGTTCACCATGTGGCCATGATGGACAAAGATGTAGTCTCACTTCCTGCTTTAAAATGTAGGGATGTGGCTAAACATCAGACAGCATTTTTAAAATAAAGTTTTTTTCATTTATACATTTCAAAATTTTCTACTTTACTTTGAAAGGAATTAAAAAGATGTTTAAAAAACAAAACACTAAACAAAAATGTATTATTTCAAACACTGAAATGCAAGGGTTTGGGACAGCCACTTCAAGTACCCTACATACGGTATGATTTTGTGCATATTTAGCCTAATATTAGTTCAATTAATGCCTTGGCTGTAAATTCTAACAGAATTATTGTACATACCTAAGATCTGAAAACTTACATTTTTTAATAGTTTGTGTGTTTTTTCAATGTGGGATGGCAATTTGAAATGATTGAAGAGAACGGTCCACATAAAAAACGTTTTTAGTGTATTACTTTCATATTTGCATAGTTCAAAAGCAATAACTCAGTAATTTAGGGTTTTGAACCTCGAGTTGTTTTTTTGGCCATTTTGTTTGTGAAAAAATGTATAAATATTCCTACTTTCATGGTGAGATTTATTTTTTCACTGTGATGGCACAGAAACAGCTATGTAGTATAAATGAACTACAACCCCAATTCCAATTGGGACGTTGCGTAAAACAAATAAAAACAGAATACGATGATTTTCAAATCCTTTTCAACCTGTATTCAATTGAATACACTACAAACACAAGATATTTAATGTTCAAACGGATAAACTTTATTGTTTTTTGCAAATATTCACTCATTTTGAATTTGATGCCTGCAACACATTCCAAAGAAGTTGGGACAGGGGCATGTTTATCACTGTTTTACATCACCTTTCCTTTTAACAACACTCAATAAGCATTTGGGAACTGAGGACACTAATTGTTGAAGCTTTGTAGGTGGAATTCTTTCCCATTTTTGCTTGATGTACAACTTCAGTTGCTTAACAGTCCGGGGTCTCTGTTCTTGTATTTTGCGCTTCATAATGTGCCACACATTTTCAATGGGAGACAGGTCTGGACTGCCAGTCTAGTAACGGCACTCTTTTACTATGAAGCCATGCTGTTTTAACATGTGCAGAATGTGGCTTGGCTTTGTCTTGCTGAAATAAGCAGGACATCCCTGAAAAAGACGTTGCTTGGATGGCAGCATATGTTGTTCCAAAACCTGTATGTACCTTTCAGCATTAATGATGCCTTCACAGATGTGCAAGTTACCCATGCCATGGGCGCTAACACACCTCCACACCATCAGAGATGCTGGCTTTTGAACTTTGCACTGATAACAATCCGGACAGTCCTTTTCCTCTTTGGCCCGGAGGAAACGACGTCCATGATTTCCAAAAACAATTTGAAATGTGGACTCGTCAGACCACAGGACACTTTTCCACTTTGCGTCAGTCCATTTCAGATGAGTTCGGGCCCAGAGAAGCCGGCTGTGTTTCTGGGTGTTGTTGACATATGGCTTTTGCTTTGCATGGCAGAGCTTCAACTTACACTTGTAGAGGGAGCAACGAACTGTGTTCACTGACAATGGTTTTCTGAAGTGTTCCTGAGCCCATGTGATAATATCCATTACAGAATGATGTCGATTTTTAATGCAGTGCCGCCTGAGGGATCAAAGGTCACAGGCATTCAATGTTGGTTTTCTGCCTTGCCGCTTACTTGCAGAGATTTCTCCAGATTCTCTGAATCCTTTGATGATATTATGGACTGTAGATGATGATAATCCCTAAATTCCTTGCAATTGCACGTTGAGAAACTTTGTTCTTAAACTGTTGGACTATTTGCTCACGCAGTTGTTCACAAAGTGGTGAACCTCACCCCATCCTTGCTTGTGAACAACTGAACCTTTCAGGGATGCTCCCTTTATACCCAATCATGACACTCACCTGTTTCCAATTAACCTGTTCACCTGTGGAATGTTCCAAACAGGTGTTTTTTGAGCATTCCTCAACTTTCCCAGTTTTTTTTTGCTCCTGTCCCAACTTCTTTGGAATGTGTTGCAGGCATCAAATTCAAAATGAGTGAATATTTGCAAAAAACAATAAAGTTTATCCATTTTAACATTAAATATCTTGTCTTTGTAGTGTATTCAATTGAATATAGGTTGAAAAGGATTTGCAAATCATTGGATTGTTTTTATTTATGTTTTACACAACGTCCCAACTTCACTGGAATTGGGGTTGTATATACATTTAGCTAATTTTTAGCTTCATTGAACTTCTAATAGTAGAAGTGGCACAGTAGCATTAATATATTACTATATGCCGATTACTGAATGCACATATGAGTAGATATAGATGATTCTATGTCTCTACTGGCGGGGAGAAAAGCAGGGGAATCCAGAAATCATTCATGTGTAAATATGCAAAGCTTATTAGGATGTTGGGCCACCCTGAACCACCACAGTAGCTTCAAAGCCACAAGAACAGCTTGAAATATTTGTAAAAATACTACAGTCTAATATTTCAGTTAGTCAACAATGGTGTCAAAGAGGAATTCCACCAACTTTCCAAATATTCTGCATCACTGAATGTTAAGTAAGCTTATTTTATCCTTAGTTAACACTATTTTACCAACAACATTACATATGAACACCCAGTACTAATTATTGACATTGTGACCTCTGGTTCTTATTACCACTGTTGTAAAAAAATTAAATCTATGTAAATCTCAAACCACTCTGAATGACTTTGTTTACATCCCAGTGATTGAATTATGCAGAAATGTATCCCCCAAAGTATGTGGGATTCCCTTGTAATAGGCATTTGTCCCATCTTTGCTGATGTAACAGTCTCTACACTTTTGAGAACACTTTACGCTAGATCTTTGACTGCATTCAGCTTCAAGAGCATTAGTGAGGTTGGGAACTTATGTTGGATGATCAGTTCTGAATCACAAATGCTGCTCAAACTCATCACAAAGCTCCTGGACGGTTCTCCATTACCTTAGAGAACTCCACACTCCCAATGCTGGGAGGCTTTAAAGCTATCTAGCTGATGCTGAGTTTCTTGAGGCTGAACTGACTTGCTTTTTTTTTAAACCTCATTCTATCTTCACACCATCTCTGTTGTTTGTATTCTCTTCACTCAAGTTGATGCACAGAATACACCACAGTGTTGATATTTGCTGATAAGATTCTGCTGACTTGTAAACACCAAAACATGGGTGGGCTTTGGTTCACGATACAGCAGCTGCTAATTCACAAGAATTTATTCTGACTGTTACAACCCCTGCTCATCAAATTCAAAACTCAGCTCAATATTACATAATTAAGCTACTAATAATAACAATAATAAATTTTTAAAATAATGTGGCTTTAAAAGTAGCTTGATCAAAGTGACCTGAGACATTTTATATTATATTACATATTTTATTATGCATATTATTAATGTAATTGGTCAAATGAATGGCAAGAACCTTTAGTTTGCATCTGAAAAGCCAGTATGGCATATTTTAATGAGGGGCTCCATGACTAGCAACTAACATAATTGTTAATTCATTTCAGAATAAACATAGAGCACAATAAGACACTAAACCACAAGGTTCTTGTGTACTTCTCACGCAGTGAAATTCTCATGTAGAGATATTAAAGTACTCCAGAGGCATTAAGGCTTAAAAAAGACGTACAGCATGTTAAGCTTTTTCAAAGGCTGCAAACTAAAACTTTAAGAGGAAACAAAGAGAAATTGAAAATGGATAGAAACTGAAAAATTTTAGTATAATCATGAAGTTCTAAAGAAAGTGCCAATAACTTTGATACTGTGATTTTAAAAATGGAAACATACTATTTGTATAAAACCAATTAGAATAACTATTAATTTTAAATTTCACCCTCATTATATGAGGTATATACAGACTCTTAACTGAATGCTTCGAAAAACTTAATGTCCACAATTCTCCACTTAGCCCAGATATAGTTGATAAGCCAAGACATAGTTGGTGTCCAGGTTTTCCTTCTTTAGTTTGGTGCTGGAGCTAAAAGGCTAACAGACAACAGAAGTCACCAGTCACCCAGTATTTTCTGTAAATACATCCCCAAACATCCCTTATATCTATATCCAGGTCTTCATTAAGGATGTGCAGACTGGTCACTGTGCCATTAGCATGGGCGCTTACACTGGTTTGTGGTTACAGAGTACCATACACATCAGGGTCTGATGGAATGTGTGTTGTGTGTGACACATTCCTCCCATAACCATCATAAAAGTCTTCCATGACTACTACAGTTGCCCTCCTGTCAATTCAGAACACACAGGTTAGAATTCATTGCCCTCAATCACTGATAAACTTTAGACACCCAACACCTGTGGTTCGTCCCTCTCTGTACCATGGCCTATAAGTCCTTACCATTGCTGACTAGAAGCACAGCACAAGCATTGACACTTCAGAAATAACAATTTCACCCTTGTCAAAATCACTTTATTATGTCTGCCCTTTTCTCCCACAAGCAACATGCTAACAATGAGAAGTTATTTTACATCATCTGTGAATGGTCATAATGTTTTGGCGCATTGGTGTGTAAGTTTGAAATTCAAGAACAATGGTTATTTTTAAATATAAACAACAGAAATCTTGTTCATTTTTATAGTTCACAGTAAGCCATACTGTGCTTTAAACTACATCAATAAGTCTGCTTGACTTTAATGGAGACCTGGATGCAGTTTGAATGGGTTGGAGAGACGTTTTGAGAATCTTCTTCTTCTTCTTTCGGCTGCTCCCTTTAGGGGTTGCCACAGCGGATCATCTGCCTCCATCTTGCCCTATCCACTGCTTCCTCTACTTTTACACCAACCATCTCCATGTCCACCTTCACTACATCCATAAACCTTCTCTGAGGTCTACCTCTTCTCCTTCTACCGGGCAGCTCCATCTCCAACATTCTTTGACCAATATATCCACTATTCCTCCTCAACACATGTCCAAACCATCTCAACCTGACCTCTCTGGCTTTATCTCCAAACTGATCCACCTTCACTGTCCCTCTGATTTGCTCATTTCTATTCTTCTCCATCCTTGTCACTCCCAACGAAAATCTCAGCATCTTCATCTCCGCCACCTCCAGCTCAGCCTCCTGTTTTAGACAGAGCCACAGTCTCCAAACCATACATCATTGCAGGACGCACTACTGTCTTGTAAACCTCCCCTTTCACTCTTGCTGGTATCCTTCTGTCACACATCAGCCCTGACACCCGTCTCCACCCACTCCATCCTGCCTGCACCCTCTTCTTCACCTCTTTTCTACACTGTCCATTGCTCTGGATGGTTGACCCAAGATATTTGAAGTCATCAACCTTTACGACCTCTACTCCTTGCATTTTCACCTTTCCACCTGCCTCCCTCTCATTCACACACATGTATTCTGTCTTATCTCTACTGACCTTAATTCCTCTTCTCTCCAGTGCAAACCTCCACCTCTCCAGATTCTCTTCCACCTGCTCTCTACTCTCACAACAGATTACAATGTCATCTGCAAACATCATGGTCCATGGAGCCTCCTGCCTGACCTCATCTGTCAACCTTTCCATCACCATTGCAAACAAGAAGGGGCTCAAAGCTGATCCCTGATGTAATCCTACCTTCACCTTGAAACTGCACACCTCACCACTGTCTCACTATCCTCATACATGTCCTGCACCACCCTAACATACATTTCAGCTACACCTGACTTCCTCATACAGTACCACAGTTCCTCTCTTGGCACCCTATCATATGCCTTCTCTAGATCCACAAAGACACAATGTAGCTCCTTCTGACCTTCTCTGTACTTCTCTACCAACACTCTTAATGCAAAAATTGCATCTGTGGTACTCCTTCTGGGCATGAAACCAAACTGCTGCTCACTGATCTGAACCTCTCACCTTAGCCTTGCTTCAACAACTCTTTCCCATACCTTAATGGTGTGGTTCACCAACTTTATACCTCTGTAGTTACTGCAGCTCTGCACATCACCCTTGTTCTTAAAAATGAGGATCAGTACACTACTTCTCCACTCATCAGGCATCCTCTCATTCTCCAGGATTTTGTTAAACAACCTGGTTAAAAAGTCCACTGCCTTCTCTCCTAAACATCTCCATAACTCCAAAGGTATGTCATCTGGACCAACTGCCTTTCCATTCTTCATCCTTTTTAAAGCTGCCCTCACTTCCACCTTATTAATTCTCTGCACTTCCTGATCCACTATCTCTCCCCCCGTTGTCCTCCTCTCTCTCTCGTTTTCCTCATTCATTAGTTCTTCAAAGTACTCCTTCAATCTACTCAACAATCTCTGTTCACTCACTAGTACATTTCCCTCTCTATCCTTTATCAGCCTAACCTGCTGTACATCCTTTCCAGCTCTATCTCTCTGTTTAGCCAAACGATACAAGTCCTTTACTCCTTCTTTACTGTCCAGCCTCTCATACAGCTCATCATAGGCCTGAGCCTTTGCCTTTGCCACCATTCTTTTCGCTATGCGACTAGCCTCACAGTACTCCTGCGTACTTCCTTCATCTCTCTGGTTATCCCACTTTTTCTTAGTTGCCTTCTTCTTCTGAACACTCTCCTGGACTTCCTCATTCCACCAGCAACTTTCCTTGCCTTCTTTCCTCTGACCAGACGAAACACCCAACACATTTTTGCCAGTTTCTCTCATCACCTTAGCTGTAGTTTCCCAGTCCTCAGGTAGCTCCTCACTGCCCCCAAGGGCCTGTTGCAATTTTCCCCTGAACTGCCTGCAACCATCCTCCTCCTTCAGCTTCCACCATCTAATCTTTGGCTCTGTCTTCACTCTCTTCCTCTTCTTTGTTTCTAATCTCATTCTACAGACAACCACCCTATGCTGCCTTGCTACACTTTCCCCTGGCACCACTTTACAATCTCCAATCTCCTTTAGGTGGCATCTCCTGCTAAGGATATAATCCACTTGTGTGCACCTCCCTCCACTCTTGTATGTCACCCTGTGTTCTTCCCTCTTCTGAAAATACGTGTTCACCACAGCCATTTCCATTCTCTTTGCAAAATCTACAACCATCTGACCTTCCGCATTTCTATCTTTCACACCATACATACCCAGCACCTCTTCATCCCCTCTGTTTCCTTCACCAACATGTCCACTGAAGTCTGCACCAATCACCAATCTCTCCTCTCTAGGGACACCATCTACCACTTCATCCATCTTACTCCAAAATTCCTCTTTCTCCTCTAACCACCAACCAACCTGTGGTGCATATGAACTGACCACATTCAAAATCACACCATCAACCTCCAACTTCAGGCTCATGATCCTGTCTGACACTCTCTTTACATCCAGAACACTTTTCCCAAGCTGTTCCTTTAGGATTATCCCTACTCCATTTCTCTTCCTCTCTACGCCATGATAGAACAGTTTGAATCCACCTCCAACATTCCTGGCCTTGCTTCCTTTCCATCTGGTCTCCTGAACACACAGAATATCTACCTTCCTTCTCTCCATCATGTTTGCAAGCTCTCTGCCTTTACCAGTCATTGTCCCTATGTTCAGAGTCCCTACTCTAACCTCCACACTCCCGCCTTTCCTTCTCTCTCGCTGCCTTCTAACCCGCCTTCCTCCTCTCCTCTTTGATGGTCTTCGACCTACAGTAGTCCAATTTCCACCGGGACCCTGCTGGTCAACAGCACCGGAGGCGGTCGTTGTTAACCCAGGCATCAACCGATCCGGTATGGCAATCATATTTGTGATCCGCATGATAGTTTTGGCACAAGTTTTACGTCGGACGCCCTTCCAGACGCAACCCTCCTTATCCGGGCTTGGGACCGGCACCAGAAGTACACAAAGTACAAAAAAGATTTGGGTGACTGTTAACTTTTAGCGTTTCAGGTTAGCCTCATACTGAGACTAAAGAAGGAAAGTTTGGACATCATACATGTCTTAACTTATTAACTACACCTAAACTAAGTGGAAATTGTATAAATTTGATTTTGCCAAAAGACAGAAAAATAAAGGTTCCAAAAGGGTTCTTTGTACAAAGCCACTGAAGGACTAAATTTGCTTCCCTGAAGAACCTTTCAATCTAGGGGTTTGTATATGAGCGCTTTAATGAAACATATATTAAAAGCATTGTTAAGGAAATTCTGTTATTTATATTAAGAGTGTTAAGAATTGATAAAGTGTCTAGGGGTGCAACGATTATTTGATTTAGTTGACTAAAATCGACGACCAAATTAGTTGGCAACTAATTTAGTAGTCAATTAGTTAGTGACATCATTGCATGTTTTCTCGCGCTCACTAGGAACGTTTTGACATTAAGTGCTTACTGGACAGTTAGCAACAGCGCAATGGCAGCCTCAAGAACAAAATCCCCCAAAGTGAGGGAGCAAAACTTAGAAAAAAGGTTGTCAGTTGTGCTATTTGTAAAGCCGACCTCAGCTGGCACGGGAGTACATCTTTCATACTGGCAGGGCCGGCCCTTCCATTAGGCGATATAGGCAAATGCTAGGGGCGCCGTGTGTCCAGGGGGGTAAAGTACATCACTGGACTGTGTTAGCTGGAGTGATAAATCGTGCTTCACCAGTCTGATGGATGACGCCCACAAAGAAATAGTATACCAAATAGTGTACCTTTGGGATAAATTGAAATGGCAGCTGCGAGTCAGGACTTTTCACCCAACATCTGTGCCCAACCTCGCTAACTACTCTTGTGGCTGAATGGAAGTGAATGCCAAAGGCCATAATGCCCATGGTTTTATATATATATATATATATATATATATATATATATATATATATATATATTTTTTTTTTTTTTTTTTTTTTTTGAATGTGTCAAGATTTTACAATGACTAGACCAAAGGAAATAATCCAAAATTACTTACTTAATTACTTCCTAAACAATTTATTGAAACAAAAGCCAAGAACAGTGGTGGATATACCCCAGCAAAAAATGTCAATGTCTCAATAACTTGTCATGTGCCCTTGAGCATCAATTACAGCTTGACACCGACATCTCACACTGTTCACAAGTCGACTCATTGTCTGCTGAGGCATGGCATCCCACTCTTCTTGAAGGGCGGCCCTCAGGTCATTGAGGTTCTGGGGTACAGAGTTACAAGCCTCTACACGCCAACTCAGCTGCTCCCATAGGTTTTCTATGGGATTCAGGTCTGGAGAAAGTGCAGGCCACTCCATTTGATGTACCCCAGTCTCCAGCAGCCGTACCCTAATGATGCAAGCCCAATGAGCTGGAGTGTTGTCGTCCATGAAGATGAAATTAGGCCTGTGTTGTTCATGCAGAGGCACAATGACTGGATTAATGATGTTATTCAAGTAGTATGGGCTTGTCACTGTACCATTCACAAAGTGTAGGGGAGTTCACAGTTGACTAGACACATCTGCCCACACGGAATCACCACCACCACCTTGCCTTGTTAAAGAACAGCAAGTTGGGCAAAAAGTACTGAAACACTGAGTTTAGAAAAGTTTAGAGAAGGTTACATTAAGTTAACCTGTAAAGGTTAGAGTGCATTTTAGGTTCATCCTGAAATTTCACCCGAAAGCCAAATATCCCTTTTGTGAGTAGTGTAATTCCATTCTCATTTTCCTGTTCTAATTTTAATCTGTCACCATTTACCATAGTTAAACAGCTAATGTAAATGTAATTTTTTGTTGATATAAGTCATTTTATTCAGAAAATGGGGTGGACTCAGGCAACTCAATTTCATCATCAGAATATCTGTGAAGATGTCTTCTACTGAGGTGATAACTGAAGAGGTGAAACACCTGAAGATGAGATGAAGATGTCTGGATAAAGACACAATTATCGAGGATGCTGGGTCAAAATGCAAAATTATTTCAAAAGCATGAGATTTCACAGATAGAGAATGGTAGATTAAGGTGACCATGACTCATTTCAAAGTTTCCTCAGGTAAAAGACTCTAGCCTTATGAAACCTTGATTTTGGCTGTTTTCACACTTAGTTCATTTACTCCACATCAGAGTTTAGGGTTGTGTGACACTAATATTTTTCATTTGGTTCAATTGGCTTGCTGATTTGTCATGAATTTAGTGAGGATATAATTTATTAGGTTTGACTTGCGTGTCACTGTATACATTCCAGACCTTTCCTTCACATACATTCTTGATATAAATGTGTATCGAACGTGTCGAATGTCATGCAGCATTTTTAATTTAAGCAATTGGGTCAATAATGCCTGACACCACCTACCAAAAATATATATTATGGCTCATGCTGCAAGGGCAACATGAGCGTCTGTCAAGAGTCAAATGTTAAAACATAGATTATATGGACAGCGAAGCTCTGATGTGCTACTTGAAGAAGGGAAAACAAGCTTTGATTTTGAACATCTACGGTCAGATGAGACTAAAATAAAGCTTTTTAGCCAACAATTAAGAAACATAGCAGACAAATATAGGAATGCTTATACACAAAAGCTGCTTTACCACCACATGGTACCAGCTCAGTTTCACCCTAATTGGCTTTTTTTAGTTTTTCATTGGGCAAACCTGGTAACTGGTACTATTTTTGGTATCTGTCCAAACAAGGTTCCTAGCGTCGATACGAAAAGGGTACGTGGAAAAACTGCAGACTAAAGATTGGTTAGAGAGAACTGTCACTATCACCCTAAACACATATGTTAATGTTAGCTACTAGGTTGATGGTTGATGGTTGATGTACCCTTTGAGAAACCAGACTTGTCTTGTCCTCTGAACCCTGGTGTAGTATTTCTCAAATTCTCTAGGCATCTTTGGCTGTGATTTCTAAGACAAAATGTTTCCTTCACATCATGGCAGTTTCATGCGGTGTCACTATGATAACCAGCGACACTGAAGGGGTAGTACATCTGCAGTGGAAAACAAAGTAGCCAGTACCAAAGTGAATAGAGTCAAGTAGTCGAGGCATGTTAAGCCATACCATGCGGTGTGGAAAAGCTCCAAAAGCTTTCCAATGTGAAGTACGGTGGTGGACATGTTAATACTGTGCAGTAGACATGTAATGCAATGTTGCTTTGCTTCCAAAGGCGTCATGTCAATAAATTTAAAACATTCCTAGCCATTTTTCAGGTACATTGTCTAACATGATGCACAAACTGTGCTCAGTTGATTCTTCCAGACCTACATCTTTTTAATGCATTACTAATTACTAATGCATTACAAATCTAAAGAAGGTTTGCAAATGCAATCCTAATGCAACAACAAACAAGCTAAAAAAAAAGGTCTAAGCTTCTTTTTATCTCACTGCACTGTACTCAGACCTGTTATTCTTGACATGCAAATAATAAGATTGTTTCCTCTGAGAAATGATATCATACAATTACAAATACAATTATATCATGATGTTAAGCAGAAAAAGCACAAAAAACCAATAAGATTCTATTTAACATTGTACATAATCTTCAGTGCAGCTGGTACAGATGCCACAGATGTTCATTAATACAAAAAAAAAAATAATTTGGATACCAATAGTAATTCCTTGTTCCATAAAGAGCATCACGAAAAGACTTTCTTATCAAGGTCAACCAGCAAAGTGTGCAAGTGTTTAGCTTTCTTTTATGTGTGCTTGGTCAGGAAATGTGAACCCTCATAGCTGAAAAGGCTTTCAGAGAGGGCTACAAAAAATAGTGATGAAATGAGGTGACATCTATATAGAGACTAGGGCTTCTAATCATTGTATAAAGCCATGACACTGTGACACACTAAAACTCAATATTGTAACCTCCTCTTTCACTGCCAGGGAACTGTATGCTTTAGTTCTAACTGGTGTAGCACTGAAAGTATCACGTATCACACCATCACTGTTAGAAATGAAACAGGTGGTAGATATTTAACAATGATTAGGCCCACTCATGATCATATCTGCACCTTTCACAGCTTCTGAAACCAGCATTCACTCTTCAGTTTTGGAACCAAAGCATGTTGATAATGTGTGACCCTTTTCTGCTAGAAGTCGCTGCATGGAGTGCACAGCATTTTTACGCAGTATTTTTACATACTTAACAAGTAAACAACAGCAGATCAAACAGTTGATGTGAGCAGGTTGATACACATAACAATTGGAACTGAGATCTTTTAATGATCAACGTTGATCAATAGCATGTAGAGATCCCAAATGTGGATCCTTATCTTGTCCGCTATCACTGTGCTGTAACCCCGTGGGCAGCTGCACAACAGGCAGCATTTGCTGACCAGGCGGCAGAAGTGTTGACACACCACAAAAAAGAGGAAGTCCTGGCTTTTGGTTTTAAGACCTTTCAAAGAAGAGATCACATGCAAAAACATGCTGCACTTCAGTAATGAAGACACCAAGACCTCCCTCCCAACACACACGCACACATAAATGCATGCAAAAGAGGAAGTGTTTACAATTGCCACAGTTCTGAGATAAATGAACAGATTATATGATTGCTGGGGGAAAATGGACTGATAGAGTCCCAGTGGAGGCTTAAAGTAAAAGAAAAAGAAAGGTAAGGGCCCTTTTCTCATCTAAAAATAATTCCAAAATAGACTGAGAGATATTGAATTCAGATATTTGGTTTGAAAGACTATAAAAAATGTACTAAAAAGTGCTTTGAACTAAATAAAAGGCATTACATAACACAGTTCTTGTCAAAGGTAAGTAAAAGGTATTTGCGTAACTATGATGTTATATATAAAATTCATGTGTATAGCAACATCTTTTTCAGAGCGTAACTTGATTTTAACATGAAAACATCACTTTGTTTGCAGGTTTTGAGGGCATTTATCAAGCGCCAGTCAGTTTTATTTGGTTGTTCTGACAAATCAGCAGTTGTGAATGTGAATGCATACACAAATAAAACTGAAAACTATTGAAAATTTATATATATTTGATATATATATATATATATATATATATATATATATATAACATGTATTACATGTGAAACGTTACTGAGTAAACATTGGTGAATTACAATAACCAATATTAAAGGGGTTCGATTCAGCTTTACTCTGTTTGTGTACTCATTTTGGACTTGTTTTTTTATTTTTATTTTTTTTATTGTTTTTTGGATTTTAGGTCATATTGTATGTAGCCTACTTTCAACTTTCCGCAAACAGACATTTTCACATCTTCCCTTCTGACTCAAACAACCCTACTTTCCCCACATCCATCTGAGAACGTTCTTTCACTGTTTTTGCAAATTGTGAAACTTTCAGTCTAACGGAAAGTGTGATTTTTAAATACACTGCAGATCTTTATGGACAATGAATAATATAGTTTAAGTATTTAATTGCTTAATTCTTGACAAATCCCAAATGTTTTGCTATATCATCAAGAGCACCTAAAAATCTTTATGGGACAACATATGGGGCAAGTTTCAGAGACCCAGACTGAGCCTAAACCTAGACCAATTGGGAAATTTGGCATTGCATTTTTGTCTAAGACGAAACTTAATCCATGTCCAAGAAGCCGAGCCCCTGTGCTTATGGATTCTTTTCGTATTAACAACCGAATTAAAACTTAAAAACTTTTCGAGGTCACCAATTATTTGCCCATAGAACTAAATCTCTAAGCAGCAATGCCAAAGTCATTACACTGTTCTAAACCCAGTGCATTTTAGATTCAATTTCTCGCAAACTCCAGAAAAATCATAATGAAGAATGCCAGTAGTCTGGACTAATCTAGAACTCTGGGAAACTGACACTTAAAAGGGAATTGCACAGATTTTTCAGAATTTTGCATAATTCTGTCGATGTGATGTAAAAAAAGTCATTCAGAGTGCTTTAATGTAAAATACTTCCTTGCATAGAAACTTTCAGACGGGTAGGAACCAGGGGTCACCGTGTCTACAACACAAATATATCCATTTTATTTATTAGTGACAAATGACTAGTGAACCTACACGTCTTCTGACTTTTATACGTAATGCTTATGATGGTAAAATAATGGAATACACGCACACACACGGACACACACACACGCACACACACACACGCGCGCGCACACACACACATACCTTTCCTTCGGGCCCTATTTTGATTTGAGTATACTTCTGGATTAAAACAAAGGGATTCAAACGCCTTTTTAAGCCAAATTTTTATCTCAAAACAATAATGTTCATCATAAGTCATAAAGCAATGTGCCAATCATCTGGCAGCATATATCTAACCACTTCATGTAATAACTTTCTGTGAGGGAGCTTTTAGAGGTGGACGTCTGGTTCCTATCAGCACCACGGTAAACAATTCTGACTCTGTAAATGAATCTCGAACGAAGCATTTCACTCTAAACCACTCTGAGTGACTTTGTTTACATCTTAGCAACATAATGATCCTTCTAGCACACCGCTTAGCGTTCCTACAGGAGTAAACCAGTGTTGTCAACGTGATCGCTCACTTGTACATTACGAGACGAGTTTCTCTGAGCAGAAGAACTAGCGGACTTGAAACGAGCTAATGTAGCTGACGACAGGCGAGAGGTATTTCCCCATCACCGTGTTTCGCTTCACACCTATTCATCTCCCACCTAGCATGAGGCTAAAAATAAGCCTCATCACAAAGCAGAGCAACGGAGGTGTGCTACATTCAACTATTCCCGCCATTTCAACATATTCTACACACAGAAAGTCTCTTTTCACGGTGTAAAAACATGAAGTCCTGTGACCTCTTACTCTTTCTCTTTGTTCTTCCTCTCTCCGTCTCATTCGCGCACTTTACACCGCTTTTTCCGTCCACCCTCCCCTGCATCTCTCTCAGAGGGAAATCCCTTTCTCCTCCCTTTCCAGGCACTGAGGCGCGAGGGCGATGACGTCATCTGGCTTGATGGTTTGGCTGTGGTGAAGAAGACAGATGAGTTGTGAGATAAAAGTGTGCTGGCCTGCTGTAGACGGATGAAGGTGCTGAGGTTTGAATTTCGCTTGCTATTTAGTCCAGGCACTGTGTGTAGTAGTAACGGGAGCAATTTTGAATGTATATATTGATGTAGTTGTTGTTTTCTTGTTGTTGTTGCTGCTGCTGTTGGCTTGGCTTACTCAGAAACACTACTTTATAAAATCTGCCCCCAAGTAATATGCTGTCATAAATTACATATACACTCTAAAAATCATTTTCAAGAATGTAGCATGCAGCGCATGTGTGTGTACAGTTTCTGGAGTGTCTTGAAGGCCTGGCAAAATGGAAATCACAAAACTATTCTGGACCTACAGGACACTCTTCCAAACACAAATCTATACAGACATACTCTTTGTGTTGCAGGTTCACATGGTAGTGTTAACCTTTTGAAATCTCAGGAGAGCCTACTCCACAGAGCTGTCTTGGTATCCCACTTCTGCCAAGATGATGCCTATGCGGACTCTGTTAATCACAGCGCTTCCTCTGCTGGTGCTGAGTTCTGAGGTTCAGCAATGCGCTTTGCAGAGCACAACTTCCCACGGTAAGTGAGAGCAAACAAACACAGTTTACTTTTGCACAGTATTAGGAAACCAGCGTGACTGGATCTTGTGATATAAGCATGATATTCACCCTAGAAGTTTCATCGGTTTAAATGAGTAGTGGGAACATTCCTCAGCATTCGTGGCACCAATTCGTCAAACCGATGTAGTCTTTTGGATGAGCAGTCATCTAGATTATGGACCTGTCTAAATAACACTAGACAATTCAATGGACTAGCTTTGCGTTTCACCTTTAATGCTGACATCTGTTCTTCTGACTTCTGTAGGACTTCCAATGCTGGACTCCCTACAGTGCTATAATGATTACACTTCCCACATGCGCTGCACTTGGGAAGAGGACCCACATACACATTTGAAGTTGTTGATAACAAAGTAAGGAACAAAAATAAATGCATTTGTTGGGTGGTCATGTACACAAATGGGGAAATGGAACGAGAACATGAAGAAAGTCTATTCACATAAACTTTTTTTTTCTGTCTATCTATAGAGAACAATTTGAAGGTGAATGTGTTTCTGATGGACTTGGTGAGCTGTTGTCCAATGGGAAGCGCTCTCGTAGCTGTGTCTATAAAACTACGCTATTTTACAGGGGAAAGTTCACCATATGCTCGACCACATCCTGTCCATCTAAAGCAGCAACTCTTAACATAGCTCAGCACGGTGAGAGAATTGTGTTTGTGTTTGCATGTGGGTTTGCCTGTGTGTGTTTATTCACACCCAAAGATGTCAAACAAACTTTCATGTCTGGCTCAGATAATAGTTACTGCTAGTATGTACAGCTGAGGAATGCTGTTAAGCAAACTATTCTAAAAAATAGAATAAAGATTCCTAAGTGGTACTTGGCTTGGACATATGATTCAAGGAAAAGCATTTAAAGTAGTATCCCACCTGTTTTTAGAAGTTTTACATAATTACATGGTTAAGTGCCGTTCACTGCACTGTTGTAGAGAAACAGAACTTGTCAGGGCTGTGATGGGAATGAGGGTTTTATTTTCTAAAAGCTGCGCAAATCCATTCATAGTGGATATGTACATGTGTGACATTCTAAAAGTAAAATAGTACCCAAAGAAAACTTTTTTTTTTCAGATTTACTGCTACTTTACCATTTTTAACATATACAATTTCAAGACATATAGTGGTTCACTGATCAGTTTGGATAGTAAATAAAATGGCTATATCAGCATTGTTGACATTGCTACCCCTGGTTCCCATCACTACCACTGTCTGAATGTTTCTCTACATTGCACCACTTCACATCAAACCACTCTGAATGACTTTGTTTACATCTCAACCACTAAAGTATGTAGAAACATTTGTGGTATAGGACCTTTACATTATTTTGAACTTTTTTCAACTCTAAAAAAAGTTCTTCACACTCACAGCTCAGTTGTTCACTGAAATATTCAATAAGAAAACGTGATTCTTCTATGTCATTGTTCCAAATAAACGTTTTTGGGCACTTTCTTGAGTAATAAGTGTTTGTGTGTTCTACAGGCAAAGTGCTAAGCCCGGTAAATGTAAAGGTAAAAAAAGTTGATGGTGGGCGAATGCTGAGCTGGAGCAGCCCGTACCCTTCCTCAAAGTCACTCACCTACCAGGTCAAATACAGAAGGCATGGACATGACTGGACCGTGAGTACAATTATTCCCGTATAAATCTACACACACAGCTGTTCAGTTGCTTGACAGTCTATATTCAGATCCTCATTATGCATTCAGAATGTGTTTGTGTTGAGCTGCTCACTACATCCTCACCAAAAACATATCTACAGATATCCCCACAGTATACAATGTTGAGTTAAAACATTAATACCACTCACAGATGAAGCAAGTAACATTGATTATCTCATAAAAATGACACATGTCAAGGTCTGGGATCCATTAGAAGGTAAGCAGTTGGTAAACAGTTGGTTCTCATAGTCAACTTGTTGGAAGTAGGAGAAGTAGCAGCTTTGACAAGAGACAAAATCATAATGGTCTGACAACTAAGTTGGAGCATCTCTGAAATGGCAAGGCTTTTGGGGAGCTCCCAGTTAAAAGAGGTGAGTCCAAGAAGGAACAAACCATGAAACCATCGACAGGGTGTTGGGTGCCCAAGGCTCATTAATGCACGAGAGCACCTAAGGCTATCCCATCTGGTCAAAACCAACAGAAGGGAAACTATGGCACATGTGGCAGAAGTTTTTAATGAAGATTATAGGAGGGATGTGTCACAACACTCAGTCTATTGCATCCCTCTCTCTCTCTCTCTATATATATATCTATATATATATATATATATATATAAGGCAGTGAGCAGATCAGTAAGAGTGCTCCTGCTAACCTTTGTGAGCCATTTAAAAATGTCTACATGGACACATGATTGTGAGAACTGGACATTGAAGCGACAGAAGATGGTTGCCTGGATCCAATGAGTACCTTTTTTTTAAAGGATAGCTAGGTACATGTGTGCTATTTACCTGGGAAAGTGATAGCAACAAGATGGACATCTTGGTGCAAGATTCCACAGGGGAGCCGTTGTGGTGGCATGTGGAGGACCAACAGTATATTAGTCAGGAGGTCATAATATTTTGGGTCATTTGCACCAGAGGTGCAAAAATGTATAGGCGCATAATGGTGCATCAATCTGAAATAAATTTAAGTGCATTGACTGTAGTATCTTAGAATTAATGATAATTATAAAAAAATTATAAAAGCATGCATTGCTGTATTCAGTGTTTTTCAAAATAATGCAGAATTGCCACATATACAATCATATTGAACTGATTTATTGAGCATTATGTAGTAACCTTTTAAGTTGAAATGAAATCATAATCAAAACCTTTTTCCTCTTATCTCACAAAAACAAGCTTTAATATAAAAAGCAAGTGAGCCGAGCCTCCTTCTCAAAGTGTCAGTAGATTGTCCATAATTAGTGCCACTTTTAGTAAATCTGACAATTCAACTCCTAATACATCCATAAAGAACCAAAGTTTTTACACACCTGATGACATTGCACAATTGGCTTTTCTGAAGACACAGGAATACAACAACCTCAAAACCATTAAGATTCCCACAAAAGATAACGGCCCGACATGAAAGAATAGTACGTGCAATCTGAAACCTGATAGGGATCTATGACAGCTGAGACAGATATGGATAGCAGTGTGTCTGTGTGTTTGCCCCAGATGAGATCTCTCCTTCTCTCATTTCCTGGCTAGGTGGTAAGTGATATAAAAACCACTCAATGGGTGATTAAGGAGCTGGAGCTGCCAGCTTATGAGTACGAGGCCAGAGTGCGAGCGCGGGGTCAAGTGGGCCTGTGGAGCAACTGGAGCTCCTCAGTGTCCTGGATCACTGAGGAAGGTACAAGATAACTACACTCCAAATTAAAGCATTCATATTAGCTACGAAAAAGGTACATTTCGAAAACATACTGTGTGTTGATCCACTGGTGGTTTGGAGAAAGCGTAACCTTCCGAAGAATATTGCTCTTCTGAGTTAATAGTTGTGCAATGAGGTTGTTCACTATTTTGTAATATGGCCCTAGAACAAGCTGAAAGCTGAAAGCTTGAAAAAATAATTTGGTGAAAAATCAACTTTCCACAATTTTTCCTATATTACAAATGTTATCTTTAAAAATGAGCCTTTTTTAAGATAAAATGTCAATGTCAGAAAACACAAACACCTTTATAGAGCAAACCACTTTATTGCACAAGTCGAGCGTAGAGTCAAGTTCTTAGGAAGGTTACATGCTATTTTGGAACCACCAGTAATACACAGATTGGCTTTCATTGCCTAACTCTGGTGGCATACAGGAGATAAACCAAGACAACACTGACAGATTACTCTAATTTCTCTCTCTGTGTCGCACCTTCTTTGTCTCTCTTCATGCTTCTTCTTCCATCGCCTTGTGTTTCTCTTTCAGAAGGTGTTTTCAACCTGCAGTGTGTAATAGAGATAAGAGGTGTGTCTTGTAGCTGGCAGGTAAAAAGAGAGCAAGCCCAGTTCCTCTCATTTTACCTGTGCTCACACACTAATGGATCCAGTCTGTGAGTACCTTCTTGCCCTCAGAACAGAGAAATCACATTCACAACCTATCACAGACAAGAGATACAACACAATCTTTGATAAAAACTTTTAGTTGAGCGATACCATACAAGAACCACTTTTGGTTCCGTAAGGAAAAAGAAACGTTTTCCTTTTTTAAAAGAAACCTTTAAAGGTTTGAAGGATTCTGTCTAGAACATTTACAACCTTTGGAGGTTCTTTAAAGTTTTAAGAGGTCCGCCACACTCACACATCTCTGAAGAACCATTTTCAGAAAGGTTTTTTAGTGGACCAAACGTTTTTCCTATGGCATCACTCCCAAAACCTGTTTTAGCACCTTTATTTTTAAAAGTACAGGGGTGAACAGTGTGTATGTTAACACATTATGTTATTGTTAACGTGTTAAATTATATTACAATATGCTTTTCTGAGTATATCGTTGGTGTCATCAGTGCTATGGATACACAATGTTATCAGAAAAACATTTAGGCAGACAAATGCTTAAATAAAACACATGACATGATGATTTATTGTACACATTATGACATTTTTTCCAATTGTCTGATTTTTCTTTGTGTCTCTTCTTAGATAGTTTATATTTATAAGTGTTGAATTACAAATAAATAACTGTACTCATAGTGTTTCATAGCCTTTTGTAATGTGGCATGACTGTTTTGCTGCTGCATTTTGTCCATTCCAATTTGAAATCTATGCATTATGATACATATTGTGTATCATATGTATATGTTGTTTGATGATGTTAGATTTTTGCCATATGGCCCACACTTAGACAACAGTACTTAACAGGTTATAGCAAAAACAACTAATTCTCTCATTTATTCTTTTGCCAGGGGGTGTCAACATTGTGTTAAGTACATCGACCAGCCAGGTCATGCTGTGCTGGATTTCATGTGTCTGGTATTAAATCCTGAGCCTGAGATGCTGACCATGGAGCTTAAAAGTGTGCGCAACAGCAAGGATTTTGCAAACCCCTTGAACAGTGAGTTTGATCAACATTGGGACCGCTATTGTAAATTACAGTAAACCATACACATCATAACCATGATATCCTTAAAGAATGTCATTTCCTTCTGTCTGTGATGCCAGTGATAAATTCCATTTTAATTGATATCACATTCACTGTTATTGTCTACAGCAGAGGCTCTCAGTCTTGGTCTTGGTTTACTGTGTTGAGTGCAGTATGAGTCCTGCCACCTGGTGTTCACAAAGACATGCTGCATTCATTTTAATCAAGCAGGGCACAACACAACTCAGTGTTTTCCTCACTTGTAACACATGTAATGCAGCTCACATAGAAGGAAAAGGCATGAAACTGGACAGTGTTGTGGCTCTGTTTGACTTTCCTCTGTTTATCAAAATGTTGAGAACACATATGTTTGTTTGTCACTTTTACTTTTCAGTTACATAAGAAAAATACCAGCTGAAGGTCTTGCTAACCTGAAACAGACACATATTCAAAATTTCATGTGTATATAGTAGCACTAATATAGTAGCACTTCATGTTCATCAGCGTTCTTTCATGGTGTGAAGAGTAGCTTTTGCCAAAATAATGATTTGACTGTTTTGTTATCCAAACTATTGTTAGAGGTCGTTCAAGAAGCTGAAAGGTTTGAACGCAAATGAGTGCTGACAACACAGTAAGGGGACAAAACGAGTGGGCTGTGACATAATTCTAAAGTTTCTTTAGGGAACTTTTACCAACTTTTTTAGATGTCTGCATTAGTAAGTTGTAAAAATGTTAACGAGTTCGCTCAGATTAGTTTGATTTGAAATGCACTATTGTAAAGAAGCTTACCAAGTCAGAGTTGTTCACATTGGTGGTGAACTGGTGTCTGAAGAGCCGAATGCCTCTTAAAGCTACCTCACAGAAAGTTACTGTATGAAGTGATTACAAAAAAGGCTGCCTGATGCCTGATGTGTTGCTTGCCGAGATAAACATTTGGCCTAAAACTGTTTGTACCCACATTTCTGTTAGATTTATCACTATTTAACCATTACTGTATCAGCATTACATTTAAAACAATGAAGTCATTGGTAGGTTTTCAGATTGTTTTACATAGTCAATAAAGTGGCCATATTTGTATTGTAAACATTGTGTCAGGATGTTTCTCTACAATGCAATCTCACATCAAGCCACTCTGAAAGATTTGTCTCAGTAATTCCATTATACACGTTTTACAGTTCTTTCTTCAGCTTTGTAGCTGCTGCAAAGAAAAAGCCTGATCTAAACAGCTTTTCATTGAACATGTTAGTGCAACCCGCCAAACAGTATGCTCATTTATTAAAACCATTTTGAATGGCTGGATGTCCTACCATCCATTTCTTCATATATGATTTCAAATGGAACAGATTATTCATCACGTCATTAACGACATGAGCTATTAGTCCTGGGGTGCAGGATAGATTAATTATTGTGTGAATGAATGTATAGCTTGCAGGATGAAAATTAATTTTATGGTTCTCTGTGCTCACAGTTCAGCCTCCGCGTCTAAAGCGTGTCCAGGTGAGCAAGAAGGATGGCTTTTGGAAGCTGACCTGGTCCAGACCCGATGTCAGTGAACAGCTCAGTCTCTCCTATCAACTACAGCTCTATAACAACGACACAGGGGTAGGACATTCCGTTAAAATTTTGGAATCATGTTTTACAGTAATATCAAGCCAATTTTGTTGCAGATGGATCGATACAACTATTCTAATATGTCAGTGTCCTATAACTTCACAGATTTCAAATAATGGGAATTTGTAAAAAAATATATGTTTTGAATGTGTTCCAATGGTAACAACTGAGAAAGCTGTAGATAAATCACAGTGTTATTTACCACCAAATAATGTTTTGTTCTTCCCAAAATGTGCCTTAAATATATAACAGGGACTGATGTCTAGTCAATATCCAGTCTACGCTATATTACTCACTGCTGCGTAAAAGTTTTGATTGGTAGAATATCTGTTCATCCAGTGTTCACATGAAGTAAATCTAATGTCTGCTGATTTGTTCAGACTCTCTTTCCATTAGTTAATGCATGAAACTAAACAAAGGCGCAGTAATGTGTACAGTAAGGAACCAGTGTGGCTATTAACTCATTCATGTACAACAACTAAATTTCGTATGATAAGGAAAAAGGCAGCAGAACTTATTCTGATTAAAAGATAAAATTTGGATGAGACCTTGGATGAGAACCTTAGTCCTTTGAATTTTCTATTGATTTGTTTAAAAAAAAATCAGTGGCAAATGTGACCAAATGTGACTGAAGTTAATAGGATACATGAAGTAATATAAACTCACTTTTTTAGTCAAATTGATAGATTTGATGAGAAAAGACTTTCTGTGCTCAGGAAACATGTGGATATGTAAAATTTCAGATCAGAACATGTTGCAAGGATCTTATGAGCCCAAGTGTGAACCTTCTGCCTTGAACCAGTGCCTTGAAGCCAGCATACATCTATTGGGAGGGGCACTAGCACATTTGTAGTTCCTCTTTAGCGATGACAGGAGCTTTAGTGACTAATGTCAGTCTCTTTCTAAAAGGGGAGTTCCAGTCATTACCAAAAAAAAAATCCTTGCCAGAATTGTTCATAGTGGTGTTTAAAGGAACTAGAGATTAAAACCACTAAAAGCTACTTCAAAGAAAGCCATTACATGAAATGATCATGTAAAACCCTGCCTGATATCTGAGATATTATTTTACAATATAGATAAGCTTTTGGTCTATTATTTTCAATCCATTCTTGGCAGAGAGGTACTTGCAGGTGTTTCAGATAGCTTGTCATGTTAGATAGCAAATAAAGTGGCTATATTTGCATTGTAAACCTTCCAGTCTCTGGTTCTGATCACCACTATCATAATACCAATCAGTAAGTTTATTTTCCAGTGCACATCATCTTCCATGTTAAACCAGTTTAAAATATTTTGTTTACATCTTTGTGACTGAATTATGCAGAATTTTTTGCACTTTTGAAAAATCTTCCACTTGTTTGCAACTTTAGTGCTCTCAACAATGTCCTAACTCTCCCTCAATCTCTCTCACTAGGATTTGACACTTTTCAATCTCACTGAAGGTGATTTCTGTTTAAGCTTGACCCCCTCCACCCTGAGGCCCACTAATACATACATGGCTCAGGTCAGAGCACTGCCATCAAATGACTTTAGTGGGCTACCATCTAACTGGTCTGAGCCTGAATACTTCACAAGCGATCCAGGTAAATATCTCTGACCTCTCTGTACTGTTCTTGGTCATGTTTTTGTTGCAAGATGTGGGTTGAAAGTAGTTTAATGACTATTGATTAATAATAAATTATTAATTTTTCCTCCCAGATTCTCAGATGTAGTATTCATCAAGTGTTGGTGTTTTACACAGAAACTGTGTAAATTAGATTTTTTTCCCATACTGTTTCTTTCTTAAAGAAGCATGTATGGTGTAACTTTATTTGCCTACTTTGTAGATTGATTGGCAGATGTTTGTCTTGTCCTTACCTTGCATTTAACACAGTATTTATTAAATTCACCTTAATATTACCTAACACGAAACTTAACATTCACTCCATAATGTTTATTTTTGTTAGGATGGTGACTATCATATAGACAATGCTTGTTGAGGGCCTAGAATGCTTTTGGGTTGGTTGGGGGGGCATAAAGTTTGGGATATGAGTTGGCTATATATTTAATTGATATTGTGATTTTATTTTGTTGTATTTTGTTTTTGTAATTTTGTATTGTACATTGTGTTTTTAGCATAAGTCAAATGTCTACCGGCCCGATGCAAAATATCTCATCTCTGTAGGATTAGATTTTTAGAGTCGTTTATTATTTTTACAGCAGTAAGTCCTAAGCTGTACCCATCTCAGAAGTAGCCATATTAAAGGTGCATCCAAATGGGTATCCCAAAGTTCTCAAAGTTAGGTCTCATTTTATTTGAGATACCATTTTGGATTCTATTCTTTACCAAATGTGATTACTACTAAGATGGGTGCAGCTTTAGTTTAAGAGAAAAAAGAAATATTGCAGAAAGATAATGAAATATTTGTGTGTGTGTGTGTGTGTGTGTGTGTGTGTGTGTGTGTGTGTGTGTGTGTGTGTGTGTGTGTGTGTGTGTGTGTGTGTGTGTGTGTGTGTGTCCGTGACAGAGCGAGAGAGCGAGAGAGAGAGAGTGTGTGAATGTGTGTGTGTGTGTGTGTGTGTGTGTGTGTGGGGGGGGGGGGGCCTGCAGCTTTATGAGCTGCTTACATTATTTATGAAAAGCTTTTTCATATAAAGAGATGAGCATCTTTAAAAAGCTTTTGATGTTTTGGAATGAAATATGTAGTCTTTCAAAGATGTTGACATTATGATGTAAATCTTCTTACATTCTTATGTTCTTATGTGTGTGTGTGTGTGTGTGTGTGTGTGTGTGTGTGTGTGTGTAGCTTCCTCCGTTCCGGCCATTATTTACACCATGACTGCTGTGTTGGTGGCCGTGTTTTTTCTCGTCCTGTACAAGGCTCTTCCATCCTGCCACAGGTAAATCACAGAATGCACTACCTAGTGGTGGGTGTTCAATTATATTACATTAAAATGTGAAGTTATTTTTTAACATTAATAACGTTAAGACAAACAACAAAATCTTACAACAAATAAGATTATTACTACCATAATAATAATACTATAAAGAAGAAGTAGAAGAACAACAATTCTGATTCGTCTGAACGTCATCCTCAATACATCAAAATCCATATCCGCTGGTCCGTTTGAGAACCACTGATCTAGTGATATGGATTAAGACATACTATGGGAGTCACACCCTAGGTGGCCACCGAAAAAGCCTTAGGTCAAAAGGTTTGAGAACTGTTTCAGTAGCATACCCCTTACTCCTTCTACCTACCAGAAGCTAATCATCATGACAGAGCGTTCATGGAAAAGAATGCTAAATAAGTCTGGGTTTGTATGTGTGTTGTTTGACAGGAAATTAGAGCTATGGAAGGTGTCCATTCCCTCTCCCCTTAAGAGCAGAGTCCTGAAGGAAATGAGCATTAAGGTGAGTGAGTGCTGGTTTCAAAAAATAAAATTAGCTTGATCTCAATGGCCAGGACCTGACTGAACATCAGTGGCCAGAACTGAGCGCAAAAAGAGATGCTGAGCAGCTTATGGCATCACACCTCAAGGACTGCATTAAGATGCCTGGTCCACACTCTAAGATATAGATGTTGAAAATGTGAGAGATATAATGACGGATGGTTGTCCTTCAGTTAATCACAGCCTCTGTGCTACATAACCTGCTTACAATGAAACGCCACACTATTATACACACAGAACCAGGCTTCTTTCTCTTTGAGTGAGGAGAGACCTATAAACCCAATGTTAATATATGTTATTTTTATTTTTAAAAAGTACTATTAAATTATGTGAGAAAGCATGGTATTATACACATAAAATTTGATCCTTCCATTCAGCACAGCTGTCATTCCTTATCAGGCCTTCACACAAAATGTCAACATTGCATGTCAGGTGTTCGGTGCATGTGAGACATCCGGCGCTCCCTACACACAGGATGTTTAAATTCCAATTTAAAAATGAGGGTTGCTATGACTAGACTGTGATAACACAAGGGTTAAGATTGGAGTCTATATACCCCACATCACAGGACAATCTAGAAAAATGGTTGTTTAAGAACAGCCTAAAATCAAGGCTTCTCTAGTGACTGTAGGGAGGGGCAAATCAACCTTAAAATCAGCCCAGTTATCTTATACTGTGCGTTAGCCAGTTGGCCCACTGGCATTTTTACTTTAATGCTGATGAATGTGCATTGTCCCTAGCAAATAAATAAAGCTACATGACTAGAAAACACAATTTATTCCATGTTGCTTTTATCAATGACATTTTCTTTCTTTCTCTCGTTACAGAGTTCTCCTGCTGTCTGGGGCAATCACTACAGTGAGAAGGAGAAAACGTCTGTGTGTATCATGCAACCCTCAGATAATCCAATCATCTACAAGGGCAGGTCAGACCCTCATCATTGTCATCATAACTATTGCTGCAAGTACTGTGCTTTACTTTGTGCTGTATGTAGCATTATTGCTGTTTTGTGCATCAGCAGCAGAGAGGTAAAAAAATACATACTCTCTAATAGGGCTCCAATTATCAGATTACATTTTCTTACATTTGTTAATACTCTAATGTTAATAATATCTCAAATATTTAAAAATGAAGTATAGAAAAGAAAGGAAAATGTACATAATTTTCCACTTACTACAGATGCAGTCAATCAGCCAAGCCATTTTTGGTGTCCAACTTTTGTTTTTGCAGTTGAGCGCAGGAGTTATGCGACTCGAGTTACAAGGCTAATGTCACTAACAAACCCTAGAGCTCAATAGTCACCCAAATACTTCTCTGAAACTGCATCTAGATCTACAATAAGGTCTCACAGACTTGTTAATGTGGTTAATGTGAACTAGGAACAAGAACAGAACTTCCATGAACAGTGGGGGCAACACATGAACAAGTGCTGGGCCTAATTTCAACTTCTTCCCAAAATCTTATTTTCATGTACATGCGTGATACACCGGTTTATAGGCTCTAGATTACATTTGTGAATTATTCTGTTTACAAACCTATATTTTCAATTAGATAAACAGTTATTTCTAATTAGAAATAAATTGCACGCATTATGTTTTTTTTAATAAAATATAATATATAAAATTTTTTAAATAAATGTTTCATTACTATGACTTTTATTTTTGTACTGTTTTATAAATTATATTCATGTATTTTGTTATTTTTTAAATTTGTTCTCTTAAATGACACTAGAAAAACTATAAGACAATCTTAAAACTACAAGATAATGGAAAAAATAAGCAATACACAATGATGTAAGGATGTAAAATCTAGTTATAAAGATTTAGAGGCATAAAAAATCAAGTAACATAAAATGCTAGTCCAGACGCTGTTACTGTTTGAACTTGTTGGCAATAACTGGTCCATAAGAGTGGGCTGTCTTTTTAGCTCTCATCTTAAAAATTCAGCATAAATTCCTTGGTCAACTTATTAATGAGCAGATGAGAAACCATATTTCATATTTTGTATGGTAGTTTTTAAGCCACGGTGTTGATCTTAAAGTCACACATGGATAAACTTTCCTTGTGTACTGGACAGCTAACTAAGTAGCATGCTCTCATTTATTTTTGGAAATAATTGCAATCAAGAGCATGCTTGGCTACTTAGCATTGCTAAATGTAAGTCAGGCGCTGAAGGAACTTTGTTTAGATTGCACTTGCTTTCGGATAAGAACTCTAAAACTGATTAACAATGCATATTTTATTATTTTTTATTTTCACATATTCATTATTTATTAAATGCTTCTTACAGTCCCACAGAGAATGATTATTATGAAAAAATGTTAAATATAAACATTAAATGTAAATATTGCGTTAAGATTCTTACTAGCATCAGCTGCATATAATAAAAATAGATTTTTTTTTGCAGTATTTCAGAGTACCCACTTTTGCCATATATTGACGACCTGACCAAATCAGCTTGTACGCACGGACTGGACCACTCATCCTCCTATATAGAGGGAAGTGGAATGTCAGTCAAGTCTACCATGAGCTTCACTGGACCTTACATTCTGTGCCAGCAAGACTCCTCATCACAAAGTGAAACGTTGGACACGTCCTTCTACTCTAACTCAACTTTCAAAAAAGACAGTAGATCCATTATCAATGAGAATGCCACTGACTCTCTCGCAGCAAATGGAGGATACGTTTCATCCCCTCCCACCTCTCTGCCTTCCACAGAACACTCCGCCTCTTCGGATAATACAGCCACTGGGGGCACAAACCCTGACCTGTTACAGCTTCCAAAGGACGATCCTCCTGCATACACGCCCAACCCCACTGCAAAGCCTGGGGTACTCTTTTCTAACCCATCAGACTACTGTTTGATGCCCAATATGGAGATAGATGTTGCAGCCTGGGTGCAAGCCTCTGCTTCACCACCAGGGGGCAATATAGACAGGCAGTCAATTGTTGCAGGAGATGGAGACCAAAGTGCGCGTGGCTATGTGACTCTCTCTCAGCCTGCAATTTAATGGTGTGTATTTGAGACAATTATCATTGACTTATTGAGAGTTGAAAATAGTTACGTCACCTAGTCATAACTATGGGCAGTTTGCATTTGGCAGCTGATAAATGTATCACATAAACAATGCATATAGACAGGGAGATGAAGCAATGACATTGTATTCTGCAAAAAAGACATTTGCAAACCACGGAAGATGTGGAAGCCAGGCAGGAACACTGCTGTTTGATGTTCAAACTCTTTGTTATGAGGTCCACAACGCATACTTGAGGATGGGTTATTTGAGGTGGATTTTTTCCCGCCACTAGCTGGACAATGCTGAAGTAAATGCAGCAGTTAATGTTACTGCTAGGACACTGAATATCAAGTATTTAACTTGATACCTCTACATCAGTGCCTGTGCTAGCAGCTAGGAACACCATGGGTCTCCATTGATGGGTCTCTTATGACTCGTATTTCTGACTTTGGGGTAAAATCAGAAGTTCACAAGCACCATTCAGACGTAATTTTCTTTCCTAAATGTGATCTGATCTTTTCTGAGTTTCTGAATTATATTGTATTGTATTTTTATATTTTTGAAAGTTTCATCGAGCAGCTTTTGCATTGCCATATCTGAAAGGGGCAATAACGAACATTTGGGCAGATTGCCAATCAATGAGAAACTCAACCAGCAGCCTTTTTTATCTCTGCATATAAATTAATATAAAGTCACTATAGTAGACTCTTCAACAGCACGCTAAGCTTGGACTATGCAGTGTGGCAGTCTGACCAACTGATAGCAGTGCTGTTGGCGCACACATTGAGTAATCCTTGTACCTCTCTCCTCCTTTGCATTACATATCACACAAAGTTGTGTGATTACTAAAATTTATACATGCACTATAGCTAATTCCTGCAACAATGAATGTATCTGTCTATCTGTATGAATTGTTCCTTTCATGAGGATCACACAGTCAGACTGAATGTAAACAGGGTACTTAGTGGAACCTATGTTTTAGTTGTTTTTATGCCTGCACTTGCCTGAGATGCGATTTTAAATATTAAAAAAGTTTGTTGAGGCTAGTGTAAAGTGGGTTTAAAGTTATGATTTTCCTGATTCTGAATTTCTTTGAGAGTCTTTGAGAGCTTATATAGAGATGATCAAACTGTTTGGAAGCTATCTTGCGAAACCGCCATTGATTATCAGCAATGTTAGATTTATTGTTATTATTTATTGCTTTATTGCATTTAATACATTTTAAATTTCATGTAAGTTAAAGGGCCTATATTTTACATTTTTTTCCTTGTATTTTATTATTTTTTTCAAAATGCAGTCTATACAAAAAAACAGTCCTTATATCTTTAGCCTGGGGGCCACTAAAGTGCTATAGGCTGAATAGCTGATATATGTAAATGTGTTGGTTTCAGTTCTATCACAAAAACAATTCAATATGGGCTTGCAACTTAGTTTACACATGGACACGGGAGTGAACAGTATGTTTTATTCCAAAAAAGTGAGGAAAATTCCAGTTTTCATAGTATGGGCCCTTGAGTCTGCAGTGGACTCTCAAAATAAAGTGTTATTAATATATACACTATATTGCCAAAATTATTCACTCACCCATCCAAATCATTGAATTCAGGTGTTGCAATCACTTCCATGGCCACAGGTTATAAAACCAAGCACCTAGGCCTGCAGACTGCTTCTACAAACATTTGTGAAAGAATGGGTCGCTCTCAGGAGCTCAGTGAATTCCAGTGCGGTACCATTATAGGACGCCACCTGTGCAACAAGCCCAGTCATGAAATTTCCTCATTACTAAATATTCCACAGTCAACTGTCAGTGGTATTATAACAAAGTGGAAGCGATTGGGAACAACAGCAACTCAGCCACGAAGTGGTAGGCCACCTAAAATGAAAGAGCGGGGACTACGAATGCTGAGGTGCATAGTACGCAGAGGTCACCAACTTTCTGCAGAGTCAATTGCTACGACCTCCAAACTTCATGTGGCCTTCAGATTAGCCCAGTGAACAGTGCATAGAGAGCTTCATGGAATAGGTTTCCATGGCCGAGCAGCTGCAGGGGAGTTTGGTGTGGAAATAGAATAGATAGAACACCTTTGGGATGAATTAGAGTGGAGACCATTAGCCAGGCCTTCTCGTCCAACATCAGTGTTTTATCTCACAAATGCGCTTCTAGGAGAATGGTCAAAAATTCTCATAAAAACACACTCCTAAACCTTGTGGAAAGCCTTCCCAAAAGATTTGAAGCTGTTATAGCTGCAAAGGGTGGGCCAATATCATATTAAACCCTATGGATTAAGAATGGGATGTCAGTTCATATGTGTGTGAAAGCGGATGAGCAAATACTTTTGGCAATATAGTGTAACACATATCATATTGAATTGTATTGCAGGGTATTGCAGTAGGCCATGTGACCTCACAGATTGGGGCTACTGAGTGCTAAAGTATTTAGCATGTTACAATAACTGGCACCATTAGCACAAGTACTGTCTGTCAGATGACTCAAGAAATGGGTTTCCATCGCAAAAGCTTATGATCACTAGCAATGCCAAGTGTTGGATGGGATGGTGTAAAGCATGCTGTCGTATTTTGCTGTATTTTCTGGAGTAATGAATCACACTTTACTGTGTGGTAGTCTGATGAATTTATCTGGTTTTGGTCTATCCCTGGAGAAAATTACCTACCAGAGTACATAATGCCAACTGTGAAGTTTGGCTGAGGAGGGATAATGGTCTGGGGCTATTTTTCAGGGGTTCGGCCACTTAATTCCAGTGAAGGATTAGATTATGCATATAAAGACATTAGACAATTATATTCTTTCAGGTTTGTGGCAACAGTTTGGGGAAGAGTCTTTTCTGTTCCAGCATGACTATGTCCCTGTGTACAAAGAGAGCTTCATAAAGACATGGTTTGACAACTTTATTGTGGAGGAGCTCCTGTCATCTGCACAGAGCACTGACTTCAACACCACTTTGTTATGAAATGGAATGGCAATTGCAAGCCAGGCTGTCTTGTCCAACACCAGTACCTGACTTCACAAATGATCTTTTGATAGAATGGACACAAATGTCCACATACACATTCCAAAATTAGAAGAGTGAAGACTTAGTCACAAAGGGGGGCTCCAGCGAGTTCATATAGGTGTAATGGTCAGGTGTCCATATACTTATATACTACATATATTATATCCACTAATGCTGATGCCAGTGCTGATACACATACATGTATAAAATGTAGAAATTATTTATATTATTTCAAAGAAATATAACATTTCTTTCTATAGGGTTACAAATACTTTTAAATGAATAAAATACAGACATTTTAGTACAGAAACATAGCATGGCTTAAATGCTCTGCCTTTTCAGGTTACTATAATAAGTCATCAAATATAGGTTTCAAATATTAATCAAATCTAAATATCTGTCTGATGTCATTTTTTTGTCATTCTGATATTACTATGCATCAATAGTTTCTGTAGAAATGTTTTGTCCCTGTTGTTTCGTTCAGTACTTTCATTCTGTGTCACAATGCCCTCACACACACTTGTCAGACCCTCTCAGCAGACCAGTCGTTATGGCCTTGACCAAAACACCAGACTCCACCACACTCCAGACAAATTCTGATCTTCTGCTCAAAGCAGAGGCATTCCACAGCAAGTCTTTAAGATCCATTGTTCAAAGACTGTGTGCAAGTGCATTTGTGTACGACTGTGTGTGTGTGTGTGTGAGAGAGAGAGAGAGAAAGACAGAGAGAGACAGAGTGAGAGACAGAGAGAGAGAGTCCTCTGAGGACAGTATGTCCCTTGTCCTTTGTTGCAAATAAACACAGGAAAGCCTTTAAAATGTGTCTGGAAAGAACAGCATTAGGCAAGCAGTTATATAACAACTACATTCACTCTGAGCTATAGGTGGCCCCGCTGTGTTGAGCGAATTCAGACTCACACAACACAATGCCAAGCGCTACAGAAAACCATAAGCAATGGTCAGCATGTGCTATGCAATGTACACATTTAGCTTGGCGCACTGCATAGTAGGCAAACCTGACCATCTGTAACTACATTAGAGAGCATAAAACAACAGCCACAGTGTCCAGGCTTTAAAAACTGAATGTGTTTGTTATTGATGAGCCATAACCTCTGAAGCATCCAGCCTATCTGCTGAAAGTGCACAGTCAGTATAAATCCACTCTACACCTCATTACGGATCCGGCCTCAGTGTTTAGTACATAACACAGAAACACATGTAAACATCCAATTCAAGCTAGAAATTTTATGGCAAAAGCAGCTGAGCAGGTGGTTGAAGGAACAGCTCATCCCAAAAAAAAAAAAAAATAAATAATAATAATAATTTACACAGCGTTCCCCTTGGCCCAAAAGTACACGGGTACACATGTTTGTGCTTGCTTCCTTATTGCTTCCATTACTTGTTAGCTTCTTTAGGTTTGCACTGAAGTTGAGTAGGCCGAAGTCATTATTAGCTGCATTAGCCCAGTCATAGGTGCCGCTATGGGGTGGGGGGGTGAGGTGGTATTTGGCTGGGGGGGCATTGGGTTGTTCACCTCCCCCAAAATTAAATAAAGGAGGTGGGGCAACCCCCTCCCAATCTTAGGATAAAGAAAAAGCCATGGTAGTGATCCTGCATAGGGCACTCTGAATACAGCCGTTTAAACTGCATTTAAAAGTAGAGATCTTAAGCTGCAGGGTCGCTACAGCAACCAAAAACACTGCTGTTTTCCACATGCGCATGAGTTCTTTGTCATGTAGGGTTGCCAGGGTTTTTGTTTTTTCCCAACAAATCCTGCTAATTTCAATTGCTAGCCAGTAACAAACATTTGATAGCAATTTAAATCACATGTCAAGTCCTGGTGGGCCAAAACAGTGCACACCTTAGCAGCCTGCCTCATTAAACACACCGGATGAAGCACATGAGCTAATTAGCAAGACTTTCATGAACTGAATTCATAGCATTAGATGAGGGTAAATGTTAATCTCCACAGCACTTTCACCTGTTTGATATGCCTGGTAAATCAATAAGAAACCCAACCAGCAGCCGCTTCATCTTTGCATATAAGCTCATACAACTGTTCTTGCCAAGTTGTGGTAGTGCTTTAAATGAAGCATCTTTTCATTTAACAATGATATAAATTGACATCGTGAGCAGATCACATATTATTCTCCTGGAATGCAATGTGCTCATAATATTACGAGATGACAACAGTACAAATTGACAAATCTGAAGAAACAAACCTTGGACATCAAGCTACATTTGAGATAAGAGGAGGACTGTGTACTACTGGTACATATGTAAGATAGTCATGAGTTAGCCTATAAAATTTTCATTATGTGTTACTGAATTCTAGTTAACAAAAAAAATTGTTGATTTAAATGTAAAATGTTTTGTCATTTGTGGCCAGATTTCAAACATAACTATCAACCAGCTACAAGACAAATAACCTAGACATAAAAATACATTTAATTATTAAGACTCTTTTAAGAGCACATTTCTCATTTCCTTTTTTTTCAGGAATTGCAATTAAGAACATTTTTATAAACTTTAATGTTTATTTTAAGATTCTTTGTAGTTTTTTCTTAGAAAAGCTTCATGAATCTGATCCGAGATCTCATCCAGCACCTCATTCTTTTTGCAGCTGTGGCCCAAAATTCTTTACCTTGCTTATTTTAAAGCCTTATAGCAATTTGGTGTAATAAAGAATGGCACAGATGCCTGGGAGACATCTGAACATCTGTATGCACAGGTACACACCCCTTTTAAACCTCGCTCTTCAGTGCATGGAGGGTAATCATTAAAGATAAGACCTGAAATAACTCCAGTGTGAATTAGGAGTTTGTCATCGCTGCTTCTACTTCAACTCCGTGTTCTTAGGAATGCTGTGGTGTGCTTTCTGCTGATGTTCTTCATCAGTATCAGCTCCTTCATCAGGACTGTACACTTCTACAGCAGCATAACCAAATAAGCTATGGGGTCTAGGCCAAGGACTCGCTCTCAACCAAAACAAAGACACATCCTTTATCCCGCCTAATATTTGGCAACCACAAAAGGTCGTGTGGCAAATGATACCCTCAAACACAGAGGACATTTTCCTTGTGCTCTGACTTTCCTCACAAAAAACTGTGCACACATAAGCAAAAGTGCTATAAAGAAAAGGTTTGTTATTATTATTGTTATATGCGAATGATAGAGAGTCACTCTGTGCTCATGTTTATGTGAAATAGTGCCTTAAGAGCAGATAAATCTGAAAGAGACAGACTAGCCTCCTCCTGCTCTGTGATTTAGCCTCCATTAGTAAAACTGCAGTGAATACATACACACTGTGGCCATTCATAACCAGACTACATGGCCCAGTAGTGCTGTGGCCCCATTTAACTAATGTTGTTGTCTACCTGGATATGTTTCCACTGTCAAGCCATGTAACCACTGTAATGTATTGCGATGGAGCTATGCTTCATGGCTATTTCAATTGAAACATATACTGTACTAAATATATTACTGAACACATTTTGGATAGGGTATTCAGTACTTTTTCAAAGTATTTAACTCAAGTCTGTAAGCAGGTTAGAAACAACGACAAATATGTAGAATTTGCTGCCACGCTAATGTTAACTTATTTACATAAGAAGAAAAAAGAATCTCAGCCTATCCTAACACTGACCTTTTACATTACATTTACATTTATGGCATTTGTCAGGCGCTCTTATCCAGAGCGACTTACAATTGATCATTTTGCACAGCTAGGTGAAATTAGTGTTAGGAGTCTTGCCCAAGGACTCTAATTGGTATAGTGTGGTGTGTACAGCACTATAACAACCACCTCTCACATGCATACAAAATAAATAAGATTTAAAGTTAATAACATGCTTTGAATTTAGGAATAACAAGTGCACTACAATTTTACATTAGGCTAAATGGGAATTTTACCAACATTCTGTAAAGTAAGTCCAAACTCCAAGCATATTTTTGTGTAGTTGGCAGTTTGCATAATGACAATGCATATTTTAAATATTTTTAAAAAGCCTTAGAAAAATATATTCTGCCTGACCTCTTTTAAAGTCTATGATTACTTGATTAATCATAAAAATAATCAGTAGATTAATTGATTACTAAAATAATCTGTAGTAAGAGATTATTTGAGTTACTTCAAATTATTGATTACTCTAATAACTGTCAGAATAATTGGTAGATTATTAGTATAATTTATACTATAGTCAGTAGTAACAGCTATAGAAAGATAAACTGTTGGACTTTGACTCGATTAGTCATCAAACTTTTTTTATCAGGTACTATTGTAATACAGTTACAGTCAGTGACTACAGACAGACTAAAGATAGTGGCAGCTCGCTAGAGATATATTCAGTGCTCCTGGACCCTTCTGAGGAAATGCTATAGTAATGAAAATTATTCTGCCCAACTCTTCAACATATCACAGATGCACTGATTGATTACTCACCCAAGCTCGCACCAGGACCAGTGTGTGTGCATATGCTAAATGGTGCTTTCATAATAAATATAATTACAGGCTCTTATTTATTGGCTCATGCCTGCATGCACACTCACTCAGACACACGCATGCACACACATGACTCAGGTCTTAAATAAGACAACAGGAAGACGCTGTGTGCTGCCGGTAGAGATAAAGATCTGATCCATTGTGAGAGTGTGAGTATGGGTGTGTGCATGACTTGGGTGTGCGATTGCATGTGAGCGTCCGTGCATACTTGAATGTGTGTGTGTGCACATACTTTAGTATGACAATGTGCCACAAATAACATTTGAGGACATGAGGACTGCACTGTGGACCTTACTGTCCATCCCTCTCAGACTCTAACATGCAGACACACCAGCCCACTCTGTGTTAGTGATTCTTGAAAAACAAATTTTGCATGGTAGTCGTTGATTTACAGTACTGTGCCGAATCAGAGACCATCCTTCTTTTATCTAATTTACAATTAAACCAGCCATTAAGTACAATATATAGTTTTTTTTCAGGATATTTCTGGGAGGTCCAGTTGCTTAAGGAAAGGGACATTTTACTAGCTTTCTGTAAAGTTTGTCCAACCTAGCAACACCAAACATATCACTGCTATCAGTACATCTCCAAAGTGGTAACTTTACAGGAAAAGGAATAAACATACTTTACTCTTAATGTAAGCCAATGGAACCAGACTTTTTTCCAGGTAATTCTGGGTCGTTTAACGTGCACACAATTTAAAGGACAACAGGCATTTTCAAATTATGTCAAAAACTGAAAAACAACAAAAATGGACATACAAGGTTTTGTTCAGATGGCAGTGATATGTAGGTTAATTAGTTGGGCAGTTTGCATAATGATGATGCATATTGTCAATCCTCCTACTGGTCCTTCTTACAGTTAGGCACAAAGACTGTTTGAGACAGTTATTTGTATGCATTTTTCTGTCTTTTGAAAAGCTTCTTAAGATTCTAGAAAACTTCTAGAGTTTCCAACACTCAACTTCAAAAACTTATTAAAAGTTAAAGAAAATGGGACTCCTAAAAGCCGTCAGATAAGACTCCTCAGAGTTTTCAACTTTAAGAGGTAAAATCAAGTTCTACTTTTGCTTCAGATCAGTGTTTTTGTCCAATCTTTCACTGTGACAAGACAACTCAGCTCTATGAGTCTGAAATGATGTGTAGCTGTCAAGAAGTCACCACTGAGAAAAGGACACAGACAAAAGATTTTGTAAAGAAGATGCTGGTGTTTTCAAAACAATGGAGTCCAGACCTCCGCATCATTAAATGTGTTTTGGATGAAGCAGAAAATGCAACCAACTTCTGAGACTGAACTTTGCAGGTGGAATAATATCTCTGCAGATTTTTTTTGAAAGCATGTTGACATAAATTCTGAAAAAGTGATCATTTACAGTGGTTGGCTTCTGTGTAGTTTCTGTGAAATATGTGCTTTCTAATTTTTTTTTACTTATTTGCCATTTTGGCTGGAAATGAAATGGTTGACTCCTACTTTTGCACAGAACTGAAGTTAAATTGAAGAATTGTAATGCTTAAAGATAAAATTGGTAATATCATTATGACAATAAGCAGGTGTATGCAAACTTTTGAACGTATTTTGTGTCTAGTGCAGTGCTTAAGTATTTGGACAGTGACCGTTTTTAGTGTGTTGCTATAATGTTCAGTGTGTCAGTGGGGTCAGGACAGAGTGTTGTTCTCACTCGCTCACTCACGTCAGAAGATTAGTCAGACGTGAGCAGTCCACTAAAGAAGTGGGGCACATATCAGGAAGCAGCTCTGCAGAGTCAATCAGATAACTCCAATACAGCTTTTATTAATGACACTATTGTAGTCTCTCTCTTACTTCAGAGCCTCATCCTATCCCCACTGCCCCCTTGCTTTTTTCAGCGAGGCTTGGGGGAGATGCAGAGTAGTGTGTGAGAAGAGAAACAAAGCTTTGGGGCTGGTTTTTCAGGCCAGTGCCGAATGTCTCTGCTCTCTGATGTTTGGAGAGACAGCAATGTGTGAGGAGGATTAAGAGTAAACAGTCTAGGCTATACTGCAACTGCCCAAAGAGAACCACTATGGCTGTGCACTGCTAATAAAGATGAAGTCCACTGATTACTTGCATTCAGTACTACTGCATTAACTAATTGTTGAGATATCTAATAAGGTGTGGTCTAATAAAGTGTTGTTCCACCATCCTCATGACCCCTCTGGGCCATGGAATATCTGGTCACCCTATTTATCACTGGCCAGTGTACATCAACATGCTCAGCCACAGCAGATGATATGGATTTACTTACCAAATTCAGTTGCTACACATATGCAAGTTAAGGTTAGGCCCAAAACCTATATATATTAGCAGAGCCAAAATGTGCAAGACATTCCTGGGCTGAAAAAACAGTAGTGTGTGAAACAAAGAAACAAAGGTTAAGCTTCATGTTTAATGTTTAGAGCATCTCCTACTTCAGCCTAGACCTCTTGCGTAAAATTCAATTGCCTTCTTTGCATTAAAAATCCATATTGTGTCAGGGGTGTAAATCTTTTTCCACTGTAAGAGCCTCCTGAAAGACTTCCTAAAAACCTAGCAGTCAGCTATGGGGTGTATTGTTTTAACTCATTGGAGCAAAAAGACCCAGTGAGAGTCCACTTGTGTCCAAGAATGCAATTCATATGATTTTTTTTTTCTTACACATGCTTTAATGTTTTGCGTCTGGCTATGCTGTGGAATGCAGGACACCATTAATCCAACAAGTCAGCAGCTGATATCACATTAAGGAGTTTGATAGTGTGAACGGGAGTGTGTCTGGCTTGGCTGTATCAGAGTGGGTGGGCAAACACAGGTTAAAACATCCCTCACAACCATCCATACACAAAGACACAACAAAAACAAACCTGAAAACTTGTAACTTTTCTCTTATGTATCCTACTTACACTCAGATAAGTGAGAGAAATACTGTGGTATGCAAAATTTGGACACCCCCAGTCAAATGGCATGTTTTGTTGGTTGGTCAAAATAAGTTAACACATCCTCTATAGAGAACACACTTCTGCATTTACTTTAATTTAATTAACTTCTGTAAATTACTGAAAAAAAAACATAAAATATAAATATGCCATTAATTTGGCACAAGCAAAATTTTAAGATTTTTTTCCCTAATGTGTTAAAAAAGTAGAGGATATGTTTGACCCAAATTTGACCAGCAGTGCTCAAACCTTTGCATGTAACTGTACAAAACAGTCTCATTCAGTAATCTTTTAAGATGGAAGTAAAAAACCCAGTAAGTAACTTGATTGTAACATGGAGACTAGACAAACAGGGGAATCCATTCTGATGTGGAATTATGGATTATTTGGTGGAAGAATAACTGAAATAGAATGAAAAGTAGCTGAGCTAAAAACAACCCAAGCTAAAATAAATAAATTCATTAAAAAAAAAATCAAGTACTGAGTCCTAGAACTTCAGTGGGGCGTCTCAGTACATGCTGCATCTATCGGCACAGGAACTGAAGTTTGTTAAGAGCTATCCTTCTCTATTTAGATCCTTTTGGTCTGAAATAAAGGGCTAAAGTAAGAACTCCAAAGAGCTCATAAGTAACTAGACGAGATTGGCTTAAGTGGAACTAAGTAAAATGCTGATGTCTTTCCTCACAAATACCCGCATGTCATTTGAAATTTCCTCAGGGAAGCACACACACGCACAAAAAACCCTTAAAGAGTAAGAGTAACTTAGCATCAAATTAGTGAGCGAAACTTTGAAGAACTTTTGATCCATTGCTGTCCATTGATAGAACAAACCTGAGAAAAGGTCTTCAGAGCTGCTGTGGGAATTTCAGCCAACCTTCTAAAGAATGTTAACAATTACAACACCAACAAAAGTTGTATCATTGCTGTCCTATAATATCTTTACATTGTGTAACCATTTTATGATGAATGGACTAAAAGCAATGACCCCAAGAGCCTTCTTACTTAAATACTGTCTGTTACATTAGTGTATGTTATCATATATACTAGTTAAGAATGCTTTTTTTCTTCTGCAAATATATAATTTTTTTGGAGATATGATGTTTTGGTTAGGAGAGCACTCCTACAAATAGATGTCATAGAAGAACCACACTGAATAGTTAAAAACCATTGTTGCAAATAAGATAGGTTTCGAAGAATCTTTATATAAAGCACACCCACATTATGTAAATATTTAATATCAAATAAAGTTACCAAAGGGCCAAGAAACATTTAAGAACCTTTATTTTCAAGAGTGAGCAACATTAAGAATATATACAACCCCAATTCCAATGAAGTTGGGACGTTGTGTAAAACATAAATAAAAACAGAATACGATAATTTGCCGATCCTTTTCAACCTATATTCAATTGAATACACTACAAACACAAGATATTTAATGTTCAAATGGATAAACTTTATTGTTTTTTGCAAATATTCACTCATTTTGAATTTGATGCCTGCAACACGTTCCAAAATAGTTGGGATAGGGGCATGTTTATCACTGTTTTACATCACCTTTCCTTTTAACAACACTCACTAAGTGTTCGAGAACTGAATTATAAACACACCTGGAAACACAACATGATTAAGCAAATACTTATAGAAATTGGTGAAATTCCCCTTTAAGAAGTTGTCTTAACAGATCAGGCTAATTTAATAACTTCATTAAAGGCTGTCGAGAGACCATAGATGGTAACTCATGATCATTTTGGTATTTTACCCCCTACCTTAACTAAACGATATCGTATCAGCAGATACAGGTTACTTCTGAAAACAAGAGTGAAGTGGACCCATAGTGAGGGTGTTTGTTTTAATCAGGCTGGCAGGGGAGTAGAGGAAAGAGAGAGAGAGAGAAAAAGAGAGAGAGAGAGAAAGAGAGTTATTAATACTCTCCTGCTCTGCTCTTTAAGCTGAACTGGGTCCTGGACACTGGGAACACAGGGGAGGGAGACTGGGAGAATGTCCAGTTAAGTCAACAAGAAAAAGCGACAGGGAGAGAGAGAGAGAGAGAGAGAGAGAGAGAGAGAGAGAGAGAGAGAGAGAGAGAGAGAGAAGAAAGCATATGTGTGTGTGTGTGTGTGTGTGTGTGTGTGTGTGTGTGTGTGTGTGTGTGCAAATGTGTATAAGTATATGAATAAGCTTCACACGATTGTGGCAGGCTGTGTATGAACTATACTAGCAACGATGTTAAAAATATGAAGTCAAATAATACAGAACAGGAAAAAGGAAAAAAAATTATTTAGACTGAGTGAATGGTAGACCACTGTAGACAAAGTAAACCACAGAAAACCAGACAAACAAACATACCTCACTATGCCACACACACACACACACACACATGCTTGGGAAACACTAAAAAATGGTTTGCTCCTTTGAAAAATCTTACTGCTGACTCATTGCAGTGTCACATACAGTACTCAGCAAAAGTCAAAGACCAAACTTCATTTATTTAATTTCCAGTCGAAACACAGTACAAGTTATTCATATTTTGATATTATTTAACAAAAAGCTATACAGAAGCCTCAACAACAAAATGTAATATGAAAATGTTTGGTAAGACTTACTGTATGGCACCGTTCATTAGGCTCCACAACACCTAAATGAGACTGTCATGACAACTGAGTTAACCCTACATAAATGTTTATAAATACTTAGTCCAATAGGCATCGTTTGCTATAAAGGCTATATTTTCCAATTTTGATCAGTTAGCTAAAGGAGCCAGAAGATGCCTAATAGCATAAGCATGTATAAACATTAATGAAGGGTTTTGTCCGTTGTCAAAACAAGCTTATGTAGCTGTCATAAAGCCATATGACCAGTACCCGTTAGTAAAGGGTTACCAAATGTTCAGTACTTAATGTGCGAAAGAAATCTGCAGCAATGTTTTTTCCAGACCTCCAAAGTTTAGTCTTAGAGGTTAGGTGTATTTTCTGCTTCACATGATTCAAGTAATCCCAAACACACTCAATGATGTTGAGATCTGGACTCTTTCCTTTTCTTAATAACGGCTTCTTGACAGTTACACATCCTTTCAGACCCGTGACAGATTTTTTCAGATCTGAAACAAGAGCTGAGCTTGATTTTCCCCTCGCTCTCCAAGAGCTTTAAGTAACCTTGTATCTTATCTCCTCTGAACAATCTCCTTAAGTAAATTAACATATATTTAATGGTCATCTGAACTGAAAATGGAATGAATAAAGGGAGGTCTCTGTCTTTTGCACTGCACTGTATCTAATATCACAACAGACAGTTGTGTGTTCATAGCCAAAAGCTCTTACCAGATAAGGAGTCGCAAAAAAAATATGTAAATAAAAAAAATCAAATAGATTTGTCTTTACTGACAGTACACACACCATCATCCAAATTACTTTCTTATGCTGTATCAGTGCACTGTAGTCACCATAGAAATCACCATGAAAAAGCAGATTTAAAAATGAATTTATATCCGGTAAGTTTTAGTTCTTTATTTGTTGGTCTGGTGCAAACATTGCCACACTGGGAGACACACAAATGTACATCTAGAGACACATATCCCCCTCTACATGCATACTTTTATCAGAATGCATAGCAAAATACATGAAAATAGTAACATAAACTAATGATAAAGAGAGCTGAAAAGAATAAATAATATTAAAGGTGAAGCTGTTTTCTTATCATAATGTAGCACCTTCATATTTATAGAGGTCTGAATTAATACAACAGAACTGCAACCCCTTTATCCGTTCTTTGTGAATTTCCAGTGTTAACAGTCAAATTAAATAATATGGAAATTAAATTAAAAAATAAAGTAAAACAGTATGCTGTTCATGGTTATGTACTGTATATGTGACTATTAAGTGGTTGAAAGTTCAGTACTGCATAGTTAAAAATCTGAAAAGTTGGAAACACTTTTGCTCAATGCGGTGGTTTTGTGAATGACGCTGTAGCTAATCTCTCGTACTCTCTTTCTCGGCTATGCTCTTTGTCTTTCGCTCTGACATTTTTTTTGAATAGTTGAGTAATAAAACACCTTTACTGACTCACACCTGAATGAAATGATGCTGGCTGCTACTTCTCAATCATATACAAACCACCCAGCTACAGATGAAAATACAGGGTGCTGCCTGATTTTCTTTCTCACCTATGGCATAAATACAGATTATAGACAGGTATTTCCATCTCAGAGAGTTTAAAGACCAAAACTTTTCTTTACAGACAGCTTATATGCCTGGTCTTTTCATACCAGAGAACCTCTAGACCAGTCATTCAATTTCAAGAAGCTTCTAGGCCAGCCTTTCTCATCTGAGTGAACTTCTAGATATTCCTTTTTAATTCAGAGTGCTTCTAGCCCACCTATCGTTTTTCAGTATATGTCTAGACCAGAACTCTTCCCCATTCCAGAATTTTATTCCAGGAAGTCTTTTTATTCCAGAGAAATTCTAGATCAGTATTTTCAATGTAGAAAACCTTCAGACCTGTTGTCTTACTCCTGAATACTTACAGACCAGAATAATTCCCCATCCTAGACTCCCATCCTTGTTTCAATTCTAAAGAGCTTCTAGGTTAGTCTTTCTCATTCCAGAGAGCTTCTAGGCCAGTCTTTCTCATTACAGTGAGCTTCTAGATCAGTCTTTTCCAACCCAGAGAGCTTGTAGGTCAGCCTTCCCCATTCCAGAGAGCTTCTAGACCTGTCTTTTGATTCCATAAAGATTGTAGACCAATCTTCTTAAATTCCAGAAAACCTCTCAACCAATTTTTACATTTAGAGAGATTCCTATTACAGAATGCTTCTTGACCATAATACTTTCTATTGGGGAAAGCTTCTAGATCAGTCTTTTTTCATTTCAGAGCTGTAAAACACATCCCTCACACCAGTCCCTTAGTTTCACAGCATGACATCATGTTTCCACCTGGGAGCATGACAGTAACTACTGCATTGCCAGTCTAACTGCCAGTATTAATCCGTGATAAATGTTCTATTTGTTTAAAGTTACGTCCTCCTCCACAGTGTCACTGTTGTGTCATGGGAAAAAGCAGCTCAGTTCCCAAATGTCCACCAAACACGGCTTCTCCCAGGGACAGGGTTACTGGATGAGAATTAGTAGTGTAGATTGTGGATCTCCATGGATAAGCACACTATGAACAAATTACATTACTCAGGAAAGAACATCTCTCTTGCACTGGTACTGCACCTTACCATGTCTGAGAGTGAGATAGAGAGAAAGAGAGAGAAGAGAAAGAGAGAGAGAACAGCAAAAACACAGAGAACATATATGTAATGCTGTCATCACGTCAAACCCATCAGCATTACTTAGCTTGCAATAATGTTTTAATGCTTCTACTGACTATATGTGTTTGTGCAGGCATGAGTGTAAATGTGAATGTGGAGTTACCTACCTCACCTGTGAGTGCTACATGAGTATGGCTCTCATGGCAGCCTTGCTGATGCGACTGCGGAGTTTTCTTCGCTTCTTGAGGGGTTGAGGAGGTGGACGAGGGGGTTGAGAAGGTTTTTGGGTGTGTTTATGGGGAGGAGACACTTTAACTGGTGCAGATGATGTGGTTTCTAAGGGTAATAAAGGAGGGCAGGCAGAAAAAAGGTTTAACATGCAATACATTTTCTTAGGTAAGGTATATATTATCAATCTTCAGTGAACTATTAGAACAGATTACTAATTTAGATTAACTTTATAGTCATTAACAATGGAACCTTGGCTTTGACTTGTTTGTATAAAACAGCATACATAAAACACATCAAGAACGCATTAAAACATATATTAACTATATTAATATAAAGTAATTCTAAATGGATACAAAGTCTTAAAGAATGCTGCAACAATCTAGCTACATTTTCTCACTCTTTCCTTTATAAATCTGTCATTTACCTTTTAAACATTTAAACGTGTAAATGTTTCATGCCAAATGGACCACTAGAAATGGCCAGATTTCCAGTTTAAGTATATTTTTTGTATGTCTTGGTTTTAGAGATATAAGGTTTTGTTTTATGTGTATGTGTAAAATTCCTCTTGAATACAGGTGGTTACAATGGGCATGACTGCAAAAGTGGCTTTACCTGTACGTTGTGTAGTTGTGTAGGTGTGCTGATGCTTGTGGTGCTGTTTCTGGTCATCTTGTTCACTGAGCTTTTGTGTTTTCAGGAGATGCTTGTGCTTTTGTTCATCAAGGAGTTTATGGAGGAGCAGCAGCTCCTCTTTCTCCTCCTCTAAAGCTTGTTTCTCCATAACCAGAGAGGAGCTGCTCTTCTTTTCTTCTGTCGCTTTTTGTGTCCTCTCCAACTCTGGTGTCTCATTTCCTTTCACCCTTTCACTAGGCTCTTCTGCTGGACTAAATACATCCCCTCGTTTCTCTTCTGCAGGCTTAGGAGTGACCTTGTATGTCTGATTGCTGTGCCTTACAGATGGTGCATTGTGCGTCTGATTGACATATACGTGAGAATGAGACTCGTTCCTTTGTACTTGACTGCTTAAGTCAGACTCATGCAGTGGGATCTGACTGGCTAATTCAGTCAGGCTATATCCCTTTTTATATGCCTGACTGATTAGGCTGTGGTCAGATATTGTAGTATTCTTCTGCATCTCTAATTCTACTCTGTCCTTATGAAACTGCTCTTTCTGTCCTGTAGCATTAAGTAGTGTTAAACTTCTCTCTGTCTCTTCCGTCTCTGTGTGATTGGGTAAGGGAATGGTCAGTATCTCTGTAGACCCTGCTCTTGTGCCATTGGAACTGCCATTATGCTTCCTCCCATCTCCATGATAATGACCTCTGTGTCCACTATGGTGTGTCTTATTATGGGTCCTGCCATCATGTCCAAAGAATATCTCTTGGCCATCTGAAGGAAGAAATCCAGCAGGCTCAGAGTGCTTCTCCCTGGGCAACCAGCTAGGCTCAAGCAGGTCCTCCAGCCGGAGCCTCTGATTGTGTTTCAGTTCATCTCGGCGGTGGAGTTCATCTTTATAGCGTGGTTTACCTGCGCGATCTCTTGCTTCCTGTTTGTGGGCAGGAGATTTCCTGCGGGGGGCAGGGCGAGGAGCAGGCTGGCAGCGGCATTCTACGTGATCGTTTACTGAGACAATGGCTTTATCATAAACTGGACGCTTATTCGCATACTGGATCTTCATTACCTGAGGAAGAACAGGAAATGAGTGAGGGTTTGCCTGAAGAGTGTTACAACCAAATGCACTGAGAATGCATCAGCCTCTTAAAATCTAAGGGCTCACTAGTGGGTCCAAAGTTTTGTTCTTCACTCCTTTAAGACTTTAGAGCCAACACAAAATCATGGCCATTTCTGCCATTTAACCCCTATGTGGTGTTTGTGTTTGTGTTACTCAGTGGTCTGGTGGACCCACCACATTATAATTTTAAATCTATACAGCCTTAACAATTTATATAAATTTCCAGATGTTCCAAAATATCACAAGTGTCCAGCGTAGGGTTCTCCTTTAGCAGCTGTAGCCAATCAGTGTTGGCCATGTAGGAGGAGAACAGAATGAAGGGACACAGCACCCTTTTATTTCAGGTTCATCTCAACAACACGTGTAATATAAATGTGTAGGGGGTGTGAAGTTGCTGACAATGTGTTTATATGGCATTGTTTTTAGTAATAAGGACTGTGCTCTGAATGGACTCGAATGCTCAAAATAACGGTAGCATACAGAAAGCTTCAATTATACAATGGCCAACATGTCCATCTACCTGCAGTATCTCATCTGGCAGCTGATTTAACTAATCAAAGGTGCCAAATTCTCACAGTGGATTACTGTGAGATGCTAGGGTTAACTCCATACAATACACATTATTTTCATGGTCATATTAGTATTGGATAATAAGTGTTTTTGAACCTAATCTTTATGCACCTGGCTGTGGCTCACCAGAGTGAAAGATAATTTTCTTATGTAGCTTCAAAACCCTGAAATAATAAGCTTAATAATTGGCTTAACAAGCCAATAATACAGGGCAGCTAATAAGAACAGAGCTAATTTACATATATTAGTCTTGAAGACAATCTTAAAGACACAACAACAAAAATCTATATTTGAGGGATAAATGGAGGCTGGATAGTGGTCATGTAAAAAATTATTGTGGCTGTTTTTGGTACATAAACACTATAAAACATCTTTAAATAAGTAAACTGTGTACATGTGTGTTTGGAAGGGCATACACGTATGAATGAGCACAATTACCCAAGGCCTGTTTTTGCCTGTCAGTATTGTACCTGTAGGTAACGCGTGTGAGTAAGTACTGGCACACATTTCAGACTCTTCGTGTTGCAGCATCCGGAGCATCTCTGTACCTCCACACATGGCGGCCACAGTAGGAAGTTAGCATTGCTGCGGTCCAGCATGGAGCGGGTGACCTCCATGACCTCTGTCCTCACCTTACACAGGGCCTGCTGCGCTGGCTGAGCATCTACACCATAAAACACAACACATTTTAAAGATCATCGCTACAACAACCAGAATATTAACAACCATGCAACCCAACTTTGCATGGTGTGGGTGGCCAATTTAGCGCATTATCTACTAAGAATTTCCATGCAAATAAACACAGGCTCAGTTTCGGAATTAAAGTTTGCATCTTGAGAAAATATGTGTTAATAAAGACATTGCTTTAATAAAAAGCTTTAGCAAAAAATATTTTGACTTTCTCTTTCTCTGTTCAGCTGGTGGGAAAATTAATATCGTATGATGGTCTGGGGCTGCATTAGTGCTGCCAGCACTGGGGAGCTACGGTTCATTGAGGGAAACATGAATTCTAACATGTACTGTGACATTCTGAAGCAGAGCATGAGCCCCTCCCTTCACAAACTTGTGAAGTTAAAAAATGTGATGTTAATTCGTAATAACACACTGCCTCTTGTGTTCTATTACTGAAAAAACTGTGGTCAACAACATCTTAGTGATAGGACTGCAGATGAAGTTACAAAGCAGAAAGCGCTGAAGAGTCTTTCCATTAAACTAGCAGTCAGTAAGTTCAGCAGATGAAGGGAGTAGGTATGGGACAAATTATGTGCTATGTGTTGTCTTAAAAAGAGTCCACTCAGCATGATGGTAATAAACCATCATATTGTGTGGATGCTCTGCATTTTTCTCTGATATGATAGCTCCTCTCCTCAGGAGGGACAGTTATTTGATGCAGCTGCTTCAGAACACCTCAAAACTCAGTGACTGACAGGCTGATTTGCTGACTTGGGCAAAGAGCTGATGGTGCTCAGAGTGATGAAGAGACACTGGTAATGTACACATACACATTAAGACAAGTGCATACACACCATCAGTCAACAAGCCAGCAAGATGACATCAGATTTTTTGCTTAGATTTGACTAAAATGGATTTCAGAGATGACAGCTGGGGTTCTGGACCATAAAGTAATCATTTCTGTGGTTCCTTCAACCATCTGTACAATCAGTACGCTGTTAGCTCAACTTGATTTATAACAGCCACAGACAAAAAAAGCAAAAGAGTAATATAGACAAAGAGAGACAGAGAGAGAGAAAGAGAGAGTGATGGTGTAATGTGTATACAAGTAGAGAATGAGAAGGGGGATTAAACATAGAGATACAAAGAGAAAGAAAGCGACACAGAGAAACTAAGATAAAATAAGGGAAAAAGGAATAAGATTAAGAGAAAGAAAGAGAGAGAAATGGAGAGAGACAGAGTAAGGAATGGAGAAAGACAGAGAGAAAGCGAGAGAGAGTGATAGCAAGAGAGAGCAACAGAGAGAGTGAGAGAGAGAGAGAGAGAGAGAGCAATACAGAAAGGAAAACAGTATAAAAATAATGAAATGTCTGAAGCTCACCCAGAAGACTCCTTGGCAGCCGATTGTTGGTATTGTTGGCATGGGAACTCTCTTGATCATCATCTATAATAAGCTTCCATTTTAATCTATGTCATCAGTTAGTTTCAGTCAATATTTATTATTATGACTTCTATTGTTTGTATGTGTGTCACTGAACAAACAGAATTGTTATAGTATTTACAAATCACTGTGTGTGTTGTTTAGGTAGCTGACTAAACAAACTGGCCATAAAAAAACCAAGGCCACAATATAGACTATCAATCTGCCACTTGCAACAGTTCTGACCGTCTGCAACTCGTGAGGCTGTACTATTTAATTTGAAAGAGTGTGAGATTTATAGAAGTCAATTACATGCATAAAAACAGAACAATGTGTGTAATTCTGTCTATACTGTACACACAGTAAACAACAGTACTGTATTTAATAGCTTAGACAAAACATACAGGAATAGTATGTTAAACTCCAAATGCATACACCACAGGTCTAAATGTGCTTAGAGAAGTTTTAAAAAAATGGGATGAAAAAAGATCCAAGGCCCCCCAGTGCAGTTCTACCCTAACACAACTACAGAGTGGAGCATGCTCTGTCTACCACTATTCAAATTTATCCTGTAGCTACCTTTGCTAAGACATTTATTGGATGATATCTCCTTATTAGAAAACATCTCAACTACACTGTGTATGCTAAATGCCTAGCAAGGAGTTTTCTTAGCTTATTTGAGGGACACCTCATCTGGATAGTCATAAAGGTTTAGGGTGGACTTAACAGACTGATCAAAACCAACCAGCTACCACTTTATTCCATTACAAAGTCACATTTTGTGAACTCTGGTAGTGACATTAAGTATAAGAGAGTAGATTTTCCACACGGGCTATAAACATCAGAGAGAGGTTTAAGGGGAATCATGTAGACAGTTAAACACACTGTTTGGTGTATACACCCAAGTTTTATCTCGTGTATGTTATGTGATGTACTATATTCCTTCAATTTAGCAGAGCTGGTAATTCAAGATCAATGTAATCTCATTAGAGATAAGTTAGGTTGAGACCCTAAATGTGTCACCATCCTAGGATGCTACATTTGCAAAAAGCCTTTGCAACAACCAGCAAGCCTCTACTGAAACAGTCAATTATGTTGGCTGGAGGCAATCTCAGCAAAAGAACATGGGTTTCATTTCATTCAAAACAAATGTGTTACATTTATTGATGAGAAGTAGCAGGGGGGTAACTGTGAATGCTAAAAACAGGATGTGACCTGTTATGGTGTGATGTGCTATACCACTGAGACATGGTGAGTCTGGATGGAGGCAGATTTACCTACGGAGTCAGAAAGCAGCAGTAGCTGCAGTTCTTCTGAGGAGGAGATAGAGCCGCTCTTCACCAAGTCAGCCAGAGGTGCAGGGAGAGGATCCCTCTAAGACAGAGAGAGAGATAGAGGAAGAGAGAGAGAGTGAGCACTTATTTTAATTAGAGCTACACTATGTAGAATTTGGGGATATGGCAACCTCTCTGGTGGAAATGTGGAAATGCACACAACTTGCAGAAATGTAACGTTGTTGTGCTTCAGACTCCTTTCCCAAGCAGATGAATCAACTGCGAGCAAGCGGATGAATCGATTCTAAGCATTCTAAGAGAATTCGACAGGGATGACTCTTCTAAGGACGTGAGTGGACAATCTACTATTGTCATATCTGTTTGTAAATAAAAAAGATACTCTTCCCAAATTTAAATCTGATTAAAGTTACCATTATGTTTATACACAATAATAAAGACAATATCTTTAAACGCGTCTTTACATTTTGCCACATTTTCTTTCATTGTGTCACATCAAAACAAACTGAAAAAAGGTCCCAGCTACAGACATTCGGCATACAAATTTCAATCAAATGTAAATATAATTTGTTATGTACATCCCTATCCCGTTATATATTCAATTATGTAATTAATTTAAATCATATAGCAAAAGTTAGGCAGTAACTCTACTTCTAAAGGTTCAAAGCATATGTTTGTAGTCTCATCGGTGTGCTTGTGTCTTTTTTGTTGTTCACATAGGCATGTGAGTGTGTGCAGATCAAGGGAGGAAGCTGGTTTGTCTCACAGTAGCAGTTATGCTTGTAGTAGCACAAGGGCTCTCTTCATAGGCCATGTCCAGACAGAGGCCACTGGCTGACCACTGCTCTATACCTCTCATATGGCAGCATTTACCGGGGACACAGGACAGGAAAGGGGGCAGGGAGGAAGTGGGGGATGTAGTGATGAAGAAAATATCAGTGAAGGATGGGTACGGAGGGAGAGAGAGAGAGAGAGAGAGAGAGAGAGAGAGATGAACAAAGGCAGTTGGAAGGATGTTTCTAAATCACTGAGATGTCGTCGTGTGCTTAAACTATTATTTCAGAAAAGTATAAACATGGTAGAAAGCAGAATAAACCTAGTAATTTTTCATGATTCCTTATTCCAGCTCATTTTAGGTCTTTATAATGATCTGAATGCTCATGTAATTGTTGTTGTCACTAAAACAGTAAAGGTCGTATAAGCCCTCTAGGCTTGTTCATACTCTAGCTTTTACTATAAATACAAGGACTTTTCAGGAGAGGGGAAACCATTCTTAACTTTTAATGCAGCTTAACGTAGGAAGACTTTATTTTAAGACATTTCTCTTGGTCAGTTCATCATGAAATTTCCACACAATGTAAGAGCAGCTGTTGTGTTCATATGAAACAAAAAAAGGAGATGAGACCTGTGAATAGTGACATTCATAATCTACTTTTACACAGGCCACTTACTGAAGACAGAAAAAAATGACACTTTATTTGATTAATTATTTGTCTAGGCACCATTGTGATGATTTCTACATCATGCATTGTGCTGTATATATTTATAACTTACAATTTGGTTTGGAATATTAATCTCAGAGGTCACATTTATCTACAGCAATAATAAAAGCATGATGTAATTCGATATTAACGGTCTGAAATTCTATCAGATGTGTGGAATCTAAACATTCAATCGATACCACATTTGGGTTCATAAGTAAAATAAGAGACATGTTATTATGATTTTAATCTGCAAAAGTGACTGTACATACAGGAAAAACATCCTTTACATTTTTGCCATGTTTCTGTCATTTCTTGACACAAAGCAGGTGTAAACTTGTTGAAATAGTATGAAAATGAATACACTGTCTGAGTAATGATGTTATTAAATATGTAATTACCTAATTACATTCTAACAGTTCAGTAAAACAAGACTAATAATTCTCAGGTAACAAGTTAATTAAATTATTGCCAAAGAGATTTCCTGACTGAATTTGATGCTTGGCACTCATTATAGTGTAGACTTTTGTGCACTGGGAGGTTGCTGGCATGATGATTTGTGTCTGAGCAGGAAAATATGACATAAACACTTTGCTATTGGAGAACTGCACATACAACCTGGGCATAAACATTTACGAGACTCTGTATATGCACATACTCCAGAGAATGCCTGTACTGCATAAATACACATACACATACTCCAGAAAAGAAAAAGATAGCAGCATGCTTCATCTGGCATCTACACACTCGTTCTCTACACGTGGTGAAAGCAGTGATTAAAATATGTATAGCTGCAGCCAAACTATACAGAATAACAGTAAATGTGCAGTTGATTCTGATTACATTTCTGCTGAAATAAATGTAATGAGCAGATGCAGTACTCTATGGGATTGGAGAGAAGGAATGGAATGCAATGTTGAGAAAAGAGAGCTGGAGAAAAATGACAGATGATAATGATACGTAGATCTGCTCACACAAGCATGCACAGGCACGCACACATTAGTGCTGAACAATATAGAGTAAAAAAAAGTCCCATTGCAATGTTTTAAAGTTTTACGATAAATATTAGAGTGAACCCCGATGAACTGTCCCTAAAAGGAGCTAATTATTATTCTAAAAGTGCGTTTCTAAAGGTTTAGGGGAATTAACCCTTTAACAATCCAGGCCCAAAGTTTTATAGCACACTTCTATGACCTAAGAATAGCTCCATTATTTTGCATTGAAATCCCTGTAGCTACTGAATAATATATACAAAATAAACCTGGATTGTTAAGGGGTTAAGGCTCCAGCAATAAACCACACCCCCACCAAACCCCACCCCGTGACCCAGAAGGATAAGCGGACTAGATTATGGACAAGTGTGTGTGTGTGTGTGTGTGTGTGTGTGTGTGTGTGTGTGTGTGTGAGTGAATAAGATAGGTCACACGGTGTCATTGATGCAAAGCATCAATGTGGTCACTTCCATGATCTCCATGTGAAGTGAAGTGATCCACATGGAAAAGGTTTCACATTTCACAAATGTTTCACACTTATTCAGCACTGTATTAGAGTAAACTATGTGCGATTTGGGGATTTTAAGACCTCTCTGGTGGAAACGTTTTGGCCCTTTACCCCAAGCAGATAAATCAAAAGATTGTGAGGATGTTCAAAGAGTATTCAAAGAGAACATAGTCAAAACTTGGTGAAAGACATGTCTTCCGAGAATGTAAGTGACTTATCTACCTATCTTCATCAGTACAATGTTGATTTTGTATTTGAGACTGACCCTCTTAAACGGACAGGGTCCACAGGCGAGCCCAAGGTTTTATTACACACTTCTACATCTAAGAATAGCTCAGTCCGTTTGCATTGAAGTCCCTGTATTTACTGAACAATAAGCCTTAGTATGTAATAAGTCAAACATATGGTTTGTTTTGAAAAACTCTCTTAAAATCCAACTCAAAGCCTACCCAACCCAAAATGCACACCTCAGTACAAAAAATGATAGATAGATAGATAGATAGATAGATAGATAGATAGATAGATAGATAGATAGATAGACAGACAGATAGATAGATAGACAGCTAGAGAGATACTTTATTGATCCCGAAGGAAATTTAGCTAATAGCTTTCTGAAAAAGACATCTAAGAGACCTAGAATATTTTCACATTTGCTTATAATGAATCATGACACAAACTGTGTGTCTTCTAGCAGTTATGATCTTTTTCTCAGCAGCTAACAGACAATAAAAAAGATTGAATTTTTTTAGGGTGGAATTCCCCCTTTAAGGTTTAAGCATGCCTCTACTCAACACTTAGATTAAGAATGAATTAAACATGAGCCATACACATGAGGCTACTTGCCTACTTACCGTAGTATGCATTTAATTTCATCCACTGAAATGTCTCACTTTCTTATCCTCTGAATTTTTTTCCATCTAAATCACACACCATAAAAAGATGAAAAATGATGCACTTACAAGGGGGACTTCCTAAAAATGCATGTGCATTTGTAGAAGTAAGACGTAAAAATACTCATCCCCTGAAGCTACCTGCCATTCACAGAGCAAAAAAAGCAACCTACAAAAAAAATCTATAATCACACACACCCACAGGAAGGAGTCCACAGTGGATGTTAAATTTTACACAGTACCGAATCCAGAAGCAACAATACTAATGAGTCAAAAGAAAGAGTCAAAGGTTTAAGCTGTATGCTTGGTTTTCTGGCAACATAAGCATTTTCCCTGCTAATGCAATCACTTTCATTAAAACGTTCACCTCTTGGGCAGATATGGGCTGTTAATGCAGAGGTGGATGATGACTCGGCTGTAAAACAATTAAATATTTAAGAGGATGCTCTAAATAAACTGACTTTTCCTTCTGGACAATCAGACTCAAACAATGGCCATCCTTATAATGTCACTGTAAAAGGGAACTGCTGTCAGAGTAACATCAATGTATGAAATTGCTCCCAACCCCCATACACCCACACTCGCAAACACACACACACACACACACACACACACACACACACACACACACACACACACACACACACAGAGGTTTGCATTCCTGTTTTCATGGGCTGTTTCCATTGTATTATATATGACTGTAGCAAAATCCTGCTATGCTACATCTAACCTAGCACTAACCTTAAAGCAGGAATTCCACCAATTATTGAACATCTCAATATAATTCAGTAGTTGCTGATAATGTTAAAACAGTGATCAATCTGGAAAACAGTGTGTTTACATGTACTTAATCCAATCATAATTCGATTTCTGCAGTTATCTCCTTTTTCAAATGTCATGTAAACACCATACTCCGAACTAGAAATTCAATTAAGAAATGTGATAAAAATACCTGGATTTTAGCTCGATAATCAGATTTCTCAATGCATTTATACTCTTACCCCCATTTCTTTCGGATTTCTCAGTGCACATGTGCTAAAACAGACCGGAAATAAGCAAGCAATGTTGTCGCGAGATGGCAGCAATACACTTTTGGAGTGACGATGAAACCAAATATGCTTGACGAAATGAGAGATTTAAGTATTTAAGTATTTTCTATATAAAGTATGCTCATATTTACAGGTAAAGTTTTTTTTTTGAAAGTCGTGGAATTAATTTTGAGGTTACGTTACCTTAATTTCATGCCTTCTTCTGTAAGTTTATTGGCTGTAGACACGATTTTTTTCCATTGCCTGAATATTAAGTGCATGTAAATGCACTCAATGTTTTATGATTTGTTCTGCCAAAACAATCAATTTGTTCTACCAAAAGCCTACTGAAGAACTATTGTAAAACAATGTCTCATGCTGTGTATTGGCAACCATTTTATGTAATAAATTACTGTGAGGTAGCTTTTGGGAGCATTAAACTCTTTAGATGTTTGGTTCCTATCACGACCACTCTGAACAATTCTGAATTGGCACGTTTTTCATAGAACAGAGCACTTCAAATAAAACTCCTTTGAATGACTTTGCCAGCCTGTTAATAATGTACTTATGCAGAGGTTTAGAAAGATCAGTTTAACTTTAAACCTTAATATATTTTAGTAAAAAAGAAATAACTTCTCATCAGGACCAATCAAATGCTTATGTTTTCCTTTGGGACCTTTGGTCTCCACAAGGAATTAAACACACACATTCACACACACCCACACGCACATGCACGCACACACACACACACACACACACACACACACACACACACACACACACACACACACGAGTGTTGCAGCCTTTTATGTGGCACCATACAGATGAATGCAGAGTTCTGACCACACAGCAGCTGCAATGATTCCCAGCTGCTGCTAATTTGAGGACAGAGAAGGACTTTAGTGAATGAAGTTTTTTTTGTATTTAAAGTGTTCTAATGTCTATAACATCTCACTGAAGCTCACTGTATAATGTTGAATTGCACTTACTGCACATTTTCGTCTTGTGCTACAGGTTCCACCATCTGTACTCGGCCTGAACAATATGTTATTGCTATTGTAATAAATTCATGGATATAATCAGTACTGAAAGAACACTGACCAATCGCATATTTCATTAAAATTAGTGATACTCAAACTTTCCAGTTTTATATCCATATCGCGATACGTATTATCGTATCGTCTTAAAGTATCGCGATATACTATTGCCATATCGTCCACCTCTGCTCTACACTATTCCTGAAATGGAACGTAGCTCTACCGCACTTGGACTGACGTTTTCTGCACAGTTGTTTTCTACTTGCTTCAGTTTGAAGGAAGATGCTGATAAATGAACACAAGACACACAGTACATGCGGTGATGTACATAAAGGTAACGTAAACTGACGCTCGTGCACGCAGGCACGTGCGCTCCGTCCGCGAGACTGTCAAACACAGATAGTCAAGTGTTACTCGCTCGTGAACCTCCTGCTTACCTCCGTTGAACCGCAGAGCGCGCACGCCGCCAGCGCCGCGAGCAGCCAGACCCTCGCGCTCATGGTGCCGCTCCGCCGCGAGCCTCTGCGAGACAGCGCGCATTTAAAGGGGCGCGCGAGGCGAGCCGCTCTCTCCTGAACGCGCGAGGCAAAACTCAAAAAAACACCAGAAGTCACTTTTAACGGCTCCTCGGTGGAACTCAGCGGCACGGGCTCGAGATCCTGTCCAGTGAGTAGACGTTCAGATTGCCTTCCACAGCCGAGTGAGTCTGTTTTCTGTGGAGAAAGCGGTCCATCTGAGCTCGAGTCTGAGCGCGGTTCACTGCCGGACCCGGTGGCCGTGCTAAAGTTTGTAAATTTCCTCAGAGATGGAATTTACGTCGCGCGCTTCCCGCCATACAGCGCGATATAAAAGCTCAAACGGAGTCGTTTACACCAAGTCTTGTAGTCGTGGGTTAAACGGTGAGTAAGATGGTCGCCTGTTACACACGTTGTGTTAGCATCATTTGAAACGGCAAACAAGCGCCACGTGTAGATAGTTGGGAGATTTCAGTGAGCAGGTTCGAGGATGTGGAGGTGAACTAACTCCTCAGCTTCAGCCCCACGGCACAGCCCATTAACCAGCGGCTTCCAAACGTTTCTCTCCACAGAGGTCCGGCTGGCCCAGGCGTGATGAATCAACATCCAGTGCTCTGTTTCTCGTCGTTGGTTTTGTGTGGAGCGACATGAGCCGGTGAGTTTTGACGTTTTTGTTTCCTTTCTGTGGAGGCTTATCGGTGTGCGCGCGGACCGAACGGCCTGATTACGCTCAGCTCGAGCGCTTCTGCTGAACTGCGGGAGTTTGAGAGCTCTTATCTTTCCCGCCCCTTCAGGCTTCAGGGTAGGGCCGCCCCATATTTGGGGAGTGTGTGTGTGTTTCTTCTGTGTGTGTGCAGCCATGTATTTAGCTCTTTGTGAGGTCAGAATGTCCCCTAACTTGCCCCCAGTCCCCAGATGCCCCTAACTTGATGGAAACCATATTTAAACGGTATAGGAAAAATACTAATGTAATTATTTGTTTGTTTTCACCGGAAGTGTTTGTATTTATAATCGTTGATATTTATATACGATAATACGTTTAAATATCATAATCTAGATACTTACTTTCAGATATTTTGCTCCTGCTGAAAACAGCAAGAAGCTGTTACATGATATTCATAATTTAATGTAATTTTATACAGTATGTCTTTTCAAGTTATTGGCCTCATGGCTTGATCACCACTTGAAATATAAGGCACTCTGGCTGTTCATTTATTTGGGATATATGCTGATATCTTGATCAGTATTGGTTGGTGATTGCTTAGAAAAATGAGATCGGCATCAGACAGATATGAAGATTTGAACAATATTTAAACAGATGTTCAATGAGATATTTATTGTATTCCTATAGATCAGAATATTTGTGTGATTCTGAGCTACTGTGTTAAGATTTCTCTGTAATGCTCATCCAGGTACACTCTTTTATAAATGTTTATGTGTCAACATAAGCTTCTGCTGATATGTACCTTAAAATATTGTTTATCAGCATTGGATCACAGTTCCTATCTTAATATATTGTTAATAATATCATTGTAGCAAATTAGAATTATTTTATATATTTATCCGCAACAAAGCAGAAAGTTTGAAACATGTACATTTACATGAAATGTGCGTGAAAAAGAGCTATTAATACTTTTGCAGATGTGATTACATTTTTTTTTAAAGAGTTCTAGATTATGGTTAGGCTGTATTATTATACAAGCACTTATCAAGAAGAAGAACTATTTTAAAGAAATGTCAGCTAATACCATGATGTAGCACTCCTCCACAGTAAACCATTTCTTTTTTCAGTGACTGCCTTGGCTCCAAGTTCTAAAAGATAAATAAACAGTGCATAAAATATGAATAAAATTCTGTGAACAATTTGTGTAAATATGAATGAAATGGCAGCCTGCATAGTTAATGATGTGTAGTCACTGAACTGAGAAAGGTTAATGCAGCAAGGGAAGTGTATTTGAATAGTAAAGCACTACTTTTAAACATTATAACCTTTTGTACTTGCACAATAAGTTTCTGAACTATGCAAATGACTGAGTCAGTTGCCTGAAACAAAATGCCCAAGAATAGTGTTGTTTCATAATAAACATTTATGATAGCATTATACATAGATGCAAAATTATTCAGAGGCACTCGGCTTGTTTATGAATATGCATAAAGTGAGCTCAAAGAAATGCAATGAGGCTTCTTATGTTGGAGCTTTATTCATTGCCTGTTTTATCAATTACACACATGTGCTTTGTAGGTGTACAGTTACTGACTGTAGCCCATATGTTTTAGCAAAGTTATTATTCCCTTCTTCCACAGTGGGACCACAGTAGAACCACCACTGACCAGATGCTGTTAATATTGCCCTGTCACAAGATAAGAAAGTTCCCTGGCATTTAGGGTGTGTTAGAGACACATGCTGTAGAGTATAAATGGGCTGTGTTAGCATCTGCATATGCTCTGTATGGGTAGGAAACGGTTTATGATGTCACAAAAACTACATAATAAATGTTGATTCATTACAGTGATGGAGTCAGTGAAGGCCAGTAATAAACTTGATGGCATGATTTTTGCTACAAGATGCTGTCACTGCTAAAAGTGTGATTTCTACTCCTGCGCTCTGATTATAAAAGCTGTGTCATGATAGGCCGAAGTTTACAGGTTAATGGATTTTGTCAAGTGACATATTGATTTTATAAAACAATGACACTTTACAACATGATACAAAATGTTTAATGAGCTATTTTATAAAGCTATTTTATCTTTATGTCTTGCTGCATTAAAGAGTTTTTTCTTTTGTTTTGTTTATTTTCCTTGAGTTCCACTTAGCATACACCATATGGATAAAAGTATTGGGACACCTACACATTACCCCTACAATACTGTGCCAGTTCATTCAGAAGAGCATTTGTGAGATCAGACACTGATGTTGGATGAAAGGACCTGGCTCACCATTCTAGTTCATCCTAAAGGTGTTCAATGGGGTTGAGGTCAGGGCTCTGTGCAGGCCAGGTAAGTTGTTTCACACCAAACTCATGAATGCTGGAACAGAAAAGGGCTTTCCCCAAACTGTTCCCACAAAGTTAGAAGCATACAGTTGTCATTACGATTTCCCTTTACTGGAACTAAGGGGCCCAGACTAACCCCTGAAAAACATCCCATAGCATTATCCCTCCCCCACCAAACTTTATAGTTGACACAATGCAGTCAGGCAGGAAATTGTCTCCTGGCATTTGCCAAACCCACATTCATCCATCAGACTGCCAGATAAATAAGCGTGATTCGTCACTCCACAGAATGTGTTTCCACTGATCCAGAGCTCAGGGGCGGCATGCTTTACACAATTCCCCCCAATTCTTGGCATTGTGCATTTTGATCTTAGGCTTGTGGGTAGCTGCTCAGCCATGGAAACCAATTCTGTGAAGCTCCTAAAAGGTAGTTGTTTTGCTGATATTTCTCCCAGAGACACTTTGTACGTGTTAGTGAGCGATTCAACGGAGGGAAGGCACTGTGCGCTTCAGGACTCGGTGGCCCCACTCTGATTTGCATGGTCTACTGCTTCGTGGCTAAGCTGTTGTTTCAAGGTGCTTCCATTTCACAATACTAGCACTTACAGTTGACAGAAGCAGATCTAGCAGGACAGAAAAACTGATTTGTGACAGAGGTGGCGCCCTACAACAGTGTCATGTTTAAAGTCACTGAGCTCATCAGTACGACCCATTCTACTGCCACTGTTGGTCTATCATAACTGCAAAACTATGTGCTTAATGTGACCCACCTGTTAGCAATTCGATGTGGCTGAAACACCTGAACTCAATAATTAGGAAGTATGTCCCAATACTTTTGCTCATATTGTGTATTTGTGTAAGTTTATTTGCCAAAAACATCAATTATGTGGCCTTATCATATAAACTAAAAAAAAGGCTGTCTTTTTTTTCTGTGCCTTTAAAATTGATGTATATAAATGTCCTAATTGGCTGCTTTGTATTGTGCTTCATTTAAAAAGCAGTCCAGGCTGATAGACTCTTTATAACTTCAATGTTAATGGGCAGGGTCAAGCTACTATATGCTGCAGTGGCGGATATACAGAATTATGTATTTTTGGATGTCCCTGGTCAGATGAGTATGCATGTAAATGTATTGGTTTTATGTTTTAAAACAACGTTTAATGATACGGGCATATTACTATACTTAAGTTGAAGTGTATGGTTATATGTGTGCATATTATAGTTAGTTCTGAAGGCAAAATCTGATTGGTTAAGAAATGTTCTGCTTCTTTATGTTATGCAGTTATAAAGAGTGTGACAGCAGGTCTGCATCAAATTCTGAACTTGTCATTGAAACTAATCAAGCTTTTTTCATTGGCAGCTGTTAATGATGAACAACTAAAGAAAATGGAATTGGCCAGAAACAAACAGTATACAACAGGCAAGTTGGACTGTGAAGTGCTTTCAGACTGGCTGGAACAAACTGACATTCAGGTTAATCTGGCAAATACTGAAGCCTGATATTGCTGCAGTTAATGGCTCTATACATAATGGCTACTCATTTACCAGGAATTACCCATATGAAAGTACACTTGATACAATGTTCAAGGCTTCTCTGCTTTACTTTCTTCTTTTTTGCAGTATTGTTATATAAAAGCAATAGAACACTCAAGGTCATCTCAAGGTTTCAAGAATAACATCCCTCCCTCTCATATTCTGTTACTTATGTTTACAGCAGTTTTATGTGTCTCAGCCAATCAGGTTTTAGATCCAGAACTCTCTGGTTTACAATAGGATGTTAAATAAATGAAAGAAAACACAGGAAATGTAAAGACACCGTTGAATCACTGTTCATGATTTATAAACCAACACATTCATAAAGTAGCTCATAGCTTCATAGACCACAGGCTACCTCATCCAATCATAATGCCGTCAGTCCATTAGGAAAATGTGTGGGTAGCTGCAAACAGCCATGGACAAAAGAGCACTGTGATCAGATAGCACGACAGCTTCTGTCTGTGTCACTGCATCTGTGTGTGTGTAGAGATGATCCGAGCAATTGAGGAAAAGGACAGAGGTCAAGTGTGAACAAGGGCATCGAGATCCTTCACAACTCGTGTAATTCCTCATCCTTCTTTCTCACTTATACACTGTCTCTCTCTCGCTCTTCCTCTGTCTCTATCTCTCTATCTGTCAGTTCTTTTGCCAAAAAACAAATATGTAGAATTCTCTAATCTTTTCAAACTTTCTGTCTTTCTCCCTAATTCACTTGCCCTCTCATTCTTTCTCTTTTTACTTTTCTGGCCCTCATTTAGTCTCTTTCCTCCTCGCTGCTTTCTTCTTAACTGTCCTTTCTTCATCCTTTTATCCCACTGTCATTTCTCATTTCTCTGTTCCATTCATCTGTACAGTATAGTACTCTCTCTCTCTCTTCACAAGCTAAGGTCAAATTCCAGCTATAGTATAACTATAAAAAAGAAGTCAAAAGTTATGAATGAAACAGCTAAGCAATTATTTAGCTACATGCTTAAAAAGATGAAAAGTTAATAAAGGCAATGGTTCCATTTAGATCCATATAGAATTTCATGCTTAAACGATTCTTTGCATGGTGAAATGGTTCCTCGCATTGATGGAGAAGTGTTTTTGAAAATAGTTCTTAATAGCACCAAGGCTTCTGCTTCTGTTTAAATGCCAAGCAATTTAAGCATGAAATGGCTTAATAGAACTAATGCTTCTAAATAATACCATTGCATTTACTATGAAACCCTTGAAGAACTATCCTTTAAAGGTGTGTGTATAGTGCAACTATAAAGCAAACATGATTTTTACAGGTATGAATTTTATACTTAAAGTTGATGATGGTAAAATAGTTGTAAGTCTGAGAAAAATGTTTCATTGGGGACCATTTTACCTAATGCATTTTACATACCACACTACCTGCACCCTTCCACCATGAGTGGGCTTTCAGAAATATGTTTTATGCCAAAACCTCAAGCATCCCAGCCTTCAGACACCATATATAGTATGTTTACATCTCTAAAGGGAATTTCCCTTTATTAGTAGTTCTAACATTGGCTACAGTGTTCATTGCTAGGCATATGGGGATGGGCCAACAGGGCTGGTTCATTGCTAGGGTTGTGGAGATGGGGAGATAGTGCTGGTTCATTACTAGGGCTATGGGGATGGGGAGACAGGGCTGGTTCATTGCAAGGGATGTGGGGATGGGGAGAGAGGGCTGATTCATTGGTATGGGGTATGGGGATGGGGAGACATGGCTGATTCATTAGTATGGGATATGAGGATGACGAGACACGGCTGGTTCGTTGATGGGGAGACAGGGCTCGTTCATAAGTAGTACTCTGCCACTATGGACTAAGCTTACAGGTTCGTTTCCACTAATCACAGATTACACCTACCTTTGTTTGTGAAAAACTGGGTGACTGTCACCATTTCTTTTCTTTCTTCTGTTTTTCATTTTTGGAAGCCAGACTATTTTTTAGGAAGCTGAGACATGATGCTCCACTGGCACTGCTAGCAAGTATCTTCATGCCTGTTTGGGGGCAGGACTGAATGTTTTCATGTAAATGGGGGTGGGGTGGGGATGGGCAATACAGAATCTCTAAGGATTTTTAGTTTATGCCAAAAACAAAGGTAAAAAAAGTACATAAGTACATTATAAGCAAATAAAATATTCTATTAATTTCTATTCTATTACAATAACAAGTTTGTTTTACAAAAGATACAATTAAATGAAAAATGCCATTTTGACTCATGCTAATGTGGTTATTTACACTGAAAGCAGGTGCTCCACTTATTTCTTTGCTCCTGTGCCTATGTATAAAATAATTAATTTTTCACATGGTGAGATTCACAAATACATAATCTGAATTTTCACTTTTCTTGTAGAGTTCAACTTGTAGATTGTTCTGTATTCTCAAACTGTTCAGATGTAAATCTCCAACTAAATACTCACATTGGTAATGAGCATTATGCTAAATCTTACATTTTAAGCTGCACATTTTTGAAACCAACAGGTTGGAACTAGAAATAAGAATATGGTTAAAGATTTATTAATTTTCAGCTGAATACATGTGTACAAATGTCCCCAGCCCTAATGATATTACCAGCCCAACTGCCAGGGGGGAAGTTGTACAGTGGTAACAGTGCTAGTGAGCTAACAGGATGATGAATAGAGACGACCGCTATTGTTTGATGTTGTGGAGTCACCAGTGCAGGAAGCTGAGCCAGAAGCCTGCTTATACATCCTTAATGTACACCAAGGCTAGTGACATGATGCCATTTCAGTTACCAGTTCAAGCAGTGTAATCAGTCATACTGCTGTGTAGTGTTGCAGAACCACTGCTGACATCCTGAAACAACAACATAAAAGCATGTTAGTATCATATGACCCAAAAACATTTGAGCAACAATTATTGCCTCAATGGAGAAATCAATGACTGGAAAGTTCATATGAAACAGAAGCCCTAGTTGTTGTTTCTAGCTCTTCTGACTCTTCCTGTGTTAGGTTATTTGTATTGCATGCCTCAAGACACTAATGTGTTAGTGTGTGATATGATTCACTGATTCACCTCTTTCTCTTCTTCTTCATCAGAAGCAATAAAATCTTGAAAACTCAGAATTAAACATCATCATCATAACCCTTTGACCAATAATTATTGCCTGAATTCAGATCAGAGGCTGTAAAAAATATTTTTACAGTCAGTTCATTTCAAGCAACTGGAAACAGTTCTCATATTCTAGGCTATTTCTGCATTAATTGGCTCTTGCTCCTTGTCTAAAGGTTTAGTCACTGAATTAATTTAATGGAACGTCTTTATCCTCTTTTTTGGTCTCTTCTTGTGGCAAAGTCAACAAAAATGTTAACCCTTTCAAACCTAGCATCATCTTTAACTTGTCTGTCCCCAGAGTATTTGGGCTTCATTCATGTCCTTATTAACCATAGTAAAATGAATCAGCACGTGGAAATACAGATTTGTGTGTGATACTGGAACATTAGTAAATCATGTTCATTCCCTGCACTGATCAAAATTTTTATTCAGAATTTTATTATTGAAATGTGCTCTACTATAATTCTTATCTAAATGATAAACAACTGCACTCTCTCTTCCCCTCTCTCTCTCCCTCTCTCTGTGTGTATGAGAAAAAGAGTGAGAGTATAGATTCACAGAACACAGAGTGCAGCATTGATAGATTCAGAGTGTTCATGCCAAGTCAAGGGGCTGAAAAAGAGCCTGATAAATTCCTGAATTATGACCGCTGGTCATTCATCTGGCGACCATATCTTTGTCGTCAAAGGTCTTTTGGACTTTTTGGCTCTGCAAGATTTCACTAGCGTAAAATGTTCAGTCATCACTTCCATAATGTGATTAAGAGGCTCCTTTGTATTCATCATTTTGAGGTCGTCTTAACTATTGCATTGTTTTTGCATCCATTTGGGTTCAGCGACTTAGGAGTTTTCCACATCAGAACAGCAGACTTCCTCATCACGTACAATGAAGTGGTGTCATTAAGGTATTTATGTGTGCAAGTCTTTCCACATTCAAACACTGGTAGCCTCCCTGAAAAATACCCCTGTCACAAGAATGTCCAAAAGAAAAGAAACAATTCACTGTGCAGAAAGATTGTATTAGTTTGTAGTTTAAAGAAAAACTTCAGTGGTTCCAGCCTGATCTCTGCCTGTTGTGTGTGGATTATACTGTTGATAACCATGGATAATGAGTCTGATGCATTTTGCTGTCTCAGAAAAGGACAAAAAAACCCAATGACTTGAAGCTAACATATAATAAAAGCTTTTGGGCAGTTGCTGAATTGTGACTATATCACACATATGTGAAACTACAATCATTAACACTTTAACAGTACATGTGTCAGAAGAAATAGTAGTTCACATTACTTTTACTTCCACTTCCACTAGTTTTCTGGTATTAATGCACACTCAAGCAGGAGCTTGATAGCTGGTAACATATTACTGTAAATTTTTCCTTTTGGAGGCTTATCTCTGAAAGGATAAACTCAGTTTTATGGTTTAATTTGAGCACCTTTAGGACAGAATGCATGACAAAAATAACTTTCCAGTGACATCTTCTATTGTAAGTGAAGTTCAAATAAGTAACAATGCAGCAGGTAAAGATTAGATTGAAGCCCAGTCATATGTGCTTTGTCTGTTTCAGAAAGCTGATGCTGACTGTGAATCATCTGAACAAACAGCACATTTAGATAGCAGTGAGAGAAGCTAAGCTAGCTAAGCTACTGAAGGGGAATATTGATTTCATCTCTCTCTCTCTCTCTCTCTCTCTCTCTCTCTCTCTCTCTCTCTCTCTCTCTCTCTCTCTCTCTCTCTCTCTCTCTCTCTCTCTCCTCCAGGCTATTTACTCCCCAGTCTGGTGTCCAGCTGACCTCTTTTCTTAGCTGACACTGGTGGGAATAAACCATAAACAAACCAAACATGGCTTAGGCTTCTGATGTCCCTGTTTAATAACACCACCACAAAGGAATAATCATTTCATAAATTTGCTTCTGTTATCATTTTTTTTTTTTTAATTATATGTCAGTATTTTGTTCATGGCTGCTTGCCTTAAAGCTGTGTTTGGATTTAGCTGGGAAAAGCATATGAAATCTGACTCACTTGTGCCATGGAAAGTTAGAGCCAAGAACCTTTTGACCCCTACTGGGGTTTTTTAAAATATCGCAAATATTTTAGCTCTGCTCCTATTCAACACTGTGGAAAGCTCTCTCTAAAGTGAATGGTTAAGACTGTCATATGAGTGATGTGTGTGTGTGTTTTTATGTATTGTCAGGACAAAAATGCCCTGACTTAGGAAAGCTAAAAAACACCTCAATTAAAACAGGGGCACATTTGAAAAAATCTTTGTGGTTACTGAGGTTAAGGTCAGGGTTGGGTTTTAGAAAATTAAGTACTGTGGTGTCCGCCACACGCTCCACGCTGTGTGAGGAGCTTAGGGGGTGTGGCCATGCAAAGTGGCTATCGAGGGGTCCCAGTCTCCCTGTTGAAGACAGACTGTTGTTGTGTGGTTTAGTGGTAGTTGTGTTTGTTGGAGTAATGGTGTCCGAGAAGGGCCGGCTTTGAAGTTAACTAGTAGGAGACTAGGAGGCTCCCTCCTTGAATGTCATGTCCTCCCTGTGTTTCATGGTGGGGTAGCGCCGGGTTGAGTATTTCTTGCCAGCAGAAGTGCTTATTCAAAATAAAAGAGTATTTGCTTGCATGCATAGGGTATTCCATGTCTTCATCATGCTCAACACTATGCTAGTATCAAGAGCAGGAGATGGCCACTGAGCTGAAAATGAAAAGGCAGGTGGCAAAGAAAACATCACTCTGAGGAAGTGGGTACTGAGTGCTACACCTGCACCTTTCTTGATGGGTCTAGCAAGCCAAAAGTGAGGCAGTTAGCTGGGGAAAACAGTCAAGGAAACAGTATGTTGAGGCATGGCAGTGGGGCGCAGCTGGAGTGATGCAGCTGTGTTTGGCACTGGAGGAGAAAACACTAGATGTGCTTGTGGATCTGCCACCAGAACAACATGATGACCTAGCAACATTGACCACAGCCCTCCGGAGGCATGGTTGGTCACCAGTGAACCCACTGACATGAGAGTGAGGAGGAAGCTCTCAGTTGTGGTGGGGAGTCTCAGTTGGACTTACATGTAGACCAATCAGGCATAACAATATGATCACCCCTTTGTTTCTATGCTCATTGTCCATTTTATCAGCTCCACTTCCTGTTTAGGTGCACTTTGTAGTTCTACAATTACAGACTGTAGTCCATCTGTTTTATTGCATGCTTTGTTAGCCCTTTTTTAGCCCTTTTACCTTGTTCTTCAGTGGTCAGGACCACCATAGACCAGCATAAAGCTGGTACTATTGGGTCATTCTCAGCAATGCAGTAATACTGATGTGTTGGTGATGTGTTAGTGTGTGTTGTGTTGGTACGATTGGATCAGACACAGCAGTGCTTAGTTTTTAAACTGTGTCCACTCGCTGTCCACTCTATTAGACAATCCTTATTTGTCACTCCAACTTCTAGATGTACAGTCAGAGATGATAGCTCATCTGCTGCTGCACAGTTTGTGTTGGTCATCCTTGAGTCCTTCCAGACTTCCAGAAGGAACAGGGGTCGGTAACCCAATTGTTAAGAAGAGCCATTTTGCCCTTTTAACAAAAATCAAATCACATTGGGAGACACAACATTTTTTGCCCATTTTACCATCTTGATAGTCAGTATGTCTCAGTATGTGCTAATGCACCAGTATAGACAAAATACTAGTGGATTAGTTTGTGTTTATCCAGAAATCCAGTTCTGCTGGGAAGTCACAACAGTTAAAGAGCCACATGTTGCCAACCCCTGGCCCAGAGTGATTTTTTTTCACTAAATTGGTTGCACCATTAAATCAAAACAGGATTGCTTGATTCCACTGTTAGTTTCTAATTATGTTGGTGGTTAATCGGATATGTTAGAATTTCAGTTCAGCTTCTGAAGTCTTAATAATTGGGAGAGCTTGTTGGGCTGTAGCTACCCAGACACAAGGAGAAAAAAGTCCTGAAGGCCTAGAATGCCCTGATGGTTCCATACTGCATAGATGGCCCCACGTCCTGAAACAGTGACATTAAACAAAGACATTGAGGCATCATGCACTTTTTTTGCTTGCACAGCACAAGTTTCCACAGTGTGTGAATTTACACTTCTACACAGAAGATGTGTAGATCAAATGCGAAACACAGAGAAAGTGTTTTGATCTGTGTCTGTTTGTAGTGCATAAGTGGCCTGCAGTCTTTGTGATAGTGTGTGCTTATTAAGCTGTTTAGCTGTCAGATACATGGTGTTATGATTAATGACAGCAGGATTTGATGCATTTGCAACAGTCGCAGGTGTCTCAGTAGATCAGCAGTAAGAGTGGAATCTGCCGTTTGATCTCCCAACTGTGTGTGTGTGTTTCGCTGGGAAAGTCCCCTCACAACAAAACGTCTCCCTCATAGTTCCTCCCACCCTGCTGGCTGAATACACTTATGTGTGTATACACACACACTCAAACACATGTTGAAAGACATTCAATGATTTTTAAATGACTGGGTACATTTTTCTCTTTATTTAAAAGCCACAAAATGCAATAAATATTTGATCTCTGTAGGTTTTCAGTTTGTTTTGTTTTTATGTGCCAAATTATCACAGTGATAAAATGCATGTTGCACAGAACTGTACAGTATATATGTTTTAATCTATTTATATGAATAGATTCACCATAATTTATTCTGTGATATATTCACAGTAGACCAAGTTTAAATTTGAAACAGTTCATGGAAATTTAAAACTCCCATGTGCTCCTCTGCCTCTTTTCAGGGTCTCTCATTTGCTGTTATTAATAACATTTGAGACTTATTTTTTACCAAAAAAAGACTCAAACTAAACTGATCTGTGAATCAAAAACCATATCAAATCTTATTAAAATCATGTGAAACCTGAAAAAGGTGCATCACTGCATCTCTAGTAGGTTTCAAGTGTATCTGTCTGTCTTTTTTATATTTTGGGTGATTTATACTGATAAACTCATAATAATCTATTATGTTTGAGACAATTGTTACTAAATATAGCTGGAAAATAACTGGATCCCACCACAGAGTTCAAACCTGACCCTAAATGCCTGTCCGCTCATATCTATCTGTCTGCCTTGCATTAGTTGTGGGTATAGGTTTCCAGCAGCACGTGCTTGTGGCATTAAGTGAAGTGAGTGAGTACACAGAGACATGTCTTGCTCGCCTGTCTCGCCCATCACCACTGCTAAGGCTGAAGCAGCTCAGGTTGCTTTACTTGAAAGAATGTGGCTTTATCTCTAGGTGAAATGAAAAATGATTTCAGAACCTCTCTGACTCATATTTCTGAACACTCCAAATGCCAGCCTCCAAAGGCCTCTTACTTTTTCAATCCTCTTCTCTTTTTTCATTAATTATAAAGCTTTTTTATTTCTCACAGTATTATGAAGATGATCACCAGTCAAGTGCATTTTGCAGGTGACTGAAAAAACAATGCAATACATTATATCAGCTTGTCATTTTTGACAGGCTTGATACTGAGAGGTATGTTATTGTTGAGGCTGAGTGCCAAACTATTTGCCAATGATCAGAACAGCTACGTGCTTGTAGGCTCAGGGGAGAAAAAAGTACAGAATTATTGTTGGCAGAATGCTCATAGCATCTGTCACATGCTTTCATTGAAGGTTAAAGATGTAGAGTTGCAGCCAAATACTAAATAGATGGAGATGTTAGAGTGTCTGAAAAAGCATGTTTGTGTGTGTGTAGAGGTTTAATTGGGCCATAATAGTACATGACCATCTCTGAGGTCAGGTTTCAGCAGGGGCCTTGTCAACAAATTCCCATAGAAAAACTGTGAGAGAAGAGAGAAAAAACAGAGAAGGAGATTGCTGGAATGTGCTGGTTCAGTAGAGAGAAGAACAGAAAACACTGTCTTGTAGACGTTAAATCCATCATGCTTAATAAGAGACTTCTATAAGAATAAAAGCAACAGCACCATTCTTAACGTAAAAGTTTATTGCATACTATTTTAAAAGATTTTGAAACTGAGACTTTATGCCAATAAAAGTGTTTAACATCACGTGTCAAACAACTGCACTGAAAAAAGTGAGGCATTATATTTTCTTGATTCCAACATGTACATAATTTCCACATTTGTACATACATTATATACCGCTCATTTCACTGCAGACATGGGCTTAAGCATTTAAATCTTAAAAGTGAAAATCTGTCCTGTTTGCACCAATTGCCCATACTCCCTTTGTGGGAGGTGTGCTCTGGAATATGCTTGATCAGGAGTCTGAAGCACATAGCAATAGCTGGTACATTAACAAGGAATTAATTTAACTGACCACTTATTCAAGTTGATTCAAGTACAAAGATGTTGCCTTAGTCTCTTCTTAATCATAAGCACTCTTATAGTTGAACACGTCTTGCCAGAGGATGCTCTATAATGTAATTTATAAGGCAATTCACTTGTCACTTGTCTTGGTATAAGTGTCTGTACTCATTGTCTGGATTGAAACATAATATTCAGCATTACACAAGAGGCATCATGCTCAATAACAATAACAACATGGAGCACAGTCATGTTTGTTAGCAGGTGTTTGTTCAGCTCCATTATGCAATTTGTTCCAAAAAGATACTTGTCAAGCTTTGGATCTGCCAGAATCATGCTCTTAAAATAATGGATTCCAATGGTAATCACTAATATTATAGTATAATATCTCTCTAGGTAGGATATAAGGATATAGTTGCCTAGATATTTTTGTATGCCCATTTTTTCCAACCACATTTGATCAAACTTTTGGCAGAGGTTTTTGCCTTAAAGGCCTCCATTTCCAGTCACGTCTAGCAAGGATTTTGACCTAATTCTTATATATTGTTGTACATTTCCCACAATTGTGAAGTGGGTAAAATCTTTACAATCAGCAGCCACAATTGAAGCCATTTCTAGCTATTTCTTCAACCCATTGTATTTCCACTAGACTACAGTCTGGACTATATCGTGATTGCGTTGTTCGACTGTTAAGGTCTTTATCAGAACTAGAGGAAAAAAATTTTGTTCATTGCTCTGAATGTTCTATTTGCTCTAGTGTTTTTTGTGCACACAAATGCACTTTTTAGCCCACTGGCATCTAAAGTTGCCACAGTGTATAGCCCTCAGTAGCTTCATATAAATTGAGCTAAATATTAAACAAGCTCTTAAAGATCTACACAGGAAAAATACAATTTTAATGGATCACTGATTTAATCATGTACATAAAATCATAAAATCACAGAGAACAGTTATGCCACAAATGGGTTAAAAGTACATTGTGCAGTTTATACTTTTAAAATAAACTGTGCTTCCTTTCCTGTGAAGGTGAAGGAAACCCTTGGAGTTATGGCCTTTAGAATTCTTCAAGAACAAATTTGTCTTACAAAGCAGTGTGGCTTTATTTCAGTCAGCCGCTAACTGCCACTGTTACTGTAAGCTTCTCGGTGATCTACATCCTCTGTGTATTGTGTTGTGTTTTGTGTGATTGTGTGTGAGGGAGGGGGACTTCCACACCGTGTGATATTAATATCTTCACGAGTCGATGCCTGCGCACTTACTCCTCTGCCAGGAAACACATGACCTCAGCACACCTCATTAAGTGTTCCCCACCTTTAACCAAGAAATGCACAGTGCTCACACATGCATGTAATGTAAATACACATTATTTTACATGTAATGCAAATGTAAAAGGCACACAAAGGCACATGCACAATGCACACTTAACCAATACTCTGTGAGTTCAACACTATGATATGACAGTACCTTAATCATCTGCACACATCCTGAAAATGATGGTTCAGTGAAAAAAGTGAAAAAAAAAGTTTTACACAATTCAGCCATTGTCCCGAATGTAGTCAATTAACCAAGACATGTAGTCGATCAACCCAGACTAGTTATCAGAAGTGCCAAGAGTACTTCTTGAGCTATGAGGCTAATGGGGCTAACAAGTAATGGCAATTAAGGCAGTATTGTGCAAACCTAAATCATCACAATTTCCCTTAAACTACATGAATTTATTAAATAATCTCAAATATACTTGCTTATCTTGTTTCTGGCACTGCATTACTTACTGTTATCTATAAAAATAGACAAAAATATTTTGCATAGCAGCTTTAAACAGTAGTAACAGTCATCTTGGTGCCTGAATTTTATTTGTACTTTGTCTGTTTTTGTACAAAACAGTATGTGATACACACTACAGACCAAGATAATTGACAGCCAACTCACTTTGAGGCAAAAATGAAGACTTGGGCATGCATTTTGCACAATATTAGTGTGCATAAGCTTCTATAGCTTGTTAGCTAGTAGGGATGTGCATTCCGACAAATTTTAATATTCAACTAACCATAATGGTTATTGAACAGATAAGGGGATAACTGCATAACTGCAAGGAATGGGAAACTGGCTGAAATTAATGTAGGACAGTAAGCTTACCTTTTTAAGTGACAGCACTGGTGTTGCAGCTCACAAAAGATTACATTTGAAAATGTCTCATTTAAAAATTATGACACCATTTTACGGTCACTGTTAAAAAAAAAGATTTTGAGAATAAAGTGTAATATTTTGAGAAAAAAGTCATATGGTATGATATTTTGAGAATAAAGTTGTAATATTTCCAGAAAAAAAGTCATGTGGTGTGATATTTTGAGAATAAAGTCATAATATTTTGAGAAAAAAAGTAATATTTTGAGAAAAAAGTCATAGGGTATGATATTTTGAGAAAAAAGTCATAATATTTAGAGAAAAAAAAGTAATATTTTCAGAAAAAAAGTTGTGCTATTTAGAGAAAAACATATTATTTTGAGAAAAAGCCATAATATTTCAAGAAAAAAGTCAGATTATTTCAGATATTTTTATTATTAAAGTCTACTATTTTTATTTTGATAAAAAATGGCACAAAAATGCCATCCACCTCATCGTGCTCTCATCTTGTCTTCTTGTTTATTCTCTTTAAAGGTGGTATTTGAGCATGAGTTATTGAAACAGTCTGTACTGTGGTGAGTTTTACCTGTAGCCAGATAACTACATTAGCATTAGCATCACCCAGAACCACAGAACAATCCTGTTTTTTGTAGTTTTGTCACTTCAACACCAGTCATTTGAATTTGTGCTCTCAGATACAAGTCTTTATCCTCTAAACAGGTGAGTTTAATAATCGGCTCTCTAGAACCAAGCCCCCCGTGACCCAGAAAGATAGACAGCTTCGAAGATATGTAGAACCGAGCCCATACTGCAGTGGGAGGTACCATGCACTCGTGTTAGCTTAGCTTAGTAGGCTACAGCTTAAAGCACTAACAGAACAGGTCTGATTTCGCCTTTCTGTCACTCCAACACTGATCAGTCAACTCTCACTGCTATAAGTTTTTATCATCTATACTTGTGATAGCAGATCAGTTAGTCAAATCGAACCTGCACTGTGGATTTGGACCTCTTTAGCTAAGTTAGCTAGGCGAGAAGAGCCAGCGAGCATTAGCCTAGCTAGGAGGCTCCAACTTCAGACATCAGAGAAAGTTATTTTCAGCTTTCTGTTTCTCTGACATCAGCCACTCGAATTTGCTTACACAGATATGATTCATTATCATCTAAATTTGTGTCAATAAAGCTTTTGTTAATCAGAGTTGAATCTGTGGAGAGTAGCTACTATCTCCTAGCTGGTTAGACAGCATCGTTTAAGAAATTTAGATCGAAACTTTGATGCTTATTGAGTGGTGGATTTAAATCGTGCACTACTTTCATTAATTTGAGCAAACTGAATATATTCAAATGCTTTTGTGTTTGAAATAGCACAGCAGAATGCTGTGGCATGATGCTGATATGAAGAACCAATCAGTGAACGGATACATTGTTACATCATCCTATTGAACAGTTCTGTGATCCTAAGTACGGTTAGTTAGCCATGGCAAAAACACGGGCTGAGCCCTTGTTTGGAAATGCAACAAGAACTGTTACCTGCTGCGCTCAGAACTGTTCGACCCTGCAGTGGAATCCTTTTGCAAACCCTTTGGCCACGATATTGCAGCTTTTCCTGGTAATATCACACTTTAATGTTGTAATTTTATGGCTTTATTATTGAAATATTGTGCCTTTATTCTTAAACTATTATGATTTTATTTCACAACATTATGTTATATTCTCAAAATATCATACAATATGACTTTTTATCTTGAAATATTACATCTTTATTCTCTTAACATTATGACTGTATTCTCAAAATATCATACCTTATGACTTTTTAACTGGAAATATTATGACTTTATTGTTGAAGTCTACTATGATGACCTGATGAACACTGGATGCTGATTAGTGCTTCATATTACACTTGGTGTTTTCTTCTCAAAGGACCACATGTGTCAGCATATTAGCTTGTAAGAGAAATATATTTTGACTTTCTGGGATAAACTAATATCAGCTAGAGTGACATGCTTAACCATGTTGGCGCTCGCTCTGCCTTCTCAGTCACATCTTTGGATATGCATGTCCAACATGTCTCTTGCTGTGCACTCACATTAAGGCCCTTCTGTTTTAGAGCAGCAAAGTTTAGGTATTATAACATACATACTTCCTTGCAAATACAAGCAAATTTATCACATATTTCAGTGTTTTATCACTGAACTTATCACCTATTTCAGTCCCGTATATTTTTTATGTCTTTTGTTGATGAAATGTAACAAACAGTTCACAGAGTACCCCACTACAAATATGAATCTGTATTAGCTACATTAGTTTTGTAGCTCCAGTGCAAAATTAAAAAAGCAAACTTATAACACCTGATATGTATAGACTGACCGACTACATTTGGGGTAAGTAGAAAATTGTGTGAATTTGAATATTGCTGAAATAATGCTTTAGCATACCAAATGGTTAAAGAGGTTGAAGAAGATATAGATAGAGAGGGAGCTCGAGTGCATTATGAAAGGCACAGGTGTGTTCTTCGTGGATTCCTCTTTCCTCTTCCTGACACGTCATGTCCTACCCCTCGCATTGTTCTTCCTGTTTACACAGTAATTTCCTGTGACCTGTCCCACGCTGCTATTGGCTAGTCCTTTTCAGACACTTCCACTGCAACATGTGAAAAATAGATGCTTGATTCAAAGGTATACGTAACTTCCTCATGAATATGAAAATATATCCACAAGTTTCACTGTCATTATGTATAGATACTTCAATACAATTGTTGTCAAATGTAAGTAAACTCAATGACTAAATTATATTGGTGTAATATATTTTATTAATGTGGAAATTATGTACACATTCAAAGCAAGATAATTCAGTTCAGCACTTATTTCAGTGCAGTAGTGTGACATATGAGGTTCAAAAATAAATATTAAATTTGCGTAAAGTCTCAGTCTTTTATATAAAGTATTTGTGAAATTATGCAGCAAATGTATTCTTTACATATTCTATGCACTGACATTCTGTATTTGTGATCATGGGCCTAGTACGTAGTATTTATTACAAAATTACATTACAGTATCGGTCAGATAGAAATGCTGTGGTCTGTGTTACTATTGCAACAATACAAAATACGTGCACCAACACATTCACATAAACTGCATACTGACACTGCAACTGTAACAAAATGGATGTCTAGAGTCTGTAAAAGGAAGATAAGGGATGTAAAAGTTAAAAGGGAACATTTCTCGTGAAATGCATAGAAAGCCAGAGGAAATCTATATTTCCGTGTGTGAGGTGTTGTGCCATAATGGACCCCCTGGTCCTCTAGTAAATGGGCTTGAGTTCTTTTTGAGTTTTTCCCCTGTTGTGTCTCCAGCCACTGCTCTGCTGTTTTCTTGAGTCGCAAACACAAAGCAGATTGTATGTGGGAACAATGTGAGCTGTCTGTTATTCTCAGGGTAGGCAGAAAGGCCTTGACTGGCCTAGATTAGCCCACTGACAGCAGTGGAAGAGAGGACAAAAGACCTGTGCTTTAGAGACCACTCTAGTTCAGCCATGCAGTAGGACCCTTCTCTATGCTGCAGTGGTGCCATGCAATTTATAGCTTTATCTGAATGATGTGAGCAAAGTTACTGTGCTAAACAGCTTAATGTGCTTCAGCAATAGAACACATGAGGGAGTGTGTTATCGCGAATAACATCCACGATTAGCCATGATATTATTCATCATAATACACGACTTTGATTACACTACATTATTTTTAGTTAGCAAACAGTGATCAGCAAAATGATACATGATACAGGTATTGTGAATAGGACTACCAGATTGTCTCTATAGTTTCAACTCAAAAATGTTCAAAACTCACCAAAATGCATGAAACCCAAAAAGAAAAACTACCCAAGGTCAGCATTTCAATCATAATACTAGAAGTACTACATTTAAAGCAACATTACATCAATAGTTAACTGCTTAGTACCTTAACCACTGAAACTTTGCAGATCAGGTATATATAAATATACAACAATCCTATTTCAAGCAACACAATAAGGATAGCTATTTCTCATACACATTAAAAAATGGCTTAACTTTATAGACTGTACCGAATAGATCACAGGCCATTGAAACTTTTACAGAATTATATATACATTATATATACCCAATAATGTCAAATGAACTGGATAAACTTTGCCAAGTCTTGCCTCTGACACAGCAAATGATGCAACTACCTCATAACAGTAGAACGAATGTCTGCTCAGTGTTTCGATATCTGATTAGATGTGAGGAGAAACTAGGCTTGTTCAGATTTCTGCTGCATTATTCATCAGTCACCTATACTTGCCTATTTGTCTATAACCTACCAAAATCAAGACAAACCAACGCAAATTTTGTACATTTTGCCCCTGCCTAGTCTGACAAAAATCCACCCACAGGAAACCTTCTACTCTGGCAACACTCTGCCTGCAACACTGGTAGAGCACTTTTCAACTAAGGTGTAAGTGTTGTAAGTGCAGAGATTAGCGTTTACTGTCATCTAACACCCTGAATTCATGAAGGCCTTACCAATTAGCTGATTAGCTGAATCAAGTGTGTTTAATGAGTTAGCGTGCTGTCTGTCTACAGTGTTTTGGCCCACCAGGACTGGAGCCTGACTCATGTGTTGTAGAGTTAATATTGTACAATGTAAGATTTTTTAAAATATCCAACATGTCATGTGTGCCTGTGATTTATAGCATTTTACAAAAGAAATTAATCTCCCTAGTAAACATAACTAAACTGTACTGAATAAAAGCTTTCCAAATTCAGAATTTTAAATACAGCCTCAAGTTCACCATGAGTATATTCTACACTTTTAATGTTTAGAAAGTAATATAGAAGAAGTAGTTTTGGTATGCAAAACAATGTAGATTTAGTAGTTTCAATTGAGTTTTTTTTTTTAAGAATCACTGGATTAAAAGGTTCTTTAGGAAACCAAAAGTTATTGTGCTATAACTTTACTCCAAATAACCCTTTCTGACACTTTTAAGAGTGTAGAGCACCCAGGCTGGAGTTTTTTAATGGAATTCTGTAATTGTGGAGCTCTAACTAGGTGAACCCACCCTGCTCTATTTCTTACCCACCTACACACACACTCCTGCTTTTCCCATCTCTTCCTCCCTCCTCCTCTACTGCTTCCTGCTCTCCATGCTTCTGCGCCTCCGGCTTCCAGGTGCCTTCCTGTGCCATGCTGCACTGCGCTCCACTCCTCTGATGCCAACAAATACTACCTATGATTTTCACCAGGGGAATCGCATTTTGCAGGACAATAACAGTCTGTTTCTCACAACCAGAAAACACTGCATCTCTATGCACACAATCACAAATCATAAATACCTACAGCACCATACAGAACTCACATTCTTCTCCCTTTCTTCCTGTTTCTCTTTATTTCTATTACTGTGCTTTCTGTCTGTCTCTCCCTCTCAATCTCTCTCCTCATCATCCAACAATAACAGATCATGCTGATTTCCTCCATGCAAGGGAACAATAGGAGGATAGCTTTGATGGTCTGTGTGTGTTTGTCATAAGTACATGCTAATATTTCTCCATGTTATCCCACCATACAGCTCTAAACATCTGTGGAATCAGGCTACAGAGTCACATTTAAGGTAGCTTATGGAATGTCTCCAGGATACATATAATACTACAACACATGAAGTGTAATTTCAAAGGCAATCAGGAATTGATGAAATCTGGAAGGATTGATGTGGCATATTGTTAGAAAAAAAAAGGTACAAAATTGTCACTGGGGTGGTACCCAAATGCAAGGGCACACCTTTTCCAGGGTCATAGAGCCAACATGGAGATAAGGTGGGACGGGCATAATGAAACAACAAAACAGACTAGAACACAGGAAAGCAAACACTTAACAAAACACTTTGAACTATATAATATTCCTTTATTGATCCCAGGGGGAAATTGCAGTTGTTACAGTTGCAGCCATTTATGTAAAATTTATGTAAAAACACTTTACTAATAATTTAAGACAATATAGAGAATTTACAGTATGTACGCCAGATTTAAGTACTTAAAGAATATAGTAAGGCGGCGGTGATTGTGATAGTAATATGAAACATCAGGTATAAAGCAGTTACAATTATTTAAATTATTTAAATTATGTTAGTGTCCTTCTGAGTTATTGCACACACAATTGTTATTATTGCACATATGAACAGTTTCGTATTGAGTTTGTGAATCACACACTGAGGGAGGAGTTATAGAGTTTGATGGGCACAGGTAAGAATGAATGCGCTCTGTGGTGCATTTTGGTAGAGGGAGTCTTGAGCAGAATGAGCTCTTGTGTCTCATCACCGTGTCGTAGAGTGGGTGGGAGCCATTGTCCATAATGGCCTGCAGTTTAGACAGCGTCCTCCTCTCCGACACTGCCTTCAGCGAGTCCAGCTCCACACCCACAACATCGCCGGCCTTGTGGATCAATTTGTTGAGTCTGTTGGCATCTGCCACCCTCAGTCTGCTTCCCCAGCATGCAACAGCATAGAGGATAGCACTCGCCACCACAGACTCGTAGAAGATCCTGAGCATAGTCCGGCAGATGTAAAAGGACCTCAGGCGCCTCAGAAAATAGAGACGACTTTGGCCCTTCCTGTAGAGGGCGTCAGTGTTCTTAGCCCAATCCAGTTTATTGTCAATATACACACCCAGATAGTCCACACAGTGTCCACACTGACCCCGCTGATGGACACAGGGGTCACCGATGCCTTGTCCCTCCCCAGGTCCACCACCAGTTCCTTTGTCTTTGTCACATTGAGCTGCAGGTGGTTCCGCTCGCACCATGCGACAAAGTCCTTCACCGTCACCCTCTACTCATCCTCTTCACCCTTGCTGATACATCCAACTATTGCAGAGTCATCAGAAAACTTCTGAAGGTGGCAAGTCTCTGTGCAGTTGTTGAAGTCCATGGTGTAGAGGGTGAAGAGGAAGGGAGAGAGGACAGTACCTTGTGGGACTCCAGTGTTGCTGACCACTCTGTCCGACACACAGTGCTGCAGGCGTACATACTGTGGTCTGCCAGTCAGGTAGTCAACAATCCAGGACACAAGGGGGGCATCTACCTGCATCACTGTGAGCTTATCACCCAGAAGAGCGGGCCAGACGGTATTAAATGACCCTCACAGAGCTGGCTGGCTTATCCAGGTGAGCATAAACTCGGTTGAGCAGGTAGATGATGGCGCCTTCAACTCCCAAGCGGGGCCGATAGGCAAACTGGAGGGGATCCAGAAAAGGCTGGTCTATGGGTTGGAGCTGATCCAAGATGAGCCTCTCCATGGTCTTCATGACATGAGACGTCAGTGCCACTGGCCTGTAGTCCTTGGCATCACTGGGTTGTGGCGTCTTTGGGACAGGAACAATTCAGGATGTCTTCCACATCATGGGGACCCTCTGGAGACTCAGGCTCAAGTTGAAGACATGTTGAAGTACTCCACAAAGTTGGGTGGCACAGGCTTTAAGCACCCTGGGTGGAACCCCATCAGGGCCTGCAGCCTTGTTTGTGTGGAGTCTATTCAGTCGTCTTCTCACCTGGTCAGCAGTGAGACACACTGTAGAGGTGGTGGGTGGGGGAGGGATGGAGGTGTGAGATGGGCTGTCACAAGAGGGGGGCAGGCTGTCAGGAGGGGGAGGGGGGATGAGTGGTATGGTCTGCTGAGGACTGGCAGCAGAGGAGTCAGGCTGGGGGGGGACAGAGCCTGCCATGTCAAATCTGTTAAAGAACAGATTTAGCTTGTTGGCCCCGTCCACACTGACCTCTACTCCTCTGTTGTTGCTAGACCTGAAGCTGGTGATGGTCCTCATTCCATTCCAGAAGTCCCTCATGTTGTTCTGCTGGAGTTTCCACTCCATCTTCCTCCTATATTTGTCCTTCGCCTCCTTGACACCTGTCCTCAGTTCCCTCTGGATCGTTCTCACCTCCACTCTGTCTCCAGCTCTGAAGGCCCTCTTCTTCTTGTTGAGGAGAGCCTTAATGTCCTTTGTTACCCACGGCTTGTTGTTTGGGTAACATTTAACAGTCCTGGTTGGGACAGTGGAGTCCACACAGAAGTTAATGTAGTCCATGATACACTCTGTGAGCCCATCGATGTCCTCTCCGTGTGGCTCACAGAGTGCAGACCAATCAGTAGCCTCAAAGCAATCCTGCAGTGCCTCGTAACTCTCCCCAGACCATCTACTCATTGTCCGCTTGGTCACAGGCTGACTCTTCACCAGCGGCACACAACAGGAGCTGAGGTGAACCAAGTTGTGGTCTGACCTACCCAGAGGGGGAAGGGGGGAGCAGCTGTATGCATCCTTAACATTAGCATACAGCAGGTCCAGTGTTCTTTCCTCTCTGGTGGGACAGTCCACATACTGAGTGAAGTGTGGTAGTGCCTTGGCCATAGCGACATGGTTAAAGTCACCTGATATGGCGATAAAGGCACTCGGGTGTTGCGTTTGGAGACGTGCTGTAGTTGAATAAATGACGTCACTTGCCGACGTCGGGTTGGCAGAGGGGGGAATATTAGATAGTCACGATGATGGCATGCGAATGTGGCAATGATGGCACTAACGTGGTAAATAATATGGCCGGAGTCCGACAGCCAACAGCTCAATGTCCGGGCAAGAGGTACGTTCCTTGATGGTAATGTGACCAGGGTTACACCAGCGGTTATTGACTAGCACAGCGAACCCACCTCCTTTGCGCTTACCGCTCTCAGTGCAGCCCCGGTTGGCCCGAACAGTCTGGAAGCCATCAATGGAAACATGGTCATCTGGGATGTCCTGGTGTAGCCATGTCTCCGAAAAGCACATTAGACTACACTCCCAGTACTCCCTCTGACTCCTGGCTAGAGCTGTCAGCTCATCCATCTTATTTGCCAGCGACCTCACGTTGCCTATGATGACGGAGGGGAGACGCGGCTTATATCCCTTCTTCTCCATAAGCCTCTGCCGTCTCTCCCTCGCTTTCCCTGTGCGCTGGTTAATTCCCCCTCTGCATCCCCTGTGCGTCCGTCTCCAAAGCTCTTCATGGATGTTCGTTGTCCTGGTCGCCATGCCGACCAGCTGCAGCGCGATCAGCCGGTCCCGCCCCGGCCATGCTGCATCGCTGCGGCGTATACGGGGAGTGAGTGAAAGTAGCGCTTTCATGGTGACAAAACAGACCAAAACACTCTCTACTCGCATGTTTCGAGAGGGCACAGCTTCCCTAAATTGCCTCGTCAAAATAAATAAACTATTAAAAAGGTAAAGAAAAGTTACGAGCCAAAACGAAAGAACATGAACGGGAGCTACTGTTACAGGCAGCATGCACATTCGCGCATGCGCACTACATCCAGCACAATCAAACATACAAACAAAGACCAGCCCAGACCAAGGCAAACATGGGGCTTAAATACAAACAGGGATAATGACAAAACAGGACACAGGTGGAAAAACACAGGTGGCAACGATCAGGGGTGGAGTCAGAAAACAAGGGGGCTGGACTGGGACAGAATCACAAAAAATGCAAGTGGAAGACCAAAACACAAAGCACATGGAGGAGTGGGAGGAGCCAGTCGTGACACATACAATGTGCTGACACCTTTTGAGTTAAAATGTTTACACAAAGATGTTTCAAGGAATAGAGTCTAAAATCGATGAAGAAGCAAAACACAACAAAGGAGAAATGTGTTAAAGTTGGACTGATACAGACATGAGGGCACTGTTGGTTATTAAGATGGGTAGATAGATATATAGATTACACACAAACTTACATAAACTATGCAGAAAAATACAAAATAGAAATAAATCTAGACATACGTTGAAGTACAAGAGAACTAAAATAAAGTATAAAAAATCTATTTACATATTTACATGGTAATTTATATTATAGTATACATATTATTAATGCTAAGGACATCAAATAAAATGTAATTTGTCAAATATGAATTCATGCGTTATGGTAAAATTGCATTTGAGGACTGCAAGTGTGAAAGACAAAACTGTACCAGTAAAGTTGTATTTAATGTCCCAGGTTTTCAGTGTGATTAGACATTTTATTAGCCTTATTGGGCAGTTGTGGCCTGGAGGTTAGGGAACTGGCCCTGTGACCAGAAGGTTGCTGGTTCGATCCCCAGTGCTGACAGGCCATGACTGAGGTGTCCTTGAGCAAGACACCTAACCCCCAATTGCTCCCTGGGTGCCGTGGATAGGGCTGCCCACCGCTCCAAGCAAGTGTGCTCACTGCCCCCTAGAGTGTGTGTATTCACTAGTGTGTATGTGGTGTTTCACTTCACGGATGGGTTAAATGCGGAGGTGGAATTTCCCCGTTTGTGGGATTAAAAAATTATCACTTATTGTTGCTTTCTCTTAGATTAGAGGTTCAAATCAGACAGTAGAGGTTGAGTATTACATGGTGCCATTTTCATTTTCCAAAAAGCAACACATGATTAGTTTTGATACCAAAAAAAAAAAAACAATGCTTATTAAATGTAAATACAATAATTCTGGCAACACATTTTTCATTGGTTTGGCAACTATGTAAGTGAAACTCTACTTAAATGTATGCAGTTATGGAGAATCACATCTGAAACTGAGTGTACAATTATCATGACTGTACTCTGTATTCAGTCAAAGAAGGTAAATAGAGCTTCTAACATACAGTGGCCTCCCGTTCTTCTGATGTCTTAGTCATAAACATGACTTTCTCTCTCTCTCTCTCTCTCTCTGTCTTTGTCTCTGTCTCTCTGTCCCTCTCTTTCTCTCTCTCAATGCTTCCATTTATTCTAATAGACAGAAAGGCCTCTCCAGGTCATCACTGTGTTGGTATCCAGGTTGCCAATGGCAACAGCCCCATCGCCCTTCCCACACACCCTCTCTGTCTCTTTTGTCCATACATCCGTCCAAGAGAGAATAGAGAGAGAGATGAGAGATGGAGGAAAAGCGATAGAGCGCGTGGGTGGGGGAAAGAAAGGAGGAGATTAGTCACGCAAATGCCACTGAGCACAAGTGTGCCCCCTATTGGTGGGGCAGAAAGTGCAGCTGGTGGGTGTATTGTATGTGAGACAGAGACATGAGCTCAGTCTGGGCTAAGGGGAATTCTCAGGTGGGGACAGAGTCCCTCTGTGTCTAATTCACTAATCTTTTCTTCTGTCTTTTTTTCTCTTTTTTTACTCTGTAAAGAGCCTGTCTGTCTCTCCATAAAATCTACCCCAGTCAAATTAGCATGTAAAGAAATACTCCAGAAGTTTCCGCTCTAATGCACCTGTACTGTATCATTGATTACCACATTGATTCCCCTATACTTAGTGAAACATCTATAGAAAAATTGCTGTTGCTGTTGAGTTCTGTGAGTAAACATTTGTATAAAACACAGTACATTTTTGCAAAACACAAATTCATTAATTCTTCAGTTAAAGGTCTTTGTAAATTAAGCTGTAAATCTGTATACTTTGTCTTTACAGGGAAACTTCACTGATTTTGCAAAATTACTCACTTATTCAAAGGTTTAGATGTAAACAAAGTCATTCAGAGAAATTCTAGAGAAATTTACAAATTCAGTCAAAAGTGTTCTCCATTGTAGTACTAAGAACCAGATGTCATTATGGCTGCACTACAAATATCGCTATTTTATCTACTGTCCAAATTGACCTGTGAACTTACATGTGCCTTGTAAGTTTTTACGTGTCATACTGATAAGGGTAAAACTGCTTCATTTGAAAAAATAAGTTTTCATTGGATACTAGTTTTTTGCATGTGCCTCTGTGCTCTGCATGTCTTTAGTGTTATTTGGGTTGGCAGCATTGCATTGCACAGTGTTGGCAAATCTCATAGTTTATGTGAGCCATGTGATTCCTAGTGCTATAATGGTGAAAATTCTGACTTGTTAAATTTCTTTACTAAGGCACATTTCAAGTTGAGGCACTTTGAATGATTTTGTTCACATCTAAACCATTAAATGATTGAGTAATATTGCAAAAATCAGCGAAGTTCCCCTTTAAAACACTTTCCAGAAGAGTGCACAGATACACAAATCTGTATTGTAACAATCGAATCAAGCACATGATATGCCATGCCATGATTTTTTGGCCTGCATGCATCATAACAAGCTCAAGAACAGACTAAATCAGTAAATTCACATGTTGTTCAATTCAACTTATTTTAAATTATTTCTAAATTATTTTCTAATTAGTTTAAATCTAGTTGTAATTACAAAGGTTAAACATCAAGTCATGCTTTGCATGTTAATTAACGTATAATTTTTGAGATGAGTTCCTTACTTCCTTTATGTACTTCCTTTACTTACTCTGGTTTATACTCAGATGAAGTTTCTCACACTTCAGATCAAGTCAAGAGAACTTGCGAGAGTAAGAGTAAAAGTAGATGTAGCTGCTGATGTGACAGGCTTTTAGTTAGTGCTTAGGTCAGAATATTCTTTTGTTTCTGAGGTTCTAGGAGCCCCTTTCCATTAGAATGACATCCTCATGTAGATTGGCCTTAAAGTACTTTAATAGAAAGAATTTAGAGCAGTATGCAATTTGTTTCTATCTGGGTGTTTCTGTTAAACATTCAGATATGTACACTTTTTCACTTCCATTCTGCCTTATATACGGTGAAAAACAGAATTTGTATGTTCTTATGACTATAGAAATTAAATTCACTGTCATCTGTGTAATGAAATGTTTGCTCCCACAGGTCTTATATGCTTAATACTCTGGAAGTGAGCCCCTTAAAATCACTGGCTTATTACATACTGAGGCTTGTTATTCAGTAACTACAGAGACTTCAAAATGCAGTTGAAATTTTCTTGGTTAAGCTATATTTAGGTAATAGAATGTGCAATAAAACTTTGTGCCCTGGCCATCTAAGGGGTTAAAGAGCCTCTGCTCTGTGTGACTGTAGCTGGGAAAAATATATTACAGCTGTGGAATGCATTCCAGGCATTGTGTTCTGCATCTATACTTTTAAACAGCACACAGTTAATCCACATCATAATTAATGCTATGATATGGTGGGACTTTAGTATTATAATATCTTATTTAATTAATGCTGATTAATACAGTGGTGCTTAAACATGCATGCTATTATGTCTCATGTCTAACTATTGATGCTATCTATGCCATTTGTTTGACCAGGGGATCAAAATATATTCTGTGTACCATACAGCATTGATTTGACAATTCATATTGACTTGAATTTAAATAAAAACAGTACTAAGAGAAGATACTTAATGTTTTATTTTTATCAGTGTCATTGTTTCTTGTATATATATATATACACACACACACACACACACACACACACAAATACTAATTCTGGAATTGATGTCTTTAAGATATTTCAGAAAAGTTGGGACAGGGACAGGGGCAGTTTTTTGGTAGGCCCAAAAAACTGAATGCCCATGACCTTAGACAGCACTTTTTTACGGTATATATATGTATATATATGTATATATATATATGTTCCCTGTCGGTCTCTTCCACGGATACAGTATGAGCATGTTCGTACAGACACACACATACTAACAGAGGAAACTGCAATACAATGATAACAGTTCTGAATACAATGGCCTCCAACGAAACACTCATACTGACCAGCCCAGTTTAGCTCTGAGAGGTCACACACGAACACACACATTACTAACACACAACCTAACGGAAATACCAATAATGCATGAGAATGAATCTGAGGAGAGGAGATGGTGAGTGATGTCAGCACTGCCTCGGTCCAGAACATGTTGGGTTCGGCCACCAGAGCATGTCAGGTTCGGTCGTGTGAGACAGAGAATGCTGGGAAAAGTCCAGATCCTCAGGGCTTTAGTTGTCACATGAATATAACTGATGATGATAGGAAACAGACACTCATTCTGGGGAATGCTTCCAGAGATGCAGCCTAGTTGTGCATTCTGCACATTCTTGTTTAGTAAATGTACTGTGAAAAACAATCAATACTGGTCCTTTACTATATTTTAACTTTTAGTTATTGTCATTTTACTGTCCATTGGATTTACAAAGCTTTTAATATATATTTATTGTAATAAGTAATTAATCTAATTCAAATCATAAAAACATCTCTTCTTCTTACAAACAGAAATGTAGTATCAACTGAAAGTTTGGACTTTTAACAGAATTTCTCTAGTTGTTTTAGTTAAGCAGCTAGCTTTGGCTCAAGCCTATGACCAAGTCTGAGCCATGATGTGATATGTGATAACAAACAACATTGTGTGCTCTGTTAATGCTACATAATGTTGAATATATATGTGTGTGTGTGTGTGTGTGTGTGTGTGTGTGTGTGTATACACAGTATCTCACAAAAGTGAGTGTATTTACATTTTATTTATTATATATATCTTTTCATGGCACAAAACTATAGAAATTAAACTTGGATATAACTTAATCAGTGTACAGCTTGTATAGCAGTATAGATTTACTGCCCTCTGGAAATAACTCAACACACATCCATTAATGTCTAAATAGCAGGCAACACAAGTGAGTAAACCTCACAGTGAACATGTCCAAATAGTCATCAAAGTGTCAATATTTTGTGTGACCACCATTATTATACAGCCCTGCATTAACCCTCTTGGGCATGGAATTCACCAGAGCTGCACAGGTTGCTACTGGAACCCTCTTCTACTCCTCCATGATGACATCATGGAGTTGGTGAATGTTAGATGCCTTGCGCTTGTCCTCCTTCCACTTGAGGATGCCCCACAGGTGCTCAAATGGGTTTAGGCCTGGAGACATACTGGACCATCACCTTTACCTTCAGCAAGGCAGTTGTCATCTTGGAGGTGTGTTTGGGGTTGTTACTGTGTTGGAAAACTGCCATGCAGTGCAGTTTCCAAAGGGAGTGGATCATGCTCTGCATCAGAATGTCACAGTACATGTCGGAATTAATGTTTCCTTCAATGAACCACAGCTCCCTAGGGCCGGCTGCACTCATGCAGCTCCAGACCATGATGCTACCATAACCATGCTTGACCGTAGGCAAAAGACAGTTGTCCTGGTACTCCTAACCAGGGCGCCACCACACATGCTGGACACCATCTGAGCTAAACAAGTTTCTCTTCATCTCGTCAGACCACAGGACATGGTTCCAATAATCCATGTTCTTGGACTGCTTGTCTTCAGCAATCTGATTCTGTGCTTTCTTGTGTGTCAGCTTCAGAAGAGGCTTCCTTCTGGGACAACAGCCATGCAAACTGAGTTGATGCATTGTGCAGCATATGGTCTGTGCATTGATAGGCTGATCTTCCACTTCTTCAACCTCTACAGCAATGCTGGCAGCACTCATGTGTCTATTTTTTGAAGCCAACCTCTGGATATGATGCTGAACACATGGACTCAACTTGACTCAAACTTCTTTGGTCAACCCTGGCAAGGCCTTTTCCGAAGGGAACATGTCCTGGAAAACCGCTGTATGAGCTTGGCCTCCATGCTATAGCTCAATTTCAGGATGTTAGCAATCTTCTTATAGCCTAGGCCATCTTTGTGAAGAGCAGCAATTCTATTTCTCACATCTTCAGAGTTCTTTACCATGAGGTGCCATGTTCAATGTCCAGGGCTCAGTATGAGCGAATTGTACTCAAAACATCCACTTTAACAGCCCTGCTCCCCATTCACACCTGGAACCTTGTAACTCTAACAAGTCACATGACACCAGGGAGGGACAACGACACAACTTGGCAAAATTTGGACATGTTCACTGTGAGGTGACTACTGACTACTTTAAGTTATATCCAAGCTTAATTTCTATAGTGTTTTCACATGAAAAGGTATAATAAAATATTTGCAGAAATGTGAGGGGTGCACTCACCTTTGTGAGATAATATATATATATATATATATATATATATATATATATATATATATATATATATATATATATATATAGTTCTCAGAACAATGGACTGACCACCCCAGTCCAGATGTCAACATTCCTGAATGTATTTGTGGTCAGTTGGATTGCAAAAAGCAGAAAATGCAACTTCCACGACTACAGACATCTTTGAGATACTGAATGCATGTGTCCCACAAAGAGTGGAAGCCATAATAAAGACAAAGCATGGACTCACTAAATACTGCAATGTTTATATCAAATTCAATTATTGAGGCTTCTGTGTAATTTTCTGTTAAATGTATGTTTTCTGCTTTTTATCCTGACACCAGAAATGAAATAAAGCCTGGGTGAAAAATCTCTGACTTTTGCACAATACTGTACATTCCTTTAAATTAAAACAAATTTTTAACATAAAAAGTACTGATTAGAAAACAAACCAGAGCCCGACCTGAGCCAAATAGTTTACTTGTAAAATCAGGGTAGCAGACCACTAGATTATACACGCATGGTGAAAAAACATGTTTTCAGTTACAACATGGGTGAAAAAACTTTAACCAGTCAGATTATGTATTTAGAACTAATTGTCAAATATGAGTTATACAGTATGAGTGTTAAAGTAACAGTTAAATATAAGTATAATGAAGTAATCATTAGAATGAGTTATAATTAGAGCAAAACTGGAGAAACTTGTGCTATCTAAATGCATGTGTGCAATGGGATGTGGACATACAACTGACTAACTTCACATTAGCACCCCTATTGAGACTGACCACACAAGTATGGCACATATCGTCTACTTTTGGCACATCTGGATATGGGCTTCTAGTAATGAGCGGGGTTCTAAAATGTCACCGTGGTTACATAATAGAATAGGACATTTTGCCGCACTGTCTGTCCTGGGCCTGGGTTCCTAAAGGGCTCTGGACAGAGGAAAGGTCAGAGCATTCAAAGAAAAAGGTCTCCACACCAACCCCGGCGTCATGCAAAGGTTAGCACACAAAATAGACCACTATTTCTAAAGACATTTGCTCCAAATGCTACAGTCTTTTACGACTGCGTGAATATTCACTTCACAGAATGGAAAAAAAAATATGAAATTTGAAAATCTTAAGCAAGAAAAATATAAGGTCAGAAATTATGAGTATGTGCAGCCCAAACCTGTGTAGACAATGATAACATCATGCTTTTTTCTTATAAGTTTATATTAATTTATGGCAACCAGTGAAGGAATCCTGTTCGGTTAAATGCGCAACTTGCCAGTTATACACTGCATGTTATAGGCCCATTTGAGAGGCCCACTTTTAGGCCATTATGGATTCAACAGCCCAGATCATGGGATCATTCAGTGGACTCAACATCCATATATGGCCATACCACCATATTAACATATAAAAGAAGATAGTGTTTCTTGGAAACCACCACATTACATGTGAAAGATCTGAATGTATCAGGCTGTCAATTGTAAAGGTTCTTCCATTTGAAACTTCATAAAGCATAAATATACCCAGTATTTATCACTAAACAAGATTGTGTTTAAGAAAGAAGGCTTTGATCAGCCGCAGTACTACTCCAGCCTGAGCCTGAGAAAACCATCAACCTCAGATGTTCAAAAGAGTCGAAAAATCTGCAAAATACACCCATAGATCTGCAGCGCATAATTACTGTTTACCCTGTAACTAGACAACAGCAGCAATGCCAGAGAGAGAGAGTGTGTGAGAGAGAGAGAACGAAAAAACAAACATTCCTTCTATTTTAAAGCTCTGGTTGTTATCACTAAATGTATATCAGGTTAGATCAAAAGACAGCATACATAGATACATCTTAAGTGGCATTCTAGAGAATATGAGCTGTTTTAATGCATGCAGGCAGTATGTGTTCTCACACGATACAATACATTCTGTCAGAAGAACATGTAACACACAGTATGGGTTAAGCCCTCAAAACATTTCCCACAGCCTGTCTTCGAAGTGTATTTAATCTCTACACTGCAGTAACACATTAGCGATAAAAACAATTTAATTCTGTGATTCGTAGTGGTGCCAACAGCACCTTGCAGCCATGAAAACATTGACAAATGGGTAATTATGAGAGGAGAGCTTTAGGTGGATTTTAAGGTAGAAAAAGGCAGATAGATTTGTAAACTTTTTTGTATATACTGCTGGGTGCTCCTGGACTTCAATAATGGGACGTTTGACATCCATGGGTCCCAAACAAATCAACATGCACCACCGCAGTTGACATGAGTTGGGAAATTTTAATTCTTGACAAAACATTTCACACAATGGCAATGGTATAATTTTCTGTCACTGCTCATTTGAAAACAATGGAATATCTGGTTTGCCATCGACCATCTACCATCATAATGAGTACACCAGCACCAGGCGTTTATTATTATGATTATTAATACTGATAAAAGCATGGTGTAATTATATGTTAAAAATTTTCAGTCGTGGCTTTTTGAATAAAGCAGAGAAACTCCAAAAATAAGCAATTGTGAACTCTCATTTCATATAACATTTGTGTTTGTACATTGCACTTTATGTTTTGTGAATTCTTGACATTAAAAGAAATTTAAGAAAGACATAACTGCAAACTCAGAATGTAAATCGAATGTTAATGTAATTCATTAAGCGCATGGCCAGGGTCAGCCGATAGGCCTAAGGTTTTCTTACACACTTCTATAATCTAAGTATAGCTCAGCCAGTTTGCATTGAAGTCCCTATACTTACTGAGTAATAAGTCGTAAAACTTCAGTCTGAGATTTGAAGGGGTTACACAGATAACTATATTATTAATTGTTATTACAGGAGCTGCCAAACAATTAATCACATTATTTTTTGTAGCTATCAGTTGCATTGGTCTTATTTGCTATTTTCTTTTCTTTTGAAAGGATTGTTTTTATTAAAGCTATATGAGTATGTAAGAGTGGACAAAAAGCTTCATCAGAACATATTGATTTTACTAATTCAGTAATACAATTTTTATGGTTTGTATGAACTAAAGATGAAAAATAACATGAATGTAGGGTGAACATGAAATTGCAGTGAATGCAGTTTCCAGTTTTTGTCACTGACATCCACTGAGAGCAACAGTTTTCCAACCCCATGGCCTTCTCACGTACTACTGAGTTACATTATATTTTGAAGGGTAAGTGTACTATGCTGTTGCTTTTGTTAGTGTGCTGAATGCATTGATTTATCCACAGTAAGCCCGTGAGCACTGTCCAAAATAGTCTGCCAAATTGTTCCTACTGATGACATCAGTGGTGTGTTTTGCTTATATATGATACTTCAGTCATGATGTGTATGTGTTAGGTTGATGTTCCCATTTTGAGCCTTCAGTCATTAACAATAGTCTATTCTCCACTATTCCACATCACAGGCAAAATGGGACACACCCAGATATACTGGGTGAGCTGGGCACTGGTCAGTGTGTGTGTGTGTATGTGTATGATCTTCATGTTTTATGTCAGTGTCTCCATTGGCATCTTCAACATGGTATGTGTGTGTGCACGTGTGCATGTGTGATCTGCATAGATCTTTCAATGTCTCCATTTCCATTGCACAATATGTGTGTGTGTGTGTATGTGTGTGTGTGTGTGTGTGTGTGTGTGTGTTTTGAGTGGGTCTTTGTGAGTGCACATGCATGTGAAAGATGTGTGTGGGTGTAGTAATGTGTCACTGTTTGTGTGTAATTGTAAATGTTGATAAGCATCTCTAGAAGTACCATGCAGATAAGAATCTGAAATTGCGCAAGTCAATGGATCCTCTGTGCCCAGTTTTACTCTCTCTGTCTCTGTCTCTCTCTCTCTCTCTCTGTCTCTCTCTCTCTCTCTCTCTCTCGCTTTTTTCTCTTTTCTACCTACATTCTCTTTCATTCTTCATGTGCCCTTTGTGCCCAGTGTGCTGCTAATGTCTGGGCATTTGACCCAAAAAAGTCCCCATTTCTTCATCACAAGACCGCCCCCCCAATGCGTTTGTGCGTTGAGTGCAGGCTGCCATAACTATATAATTAGGCCTTGTCTTGTTCTTCAGGGACAGCCACGTGTGGCCTTTTGATCACTCGGGTGTAAGCGTGCGTGTGTGCAAGACAGCAAGGCTGTGTGTGTGTGTGTGTAAAGGAATGTGGTGAACTTGGCATTTCTGAGCTAAAGGGCAGCTTTCTGCAGATGTGTGCCAGCACTGGAGGGTGAGATCACGGCTGGAGATGCCTACTCATTGCAGCCGCTGGCATGGCTTTCACACCCTCACTGTCTCTCCCTGTCTCCCTCAGTCCTTCTCTCTTTCTCTACTTCTCTCTTCAGTAAGAGTGTAAAAATTGTAATATGTTATCGATGATTTACTTTTTTATGGAATGCCATTGCAGGTAATGTTTGCTTTTCATTGTAATACAATAATTTACCTTTCAAGGAAACCAAAGTCAATAATGGCACACAATGTGCATACTCAAAAAGTACTATGCATACAATATGCACACTCCAAAAGTAGCATACATACTCATGAAGGTAATATGCATACTGTTGACACAACCCAAAAAAGTGTGTGAATGTTTTTAAAGAGTTGCCTGTATAAGTGTGTGCATTCTGAAAAGTAGTGTGCATGCATAAAATAGTATGCATACTTATGAAAGTAGTATGTATGCTGTATGTATACTTGCTTTTGTAACGCTGCACAAGCACAAGAAGACGCTCGCAGATCTTAAAAACAAAAGACTGTTTAATGAGAGAGGTGTCAGATAGAAAGACAAATCCAAAATCAGAATCCGAAAACCAAGCAAGAGGCAAAAACCGGAAAAGACAAAACATACAGGCAACCAGAGCAAAAAGGGCAAAGACAAAAGAGCAAAATCCAAAAAACAGGCAAAGGGTTCAAAACACAAGTTGAGACAACAGTAGAATGACACTCAGTAGTCCAGTGAATGGCAATACCTGGCAATGAGGAGAACAAAACAACAATCATTTAACGTCAGACAAAACAGGCACAGGTAAATCATATTAGAATTCGGGTGACTGAGAACGAGGCAGATGCATGTGATTGGAGGAAAAAGTGACATCATCGGCATTGGAATCATGGGAAATGGAGTCCTGGAGTTTGCTAGGCAAGGGAGGAGAACCCAGAAGCATGACAGTTTTACTTAAAAAGCAGTATACATACTTAAGAAAGTAAGATGTATATTGTAAGTATACACATTTTTTTAAAAGTACTATGTCTACTTTTAAAAAGTAGTATGCACACTTGAAAATGCAGTGTGCATAGTAGTCTGCATATTTAAAAACAGTATACAAAGTAAGTGTATTCATGTTTACTACTCTTTTAATTATGTATGTTTTTGTATGCATATTATGTATACTATTTTTTAGCAATCCTTAGAAAGTATGTATACATAAAGTATACAGCATGGACATTTAAAAAGTACATTTGCCGACGTTTTTGCCCATCATACTTAAAATATGAATATTACAAATCATCCTTTACTGATGCTGGTGTATCAAAAATTGTGAGAATTCTTAAACACAAAATTGTGGTTTTGTGAACACAAGTTTCTGGATATTGAAAAATATTCTAATTACATTTGTTAGTAATTTTAATTAAGCCTTTCCTTTTAGCTAATTTCATCAGTCATAAATTGGTCATAAACACAAGTTATTCATAAAATATCCAAGTAGTACTCAAATCTTCTACTTTTACTTTTTCAGTCTGACGTTCTTGTTTACATTTGTACTGGACTGTACCTTGCCCAGTGGTCTCTCTCTCTCTCTCTCTCTCTCTCTCTCTCTCTCTCTCTCTCTCTCTCTCTCTCTCTCTCTCTCTCTCTCCCTCTCTCTCTCTCTCTCTTTCTCTCTGTCCTCTAAGTGTAGCACGGACTCAGGATTTTGGCCATGTGCAGATAAGCGTTGAAGGCGTTTGGTTTGGAGATAGCACGACCGGCCTATTGTTGACCTGCAGGAGCCATGCGTTTGGATAAGAATAATCTGGACTAAAGCAGGCCACAAAGATGAGATTAAAGTTTGGGTTAAAGCTACAAAAGGCGTGAGACCTGCTGTCCTTTTAAAACAAAGAGAAGACAAATAATTGAAGCCACATAAGCCATGGTTGACCCCTCTGGCCAACTGCCAGACATAGCAATCAAGAGTTGCAGAAGCCTGTATCAAAAGAGTTGCCCTTTGGTCACTTTTGCTGCCAAAGTCTGCCATATACTCAACCTGTCAAAAGTTTGGGAAAAATTTACACTCTTCAGAAATGTTCCACGTAATGTTTGTTTTTCACTGTACTTTTTTAGTTAAGTAAGAAACTAAACAAAGATTTAGTTAACATGAAAGAGCTATTTGCCTAAGCTTTGGTATATCTTGCAGCCCTCAGCCTCATGGTTATCGAAGTGTTATACAGGATGATTCAAAAAGGATCATCTGAATTCAAAGTGCCATATTTTTATAACCGTGAGGCACCTAGGAACCAATCATATATTAACTGAAAGAAGGGCTCATAGAGTTTCAGACTGTCACTGGAAGATGGCTCCCTTCAGTGTGCGAGGAGATAATGACCCCTGAGCAGAAAGCATTTTGCATTCTCCACTTCAATAAGAGTGAATCAGTCATAACCTGTGCAACATGATTTTCGTTGGGAGTGAACCTCGAACAGCTCAGAGCATTCGTTGTTGGTTCCACAACACTGGATGATCTCCAAAATCACATTGATAGAGCCATGAGTACAGTGACAACCAACATGCTCAATCAAGTATGGGGTGAATTTGACTTATAGCATTGACACTGTCCATACAGCTGGAGGAAGTCATATTGAGCACTTGTAATAACATAATAAAATTTATGCTCAGTTAAACCATCTAAAATTTACTGAATTGTTCTGTAATGACTTACAAGTGAAATAATTAATTTCGAAATCAGATTAATCTTTTTTAATCACCCTGTATTTGGTATGTAGAGCATGTTTTGCAAACGTTTTTCTTTTCTGAACTATTGTTAAAAGCACATACTAAAAATAGTTTGATCCAGAGGTGGTTTAAACAGCTAAAACGTTTGCTGAAAAAAGCACAATGTATGCATTATTCATAAGTTAGTACTTCTGTCAGTTGTTCCCTAGGTTTTTAGGTTTTTGGTAAAGATACAGTTGAGATCAGAAATTCACATAAGCCAAGGCTAAAGACATTCAAACTGAATTTTTCATAACTCACTTCATAACACACATTTCTTGTTATTACATATTTCAAGTCAATTAGGGCATCTACGTTATGCACATCAGAGGAAATTTAAAAACAACCAATTGGAAGTTTACTTGTAAAACTGGTAGTAAAAGTACAGTAAAACTGAAAGTCTGAAAGATTTTAGAATTTGATATAATGACTTTTTGAAGCTTCTGATTGGCCAGTTGTCACAGGTAGGAGTAAAGAAACTGTGTGTAAGGGCCTACCCTCACAGCCAGTGCATTTTTGCTCTTGATAACATGAGAAAATCCAAGCAACTCAGCCTCAGGAAGTCTGGTTCCTTTTTAGGCAAAATTTACAAACAGCTGAAGGTACCACAATCATCTGTACAAGCAAATATAAGCAGCATTATGTTGTGGGAGGTGTTTGCTGAAAAGGACTGGTGCACTTTTGAAAATAGATGGCATCATGATGGAGGAAGATTATCTAGAAATACTGAAGCAGTATCTCCACCTGGGCAAATGCTGTACCTGTGGTGAGTAGATGAACAGTGCTGTTGGTAGATGAAGAGCAGTGTTTATTGGGTTTATGTAAATCCAGCATTCCAGTAGGCTAGTTAATTGTACCAGGGCCAAAGTGTTGGCAAAATTATAATGGTGAGCATTAGGCTATAGACTGACATAGCACGCTTGAAAGTTGTATCAACCATGTTGGTCTACCCGCTTTTCCACAGGCCTAGTCAAAAATGTATTTCTGCCTATGCCACTGTTACAAACAGACAAATAAAACATACTTGGTTATTAAAAGCATTTTAAAATGCTAGATCCCCAAACCTTTGATGGGTATTTTTCCCTGTTTGAGGGATGTGCATAAGTGAATGGTAACACCCCAGAGGGCTGAATCAGAAACGTGCAGAGGTGCCAGCAGATTTCCCACTTCATTTAACACTGGCTCCACCATAGCTTTCCCCGTGACAGCCTTGGTTATGTGTTTTGACTCAATCCATGCCGTTGCATTGGTTCTGGCTCAGGCTGAATTTGGCCCTTATTGAAATGTCCACTAAGCTTTTCCTACTGTCTGAAAATAAATAAACAGAGCTCACTGAAACTCAAAGGCGAGTGTCCAGCAGGCAAAATAACAGAGATCATAAAAGGGCATTTAAATAGCAGTAGATGATTCCCATGGCATTCCAGCACGACTGTTTCTCTCTGTCTCTGTCTCTTAGCGCTCTCTGTCTCTCTCTTCCTTATCCCTCCTTTCTCTCTTCTCATCTCTTTGGTCATTTGAAAGGAATATTTATTGAACACGTATCTCTCTAGTTGTACTCTTCTATATATTCAATCCAGTTCATTCATTGTCTAACCTGTTCTGTTTTACTCTGCTTCTCTCTTTTAACTGCCCCCTTTCTCCCCTCATTGCCCCCTACTGAGAGCCACAATATATTTGAAAGAATGACTAGAAGACCCTCATACACTTTCCCATCAGAAAAGGCAGTATGGCTCTTTCATCTCCACACCAGCACCCATAAAAGATATGCAAGAATAAAAAGACTAGTGTGCTTCTTTACAGTGTTTATTTAGTGTCTTGCTTGCTTATTTAGTTGTTTACATGACAAAAGCTGTTACAAATCACAAAGTTCTGAACCATAGACTCAGATGAAACTCTGTATCGGAGGCGAACTGCATACTTGGGAAGAAATTCTGTTGAAAGAAATTGACTTTGACAATTCCCCATTTGTGTTTGTAAGCAGGAGAGGATCTATTTTGTTGTTATTATTGTGATTGTTACTGTATGTGGGTCATTCCATGGAAATGGCACATTTTGAGTCCTCATCTCCTCTTTAGGTGTATTTTATCTACTGGGTCACAAAAATCTATATTTTAACAGCTTTACACATACATTGAAATATCTCCTTTAATACAGTGTATTTTTTTTTATTTGATCTTTTTATGAGAACTTTGTTTATTTATTTATTTTTGCTGACACCACCTATTTTGTCATGTCCCTCATGGCCTTCAACGAAAGTATACTTAGAATATACCAAATACAACTATAAAAAAGTCCATATATTTTGATGTCAACCTAAACAACTGTCTGTGTTTAATTGTTTGTGATATTATTTTTCAAAATTAATTGATAATTATTTATTAAAATCACATTATTTAGTTCTGTACCTAAGTAACCCCTCAACCCCGTAACACAAATGAATCTCCCCCACAAAAACAATGGTATGATCCATATGATCCATATACATCAAGAAGTGACATCACTCAAGTCTTTTGGACAACAGGACAGCAAAGACAGGCAAGTGGCTTCCTTCTTTTATTTAATTTTGGTCATTTATCTTGTGATATTGTGGTCGCCAAACTCAGTGACTCAACACCGTCACATGAAAAAAAGATAGAAAACTATTACTTATAAAAAAAGTTTTTTTTATTTCAAAACTATATGCTAATTCTGAATCTCATGCATGCCATGTGCTCTCTCTCTGGTATACAGTATGTAGAGCAGCGGCCATTTTGTGCAAAAATCACAACCCCGTCACACTCAACCTCGTTACATGTTTGACTGTGAGGTATACATATCAATGATACATTTAAGCAAAAAATTTGAAAATGTCAAAGTCCAATTTGAACCATTCTAGTGGAATGACCCATGTAAAGTCTTAAATATCTTGGTGAATGGACCAAGGGAGATCCTTTTAAATTAAGTACCTCTTTACATTGACTTACTTTAAAAGTCAAGAACATTTTTGCCTTCTCCTGTAATGTTACAGTGACATTTGAACATTACAGCACAACATTTTTAAGTGCAAAACTTCATTAGAATATGCACTGATTCACACAGCCATAACATTAAAAACACCTCCTTGTATCTACACTCATTGTCCATTTTATCAGCTCCATTTACCATATACGACCATTTTGTAGTCCTTTCATTACAGGCTGTAGTCCATCTGTTTCTCTGCATACCTTGTTTGCCCCCTTTAACCCTGTTCTTCAATGATCAGGACCCCCACAATACCACCAAGAGTGGATCAGACAGCAGTGCTGCTGGAGTTTTTAAACACTGTGTACACTCACTGTACACTCTATCAGGCACTCCTACCTGGATATTTTTTGGTTGGTGGACAATTCTCAGTCCAGCAGTGACACTGAGGTGTTTAAAAACTCCAGCAGCATTGCTGTGTCTTCTCTACTTGTACCAGCACAACACTCATTAACACAGCACCACCATGTCAAACCAATAATTTTACATATAACATATATTTATGTTGTGACAACTATTTGCAAAAATAAAGCATCAAAATAATTAAATATCAATTTGTTATAGTTTCTGTGCAAGTGTAAAATTCACTGATAAAAAGCTAGAAATGGTCTTTATCATGTGGTGTGATTATACATTCAAGTGAAATTTGAAAGGTTACATTGATTATTGTGTAATATTTACTCTCATTTGAATCAATCATGGCAATGAACTCTTTGTGTGGGCCACGAAAGCTTTTGTGGTTGTTTGTGTGAACCACAAAGGTGCACAAAGTTGGGAACACCTTGTATAACAAAACAAAAGTACTAACTTTCGATTTCTAAGTGTTAATGCACCACATGGTGAGGGCACACTACTAACCTTCACAGGGTGAGCTCACATGTGCTTTTCATATTTACAATGTTCTTGGCCATTTGCAGCAAATTAATGTAGGGCAACACTCAAAGGCTAGAATAGGGAGTTACTTTGTGCATAACTTACAGGCATCTTCATCAAGCCTGTTTAGATCAGTTCTGTCATTACCCCTTATCTCCCCATCTCTCTTAGTCTCATTGTGCTAACCAGCTAAGTGGTGCAAGATGCCAGCTCAAGGGAGTTTTTCTGCTTTGTTAACAATTTAGGCTGCATTTTGTGAGAGTGCTTTGGTACAAACCATCCCTGGAGCAGTAATTATAAATGAGAAGACACTTGAATCATGTCTTAAAGTAAAGGCTACAGAGAACTTGCTAACACTGTTAGCTGAAGGACTCCCTTCAGTATTAAAATGTGCACATGACACAGCCTCACTGAAACATCATGGCTTACTGGCATAAGCAACTCGGAAAAATGTTAAGCTTACGTTAAGAACATTATATTAAACTGTATGTCAGTATCAGTTATGGTGTCAGTGTATACTGGCAGTTTTGACTGCCATTTTTCAAATGGTTTGTGCTGCAGCAGGGTGAAGGTCTCAGAGAGAACACTAGCTACATCCTCCAAATTCTCACATGTTTCTCGGTCACATTCAAAAGGTCCTTCAGAATGGAACATCCTTCACTGATCTAACAGCCAAGAAATGCACCCTTGGTTTTAAGTTTATTAGAATGTTTTGTCAGTCATACTGCCAGTACCTGTTCTTTACAATTCACCCCTGAAGGGATTAGTTCTAACACACCTGGCTCTAATATTCAGATGCCACTGAAATCTTTGATGAGCTACAGCAGGTGTGCTATAAGGCACTTTCACACTTACCTTGTCTGGTGCAGAACAATCAGCCTTTTCCTTGAGTTTGGACAGTTTGATGTGTGAACACTCCACTCATACTTGGGTTCACAGCAAACAACTGAACTGTGGTTTGTTTTCACAACTGTGATCAGGCTGTTTCCATGAAAACTGGTTCAGTTCGTTGCTGATCGAAATTGATTTTTAGCATCAAACAAGAATTCATTGCAGCTATGCTATGCATTAGCGCTATATAATCTTTTCAATGTTTTGACTCTTGTCAGAGTTCATATTGTTTTTGTAGCACGAGCTGCAAGAAATAATGGCAAATGAGCTATGGCAAAATATTTGATTTTGTTACATGGAATGCAGAGAGTACTAGAGTAGTATTAGAAGTAAAGATTTTATTACTGTGAGTGTGATACATTCACTATACAATTTCAGTGTAAAATTACAGTAATTTACAAGCAGCAGTTTACTGTTTATTTACAGTATTCATTCTGTATTATACAATTCCAATAATTTACTGCATTTCTATTTGCAGTTGTTACAGTTTTTTCCTGCGCCTCTATGTTGCTAATTAGACCTTCACCACAGTTTATCCACATTATGTAGTACAAGCAGAGCAACTATATCTAGCAAGTTTTCGATAGCAAATGTTTAAATTTCATGCACTGATTAGAGAATGATCAAGATACAACAGTGTAGTAAAGTTTATCTATTACACCAGAACTAAACGTCATAACATAGTAGTTACATACATTTATACCGCTATATAGGAATAGCAATAACTGAACTAAACTAACTAAAATTGTTACAGGACAGGAAGTGGTGAACTGAAACACAATGTACCATCATTCTTAGAAGACTAAAACATGCAAAATACATTCCAATTTATGAAATAGGATAGAAAAGAACAAACTTCAGAACAAAGAATAAAAGCAAATGAACAAAAACTGACACCAAGGAAAGCAGCAAGGAATGCTGGGAAGCACCACTCCTAACACAACAAGCTGCTCAAGACTACCCAAAGTACTGGCCATTTTCCCAAAATGCTTTTCATATAACAGCATGTTACTGTCAGATCTGACATCCAACCTTCTTTGATAAAAAGCTAGACCTGTTTCTCTGAGAATGCACCATTTATTACAGCAGTCTGTTATATTTAAGGACAAGTTGTAAAAAAAAACATACTAGAAGACAAGAACTAAACTTTGCTGGTCAGCCATGTGACTCCTCATGACCATCAAGTTGAATAACTAAACCCAGGGGACAGGCTGGACACACCTCTGGTTCCACAGAATCCAAGCTCTTCTGGTGATTTCCTGCACAGCTTCACTGACACTCCTACATCATGGACCCTGTGAGTGATCTTTAAAGTGGGTCCATAGTGCCACCTAGTGTTGAAAAGGGCAACGATTCTCGGCCTAAGATTTGGCTCAGTCTTTTTGTGAGAAAATCTTTTGAAAAGGAAAAATCAAGTCACATGATTCAGAAACCAACTTGTGGGTAATATATATGTTTTAATTTGTTTGGGATTCGTAGAACTGGATGCATTTGTTTGTAATTATAAAATGTATTTATTAAGTGTGATCTATGTGAAGGCGGTCATGTATGTGTTTGAAAGTCAATGCTTTGTATTAGCAAAACACTTACTATTGTATTTCATAGCCACTCTAGTATTTGCAAAGCACAGTTTGTGTCTTTTTTTATGTTATCAGCAATGCACACAGTGTTCCACAATTCTGTTTTTGATTTAGGAAATGAGTCCAATTTCACTTCCCTTATCTCTTGACATTTTTGGTATCAAGTTTAAAAATACTCCACACAAAACAGCAACATGTTGTTGAGTTCTGATTGCGTGTCAGAAGTGCCCGGGCCTAGTTATGGCTGCAGAGCTTAGGGTCAGGGTTTACCGAAAGGTCCATGATGATTGCTTTACTACAATTTAAAAGTGCACTGGATCAACACCAGAGCTCTGAGTTAGTCATTGTGCGATCAGCTTATGCCCAGAAATATATTAACTTGAATGTAAAAAGAAAAAAATGGAATGTCCTGGTTCTTCATTTTATCTATTAAAATATTCATTTTTCCTTTTGTATACTTCAGCATGTTTAAATATTTTTCCAATTATAAATGATTTTTGATACAGCCATTAAAATAGCCATTGCTACATAACATAGTAACATATTAATTTGACATGTACTTTTAGGCCTCGAGCACTGATCTCACATTGTAGCAGTGTTGATGAGCAGTTACTGCCACAATGATGAAAAAAGATGACCCTAACAGGAACATCTCCCACCAAGAGTTGCTTGTTGGCAGGTGTGTGAATGTGCATTTGTATGGATTAAATCTAAGTATGTGAACGATAAATATTGTTCTTAACTACTTAAACTCTCAGACTTCTTGCATATTTAAACTGAATATTCAATAACTACAGTAAGTAAGTAAAATTTATTTATATAGCACATTTAAAACCAAAGTGCTTCACAATAACAAAAAGAATTCCCACCTTCCGAACACCACTTTCATACCATGTACAGACCTGATACAGGGACTTTAGCGCAACCTGCTTGAGCTATTATTAGATATAGAAGTGTGTAATAAAGCCTGCCAGTCAGTCCTGGCCATGTAAGGGGTTAACCTGACCCAAGGAACTGTACTTTCTTTATGTGTGTTTGTGTGTGTTTGAAAAGGATATTCAAGGAAAATATGGGATCAAAGTTGATCTCATAACACCTTTTCTCAAGCATCTACCTCCAGAAGCTCCTTATACATTGCAAAACCTGTTACAGTGGAGGAATGCTCAGATGCACATTATATATTATAGATAGTTAATATATTCTGAAAATATTTGTCAGCACACTGTTCACATACATGGCTGATTCTTCAACCTCTTAAATGGCCGGGGCCTGCCAGTGGGGTCAAAGTTTTATCACACACTTCTATAACATAAGAATATCTCAGCCAGTTTGTATTGGAGTCCCTGTAGTTACTGAACAGCAAGCTATATAAGCCTGGCGTTTTAAGATATTAAACCTTAAATGCATTTCTTGGGTCACTAGTGACTTGAGGCTTTTTCATTTTTGCCATATATATATTTTTAAATAAATTTAAAGTTTATTTGAAAATTAAATTCATGATCAGTTTAAATCTTTCAGCTTCACTTTAAAAGTAAAAGTGGGTAGGGTTTGGGACAGTCACCTCCCAATAGAAAAATTAGAAGTTTATATTTAGCTTATTATAATGTCAATTAATACCTTGGATTTAAATAGTTCATAACATAATCCCTCTAAATATCTAAGGTTTGAATACGTAATTAGTCTGTAGGTTTCTGGTTTTACCTTTCGGTCCATTCAGATATGCCCACAGGTTGCAATACCATCTAGACCGCCCAGGCATCTCCCTTTACACCACACAGGTACTGAGATTAGAAAAATTATCCAGCTACATGACATATTTGCCCAGTCCTCCAAGTACAAGCACACAGGCATTCTGGTGCCCATAACACATGCTCCTCATTATGCACAATGTTTATTAGATCATTTATGCTGATAAGGGAATCACACCATTAAGCCAGCTAAAGTGGAGAAATACTATTTTGTTACATGATGATATTTTCAGTCATGTGGCTCAGACAGACAGCAAGTAGAAGGGCAGCTGAGCTACAGAGTGGGAGAGTGCACAGGTCAGAGAGTGATAGGATTGGGTGCAGAAATACGACAGAGATGGGTACATTATGAAGAAGCATCAGTAGTGCGCATATGTATAGTGTCATCTGCACATTTTTGTTGCAAAACAATGTCATTTTCTTCTGAAAAAATGCTGAAGATAGAACTCATTAACCTCAAGTCTATCACAACCAGGTGAACTTGTGTGTTCCTGTAGATTGACAGTCCAGTGTGCCATGTAATGTGTGTGTTTCACACAAGGGTGTTTTTCTGTGTGTGTGTGTTAGTGAGGACAGTTTTTGGTTTGAGCAGCAAATTGCTGAAGCTGCTCTTCACCTCTCTTACCCAACTCCTCAAATCCCAGGAGTACAATTAGGACAATGTAGCTAATGCAAAGTCTGCTTTCAACACTAAATGTTACAGCCAGCCTCAAAATTAGAAGATCTGTAACTGTATTAATCCCTTAAAATCCCAGGCTTATTACATACTGAGGCTTATTATTCAGTAACCACAATGACTTCAATGCAAACTGACTGAGCTATTCCTTGGTAATAGAACAGCACAGGCTGGCAGACCCTTTACACATATTACAATGACTGACCTCCTCCAGAAAAAAACATCTTTGTAATTTTACAGAATGTGAATATCAATACTTTTTACCAAAGTATTCATGAAAGTGCTTAACAAAACATTTGTTCTGTATAAATGTTTACTGACAAATTTCAGCAACTGTCTAATTCTTGTCATCAGGTAAAACTCTCTTAACTGAGGGCTAAGAGTAACGGTGGTCATCCAGAGTACACCTGCATTTATCCCTCCTAGGTGTTCGGCCAGCTGACTCCTTAAAACTGTCCAGTGAAATCTTCCACATTCTTACATGAACGTGCTATTATACACAGATGTTTTAAACTCATGACAATCACAAAGTCATTTGTGTGCAGCAGTGTTTCCCAACCCTAGGCCTGGAGTATCCCTGCCCTTCACATTTAAGCACTTCCCCTGCTCCCAGCTCAGAGAAAAGGTTGATCAAAAACAAAATCTCCTTTATATTTTTGTAGTTTCTCCTAGACAGTCACACAGATTTGTCAATATAATAACACACTTGTTTATCTGTTACTAACCTCTCATTTCTCCTTTATATCTGTAGTATGTCTGCTTTTTTGCTAATGCTATTTTTTCCTAAGGAATTTTAGGAGAATCACCATTAAGTATCCTGAGTATATGAGTAATAAAATGTTGCACTCTGGACTTTTTCCAAAAAAAGGTTAACAAGCTGCCTTAAAATTTTAAGTTCATTAAACAACAGATTGTAAGTCAGTACACCTTAAAACACAGATTTTGTTTTCTTAGCATAATAGAAGTGCAGTTAACTTTAAGACAGGAAATTTTTTACAGCATGGGAACACACCTGATCAACAAGAACAAGTCCTTCCTGAGTTACAGCGAGCTTGTTAGAGAAGGAAAACTCTAAAATATGCAGGACAGCAGTACTCCAGGACCAGGTTTGAGAACATGGCTTACAATGTAATACATTTTTGCTAGTGCTCATTTATTCTCTCACACACAGCGCCTGTATTGTATGTATGTTACAGTGATAATGTCCTAAGGAATAATGTATTTTCAATATTTCTTTAGACTCATATGGCTTATTATTTTATCTATATATTGCATTTGTTCTAAGAATGTTCTAATGTACAGTTGTTTCACTGCATCTAAAAATATTGTTTTATTGTTGCATGTAGTTGTGTTTATTCAGTACCTGTTCAAAATCCATGTGTGTCAAAACGTCCCAATCATGGTAAAGATGAAGTTTAAATAAGTAAGAACATAGTATTTATTCAAATGCACACAAAAATACATTAGTATGTTTTACAATCATTAATATTTCAGCATGTTTTGTATGTGTGTAAGAATTCATGCATTCACATTCAGTGGTTGGAGCTAAGCTGTACAGAAAAGTAGATCTACAGGCACAGGGTTGGTGAACACTGCCTTATAATTAAACAGACTGCTGCTGGTTCTTTGAGACCCATATGTAAATGACCTCTAAAAAATACATTTACATTACATTTAAATTTATGGCTTTTGGCAGACGCTCTTATCCAGAGTGACTTACAATTTGATCATTTTACACAGGTAGGCGAAGGTAGTGTTTGGAGCCTTGCCCAAGGACTCTTATTGGTATAGAGTAGAGTGCTTAACCAGGCGAGGGATTGAACCCCAGTCTACAGTGTAGAAGGCAGAGGTGTTACCCACTACACTACACCAACCAAAATAAAGATGAAATATAAAATGTGGCCGGTAAAGCACATTTTAGATTTTATGTTTTATTTTTTCCCAAATAAATAAAATGACATTGTGTGCTAAAATTTACAGGAAAAAGTCCATAGTTCAGTAGAGGATGCTTGTACTTGTTTCACTTGAAAATGAGCAAAATGTGATTTGACCAGGGGTATTTAAACTTTTGCATACATAGAGCATAAATTAGTATACAGGCATACATTAGGCTTCTTCCTAAAGAAGTTTGATAAATCTTGTAAAAAATGTTTATTCTTTAGCATGAAGAGGAAAAGGATTTATGGTTTTTAGGCATTTATTCATGTGCTGTAAGTGATGCTCCCACTTGACCATGAGCATTTGAGTGAGACAGCTAAGGGTCCAGTCAGGCATCCTGTAGTTCTTTATTGAACATGTTCCATTGTCAAATCACTACGACTTTTGCTGAATCCGTCATGCTGCACATGGAGTTTGTGGAAGTCGATGTGCCGAAACTCAGCTGTGAAAACTCCGAAAAGAACGAAGAAGCACATGACCGCAGCCCACTCGCAAATGGCCCCTGCTGAACGGTAGCCTAAGTTATGTAGCACAGTCACTGAGACACAGAGGTTAAGGTTGAAGGAGGGATGTGTGTGTATGTATATATCAGCATGGGGTGACTCATTTAACACAGAGCTGCTAATCCAGTGCCTTCCATTCTGGGTGTAGTGGCAGTGCATAGAAAATGACTAGATTGGTTCATGAGCTCATTATCATATCATTATGAATCAGTCGCTTCTGCACAGATTATGCCTTGGCCTGGATCAGAAAGTCCTTTGGATTGAATTGCTCACTGTGTGTGACAAAAAAAGCAATATTTGAATTTGATTAAGTTTCAAAAGTAGCAAGTGTACACCATTCCTCTAAGAAACTCAAGTACAATCAACAAATTGCAGACAAACTGGATTCAAATTAATTCAGTTTTTCTGATTAACTGATGTTTAAAGGATACTGGCAAGAATGAGGCAGGTACAAAGACTGCAGAACACAATCCTTGATGGTCCTGCCCACTTCCTGTCATGTGATGGCTCAGCACGATAGGTGAGCCACACCTGAATCCAGAAATAAGCCAAACCCACATAAAATGCCAGGAACGCCCCGAGCAAGTGAACTTGCATATCCACTGATTGCTGAGGAAAGGAGATACAAAGAAAAAAATAATCACACTCATCCATTAATGCCTGACAAGCACACTGACATCTAATACAACACCAAAACTTATAGGAGGCCAAAAGTAAGTGAACAGGCCTGCAGCCCTGCAGAGTTTGAGCTGTGTGATGAGGATGTATAGAAAACTGTTAGATTTTGGGTTGTGGTAAGTTCATTTCCCAACCACATTAGCTACTGCAACTTTTTTGCCTTCAAGATAAAAGGGCGAGGTTAGTACTAGAAAAGCTAGTAAGCTAGCTAACGAACAGTACATCATCCAACTGTGTGTACTTATGTAGCTGCATACCTTCTCTGAAACATTATTTGCTGTGACAAACTTGTGCCTAATGGTATTGTGAGCTACAATCACTTTAGTTAGCAAAATAACTTCAAAAGACTTTTTTGAAATATGTTGCAGGCTTCAGAAACTTCAGAACAAGTGTATATTTATGAAAACATAATAATACAAGGTAAAACATTAAATGTCTTGTCTTTGTACAGTTTTCATTTAAATAAAGGTCGAAGAGGATTCACAAATCACTGTTTTCTGTACTTATTTGCATATTTTTCACATGTTGTTTTTAGAACAGAGGTTTGTACAAAGTCTGTGTTGCTTCCAAATTGCAGGCCTGTAGTGTACATAGCCGACACAGAGACACACCTGGAAGTTCCCCAGCACAGAGATTCCTATTGAGGAGATGAATCCGAGAACAATACTGCATGTGTTCACCCGGGACGCACAGCCCAGATCCCTCACCTGCTGGAACCTTATAATCACAATCCACAGAGCTAGAGCAAGAAAGACAGTAAGTGAAAGAAAGAGAGTGAGGAAGCAAGGGAGAGTTAAATAGAAAGGATGAGTCAACTCAAACTACTGTGTATTTATTACTACTACCTTGAGACAATAGTGATGCAAAAAGTCAAATTTATTTACATTCTGCAACACAAAATAGTGCCATTAAATTGTCTCTGTGACAGTTGACAGCTTACAGGTACTGAGGTGAAGTGATCATGAAAGAGATTTCTGGCCAGCCAATCAGATTCAAAAGGCCTCTCAGGCAACCACCTGTGGTATAATACTTTGTGATGGCATGCTGAGGCAGAATTATGGACAATGTGGCAAAAATAGAACAACAATATTTCACGTTTTATTAAGATTTGTGAACAAATAGGAATAAAGAAATACTGCTATTCTGCTGGTGCAGTTTAGTGTTGGCACACCATGAAACTCTTTTTAAGTCAGTGTTTGCAAAAATAAATTATTTCAGAAGGAACAGGGGGAAAATTCAACAGCAGCTAAAGAATACATTAATAAATTAATATAATGGCATGATGGACTGACCTCCAATAAACCACTTGGTAGTATGCAGTTTATGTAGTTACTATACACTGGTTGTTGCTTATAGACTTTCCGGAATTTCTTTTTTCCATTATCACTTTTAATTATTCAGAAATAAAAACAATAACATAATAATTTTAGAGCATTTTCCTACTGGTGAATGCTCAAAGAGGATGACACCATATTTTTATATGAAACCATAGAAAGATCTGAGGAAAACTTACCCAGTACTGAACAGATGTTGCAAATCTGGGAGAAGAGACAGCTCTGAGGGTTATATGAGCCACAAGTGCTGATGAAAACAATGATAGTCATTTTATGGATTTTTCTTTGAACAGTGTGTCATTTAAAAATGAAATCTTATGATATTATTTACTATTATCTGTTAAGACTAAATAAAAAAATGTTTGATGTGCAAAATATTTCACACTTTATTTTATTGAGAAAATCAAAATGTATGTAGTGTTCATGTCACTGATGTTACTAGAATGACACAGCAAAAATGCTGCATTTAAGTACTTTAACAGGATATTTTTATGATCCTTGGTATCATTTGATGAAAGAATGAGACACATCACTGTAACGAGAAATAAAAAACATGGTCACTCCTGTGCGAAAAATGGGCCAAGCCCAAAACATTAGGCTTTAATTGACTTGCAAACAGTCTTTTACAGAATGAAGAGTCAGTATTGTTTCACTGAACACTCATAGTTTAAAAATATTGCTGAGCTAGGAGTGTTGATTTGAAAAAGCAGATCCGAGGGACTTTACTGACATAACTTTCAAGTAGATGATATTCCATCAAGAAACAAGGAATAATCTTAACACCACCACAGTACTGTTACAGTACACAGTAGAAGTTACACACAGTACAAGTGACAGCACAAACTCTTTTAGGTAAAACATTAATACTATTACAATGATTAAATACCCATCAGAAATGTTCACCATTAACATGCATTTTGATTAATGGAGGTAATGGAGGTGAACTTGCGTATCTGTGTAACATCATGCCATGTGTTACAGACACAAAGCATGACACCAGTGACACTTTGATTAAATCAGGATTTTCTCAACATGGCAAGAAAAATCTTTTATTCTTGAAATTATTTTGAACAAATATCATCTAGTGGAGTTTATGAAGTGTAACACCTGTGATAGACTGAAGTTATTCCTAAAGTCTGAAGTGCACAAATTAGGTACATTTAAAATTATCAACATTCCACTCAAACCCTAGAAATGCAACTTCGGCACTGACGTTGTGACCCCAAACTGTTAAATTAAACTGAATATGAGCAAATACTGAAAAACGCTCCAGTAACACCAGTGACAACAATTTGTGGACAAAAATAAAATATTAAAAATAATGATGTTTATAAAAACGGATTGTATTACTATTCGTGATAATATGGTTTTGACCCATGGTTTTAGGGGAAAAAAATATAAAAAGTTATTTACTAAAAGTGAAACACATGTTCCAACGCAGCCTATTTTTCATACTCAGACTAGACATAAACAAATGGAGCACATCATTCATGGGAACAATGCATTTGTGTATTACTATTTGAATACAGACAAAGATTTGACAGCATATATATGCTACAGAAATAATACTTATTTTATGAGTAATAAAGTATTATTGTGCACACCTGATGTAGGGGAACCCAGCAGTCAGATTAACTGTTTCATTAGATACAGCTATACCAAACCTGCCATAGAAACACACACAGAGGTCAGCGAGTGGTGGAGAATGCCCAAACACTGGACAGAAAAAATGAAGAACGGAAAACTGCAACTTACACAGCCCACATGCCCACAGTGCCAAATACTGCCAGGATAACCGGAAGCAGTGCCCATGTCCACATGATGGACCAATCCAATCCCCTATCAACACATCACATAAAACGCTAATCTGGTGGTCACAAGCCTTCGTCCTGGAGACCTACTATCCTGAAGAGTTATGTTGTAACAGGCTCGCACCCCCTAGCCTAACACTAATGTGTCTGACTCAGCCAATCAAGAACCTCTAAAGAAGCTTGTTAGCTGGAGCAGGTGTGGCAGACTGTGGTCAGAACTAGATTCTGCAGCAAGGTAGAGCTTAACAGCAGTCTCTTAGCTCACATCATAGTTATTCTACTGTTTATACTTTATCATGAATATGCCAAATGCTGATGACTGTCATATAGAGACTACATCATTTAAAGCAGTCATACATCATCTGTTAGTGTCAGTTATGAATCATCAGTCAGAAAAAGAAGCACATATACACCATGTTCCAAATTATTATGCATGTGCCATTTTTGTTTTCCTGAAAAATATATTTAAGGATTTTTTTTTAATGCTAAACAATATTTTGAAAAGAACACAAAATATGTTGCTCTGAATTATTATGCAGCATTTATGTAATTTCAAACAGAAACCTGCCATATTTGCAGCATGGACACATAGTTTTTCCAAAAAAAAAAAAAAAAGTGAATTTCTGCCTGTATTTAATTTGAGGATGCCAGTATTGCCTCCCAGAGCTGCTGTTTTGAGCTACACTGACACCCACCCTCATAGATCTTCCTTTAAATGATGCTCCACAGGTTCCTAATAGGATTGAGAGCAGGGGATGATTTTTCCTACTTTTATGCCCATAGCAGCCAAGTCAATGGTGTTTTTGCAGCATGTGATGGTGCATTGTACTGCATGAAAATGATTTCATTTCAGAAGACTTGAATCTTCTTTTTACACTTTGGCAGAAAATGGTTGGTGAGCAACATATCTTTCAGATCATTTTTACACACTAATTGACAAACCTGTATGAGATTGATACCAGATATCTAAAAAGATATGAGACATAAAAAAAGACACCCTTACTTAAAACTAAAACCTAAATGCTCATTATAACGAAAGCCTGCTGATATTACTTGCATAATCATTTGGAACATGGTGTACACAGTGTAGAGGAAACGGATGCACACCAGAAAAGCTAATGATATAAGAAAAGTGGAAATAGGTGTGAGTTCATTAAGGCTTGCTAAGTAAGTTAGCACTTTCAAAAATGGACAGAATTATAAAAATTATAATCATATTTTAGCACATGGCATTTACTCTTTGGCTGTTGAAGACATTTTCGACCAAATGCTCATCACCATTATGACTCTTGAAACTACAGTGAGCAAGAGACTCCCAGACACTGGTAGACCAACAGGTTGCCTAATGTTATAGATCTTAGGACTACAGACACTTCTTAGAGCCTTCGAGTCACAGAGATGCAAGTAGAACTTTGTTTCAAGAAAGACACATAGAGAAAGGTCCCAGAACACATTTAGAGGTCAAAAGCAAAATGTATGGCAATTAAAATAAAGCAGTAGCAGAAAAAAAGCACAGCAAATGAAGACAGAGGAAGACCAAACTTGCTTAAAACTCACGTGATCTTGGGTTGTGTGTATTCACCTGTGTGTCCACTTCGGTTTGAAATACCCTTTTCCTACTCTGAGCTGAGAACGCAGGGCCTGTATTATACCACTGCCGTATCATCAGGGAGGGTTGCACTTTACCCTGCCTTACAGTTTTATTACACAAGAGATATGAATAATAACTGCAGGATCATCATATTACTGCAGTGAACAAATACAGATTGTTTGCATGTGCCTGAAGTCTAAAAGACGATGCTGACAGCAGTGATGATGAATACATGGTTTCAAATTAGAGACAATGTCATGATTTGGGGTGTGTCTTTAGCGATAGAGAGCAACTTCAGTGGATACTGAAACAGTAATCCTTTGTTATTGCAGTAATTATTTGCCCTTTCTGCTACTGTGAACCTTGCACTGGCATCATTAATTTACAACTATACTGTGAAAGTTTCCTTTGGAATAGCCCAGGTGGACAAATATCCAATTGTACAGACACACACCTTCTTTATTAAAGCAGCACATTCTTTTACACTCAGTTATAAATAGGCAATTATGTACATAAACCGTAATTGTAATTAGTATATATTAGGATTCAAAATATAAGTAGACAAAAAAGCCAATTGAAATAACACAGCACAGTAAGTAAGAATGCAGCACTGAATTAACCAACCAGAGTGCAAAACAATCAGTTTGGATTCAGCAAGCCATTCAATGCACAATACTCCACACAATACTGCAATAGCCAAACAGATCACCTCAGATGGTCTGAAAACATGGCTAATGTGGTTGCATATTTAGATGTAATTGCATTACAGTTAGAAAACATTAAGATAGGATTTAGAAGTCACATTCTGAATTCAACTGAAGTAACCAAGCAAAGCACAGGATTCAAATGAACAAGACAATCATAGCATGGCATTTTAGTAGCCAATCAAGTTACAGGATTTAAAAAGACAATCAGATCTTAGCTTTAAAATAGCCATTCAGATTACAGGAATGAATTAGCCAAATCAGGTTACAGGATTTGGCTTGTCTGTTAATGCACAGGATTCCAGTAGCCAAGTAGAGTGCAGGATTTAACTAGCCAATGAGGGTGCAGGACTCCGGAGGACAGTAAAGGACTAGTCAAGCAGATAGCAGGATTCCACTAGCCAACCTGCTAGCTGATTGACTACTGGAGTGCTGCTCTAATTTTGACTCAAACAGCCATGTTGCAGAACTAGCCAACCAGAGTTCAGGGACCCAGTAGCAGGTCAAAATACAGCATTGAACTAGCCAATCACAGCGTAGTACACAAGAAACCAATAAAACAGAAGAATACCAGTAGCCAATCAGATTTTGGGATTCAATTAGTCAAGCTGTTTGCAAGATTGTTACAGCCTTCATTCACACAGCCAATAAGACAAAATGTAATGCAATACAGTGTAAAAGTAAAAGATAAAGAAACACTGAAAGACCTCCAATACTCCAGTAATACATTTTTAAAAGGTACTGTGTGGTATTGTAATTGATTTAAACTTGTCCCAGCTGAAACCAATGGAAATCATTAACAAAACAAGTGTCTTCAGGATTTCAACCTACTTACCTACTCAGTCCCAATTTATCTTAACACAAAACCTTAACATTCTCTTGCTGGAATCTATTTGTTGACATGCTACCATGTAAGAGAGGTGGGGTCCTTGGCACTGATTACCTAAGCTACCACTGATTACTGATCTCAACATTATTCACAGTTGACGTGTTCACACCCTTATTTACACAAACATTTCTGTTCTGGGTTTATGAGACTAGAAAAGACATGACAACAGATGCTCAACAAAAACTACAAGGTTTATTGTATACATGTTTTCTTTTGTGTAAACATGACAACAATCTGACCTCAATACAATTCAGATATTGACATTCAATATTGATGTTACAAAAAGATTTGGTCGTCTTAAAGCTCCAGCTCAATCTTAACATCCATTTTACTCTTATAAGGCTCGAGGACAGGCTTGACTTCCTCTGTAAGAAACCTGGCCACCTGACAGACAGACAAAGAGAGAGTGTGAGTGTTGTGATGTTGGTTCAAATGTTCAAAAAGTTTGGAATCAAAAGTTGGCAATCACTTGTGATATTAATAACTGCCGACTGCCACTGTGGGACAAATTATATTCTCACTTGCTTCGATTTGAAGAAATTTGCCACTCTGCCTGTGCTGTTGTTTAGGACCAGGGATTCTCAAACTTCAAAGCCCACTTGTTTATGACTAGAAAAGTTAGCAGGTACAAATCTTGGGCTACAAGGGAGCGAGCATGCAGGGCATATCTGTACCCTGATGTTAGGGAAACAACTGTCAGCTTTAGAAACTACAGTGCAGTGTCACCCCCCACCCTCTTTGATATCTGCTTCTTTTCAATTGGTTTATCGATCAGACTTTACCCAACCAGGTCACTCTTGTTTTGCAAAAATACATTTGGTGATATGTAAGCCAAAATCAAATGCATATCATTGCAATTAATCTGTTGCTTGCCTGCTGTTATTAGCAGCAGCTTGTGCTGCAAGAATGATATGAACATCTGAAGAGTTCAAACAGTCAGATTATGCAGACAGTACAGCACTGACAAGCTAATAGAAGAGAAAAGCCAGATCTGATGGTAAAATCCCTTGTTTGGCAAAGACAAATTGGTACAAGGTTCACTTGAAAGCAGATTGAGAATGGTTTGGTTCTTTGGTGGCGACCACAACATGGGTAGAGTGTTCACACAAACAGTTAAAATGGACTGAATAAATAAAATATTTGACAGCTTCACACTGAACAAGGTAATTGTGAAAGTGTCCAGAGAAACTTCTCAATCTCTGGCTAGCTAACCGTCTCAAAACAATGACATCTGAGAGGATTCTATTTGCATGTCTACATTAATGTTTATGTAATCTTACCTGATATTAAGTTAATAATTTTTTCATTTGTTTTTCTGACCTAGTGCTGCTACTGGCCCACTATGAACCACTGCTTCCTTCCTGAGTACAGGCCTGCAGATCACTAGAGGGTGCTGGTTTAAATAGTGTATTTAATGCTACCGGAAACCTATGATATAGTCCGTCACTGCTTGAAATAAGCACACAGACTGGCTTATTATCAAATTGCACCAGTATTAAACCAATTAATCACATAGAGGCAGAATGTCTTTACTTTCAGAATGAGTAGGATAAACTCATAACAAGAAATTACGTATGGGATAAAAGGTGGATTTTACACAGTTATGGAGTAGTTATTGACCCACAGTAGAAAAAAAAAATAATAAGATGGAGCCCTTGAAAGAGAGAGTGGCAGAAGGAACCACTTTTTATGCAGGTACCTGTTGTGGGGCTCGGCCTATGAAAGTTTTGGGGTCCAGAAGATCATCTAGCTGGTTGAGTATAGGGGTGAAGTAGGGGTCAGCCTGCACTCGAGCCAGAAGATCATTATCCCCTCCCTCTTGCTTTACCACCGCTGCAGCCTGCTGAGACAACACCCGTATCTTCTCATGGCAGTCCTATTGTGGCGGGAGAGTGGCAGACAAGTGTACAAAATGTAAAGAGTCTAATATGACAATGAAGTTTTAGAATGTTTTTTTAAGGCAGTACTGATTAGTGTAAACAAAATGTTTATAATGCTGGATGCTTGCAATTTTCAGCCTATTGGTAACGTGATATGTAGGGCAGAATTATATTCCTCAGCTACAATGATTTGACCGAAAGCACAATTTTATATTGTTTTCACGTTTTTCTTCAACAATGTTCTCACTACAATACCCAGCATGTAAACGTGTCATATAACCACTTGTAATCCCTCCAAGGTGATACAGAAAGCATGACCGCTAGCATAACCACAGATGTGGAGGCTAATAAATATGGATGTGACATGCAGCTTTCTAGCAGAACTACTAGCTATCTGGCTTCCTTCTGCGTCAGCCAGCAAAAATAATCAGCTGCCCTCAAGTATCTGCCCAAATGTGCTTGAAGTTTTTCAAAACATTTCTTCTACCTTCAATATATAACATCAGAAACTGTGCTTTCCTATTTTTTAAACTGGAAAAAAAAAACAGAAATCACTCCACAGACTACAATGGCACTTCAGTAGGAGGTGACAAGGCATGTTTACAACAGATGTTCCGACTGTTACATTTTTCATTTTAAGGGTGACATCCAATTTCAAACTTTAGGTTTAAAACGTTACATCATTTTCTTTCCTTACAACATGCAGAAAGCAAAAGCAGCCTCTCCTCTGGAAAACAACTGTGACAAATTCTTATTTTTGCCTTGTATGTATGGTGTCAGCAACGCAACCAACTGATGAGTCAGTGGTGAGCTATGTGCTTATGAATTTTATTTATTAATGTTATTTATGAAGATGTCTGTTGATGTCTCTATGTTATATGTCTGTGTTATATGTTTGTAAACCCAGTTATGAATTACCCCTAGGGGACAACCTGTTTATTCATTTGAATTCAATACCTACCTGTCTGTTTCCTCCTGCCTTCACCATGGCCATGATTATGTTCTCTGTTGCCATAAAGGGCAGTTCATGACGAATATGCCTCTCAATCACCTGCAAAAGGCATCAAGGAAAAGAAATATCAACTGAAAGAGAGGAGGCACAGATAAAGAAACAAGCACAGACCAAACTTGCTCGTAATAATGACTTGAAAAACCAATGACTCAGACCCAAGCGTCATGACTCAGAAAGCTGAAGAAATATAGAGCCTGACTGCAGATGGGAGTGTAAACAGTTGATTATTTTTTATGTGAATACATTTGTTGCCTGCAGTAAATTGAATAAACAGCAGCATCGTCAAATGTCTGTTATTGTGCTTATGCGCTGTTGATTTTACTTTGGGGGATTAGAGCATTAGAGCTAAAGTTGAAGCAAAGTGTCAACAGCATCAATACGACAAGCTCAGCTCTTAAACTCCAGTCTTTGTGCGGAAACTTACCATTTTCTGCATGAAGATTAAGACTACGGACTTGGGACTTGACTTGAATCATCTGTACTGACTCAGGACTTGAATTAAGGCTCGACTATCTTGCCTTGGGACTTGACTCAGGACTTGAGTGTAAAGACTTGGGATTTACTTGTTGGTTGCAACTTGTTCCCACCTCTAACAAGTATACAGCCCTACCTTAGGGTAGACCACTAGACCCTCAGTAATGTTCTGCAGAGTGCTGAGGATGATATCAGCTGTGAGGAAGGACTCCGGCAGAGAGATCCTCCTACACACAAACACACATTCATGAAATCAATCATACATATGAATTTAAATGAATACAAGTTCCTCAATGCACAGTAAAAAGTTTGTATACAACCCCTATTATAGAAAAGGACCGTTTTCTCCTTTCTTTACAGTTTTAGGCTTCAAGAGGTGTGAATATATAAGAGACATTTTTAAAGTGCCAGTTTCAATGCACATGAATAGCAAAAGTCATTGTTCGACATTCCATTGTCCAGTTTCATAGTTCAACATTCCATTGTCAGTAATCTCCAAGTACACAGTTTTGAAAAAAAGTATCTTTCACCATCCTTGGCATCCCGTGAGAGTAACTAAGCAAAAATCTTTTGGCCGAGAGCATAGTGTCCACTTTGTACAAAACTACTCAAAAAGCTGCCTCCCTTATCCTGACTCACGTAAGGTGTGAGTGGGAGGATGAACTTGGATGGGAGATCCCTGAAATGTCTTGGGAAGCAGCAGTGAGACTGGCACATTCATTATCAGCACACACCAGACATTAAAGTGCCCCACAGGCTACATTTATCTATCAGTAAAGAAACATGATTACATCCACATTTAGATACGACCTGTTTTAGCTGTAAATGTGATTTAGGCGACCACAGCGTGTTGGATCTGCCAGAAATTGACTAACTTTCTCCTTTGATTTAATGCAGCTGTGAGGAGAGAAGCAAAGACTCTAAAAAGTAAGTGAAGTTAGGCTGAGCAATCCACATTTAAGTTTTGGTATCTGTTCACTTGTCTGTGTGTAAATAAAGCACTCTGGTTCACTCGCACTGGCGTTTGTGTGGGCACCAACCCCATTTGCTGCCAAATTTAGCAAACCCAAGGTCACTTCACATAGCAAAAAAAAAAAACCTATACAGAGGAGGAGGAAGAAAAATGTGCATTAAACAGAAAAGTCTTTAAGTCAGATTTAATCTATCTATTTAATGCTATCTGCTCCCTGAGGATTCAGAGAAGAAGAACGACAATGTGGAGTGGGTCTTCGGGCCTGAGGAGGTCAACACTCCTGTGTCACAGCCTGCCCACTGTCTCCCAACTCTCACAGACATGCCATTTTTCCCTGCCCCTGTCTGCTTGGACCTGGTGCCTCATTCTCCCACGCACCAGAGTTTAGCTCCGCTTTTCTCTCCCTCCTGTGTTCTGCTGGAGAAGCCAATGTGATCAGAGTCTCGCTGCCTCCCGTCATGTCCCTGGCCCGCACCTGTTGCCAATCCCCGTTGTTTCTGTCCTGGGCATGAGCCAGGTTCACAGGGGTGGGGAGGTAGGCCTGGAGAAGGCATGCCCATGTTGGAAGACGAGGACTGTCCCTGGACTCCGGAGAGCACCTCTGAGCCAATACAAGGATAACTCAGCATCGACAGTGGGTGGACACCCAAGTCTCAACAGCGGCGCCTAGTGCTCCGGAGAGCACCCCTGGCCGCCAGCTTCAACAGTGCTGCCTGGTGTCCCCTGGCAGAGGACAAGGACTTTCCCTGGACATCATGACTGCAGCTGGCTGATGCCTGGAGCTCCGGAGAACACCCCATAGCTGCCCTCGCTGATAGCGCTGCCTAGTACTCCGGAGAGCACCCCAGAGCCGCCTAGCGTCTGGTAGAGCGTCTTGGGCCCAGCCTCCAGATCTCACCTTATCTTTGACCTCAGTGGTTGTGCTCTAAGGGGGTGGGGGACTATGGCAGTGGAGAGACAGAGCCACCGTAGCCACTCTCACACACACGTGTGAGCTGCACCTCTCCCTTTATGTAACGCAGCTGTTGCTAACAAGGAGAAGAGCACAGACTCTTTAAAACTGGCTGACTGGTTTAGAGCTAAGGACTAGAGAGAGAGAAAAAGGACTGGAAAAATTAAAGATGAGCAAGCCATGTTTAAGTTTTGGTATTTGTTCACTTGGTTATGTGTAAATAAAACACTTTGGTTCACTTGTGCTGGTGTTTGTGTGTGTGTCTGTGTCTATGAGACCTCATTGGGTTTCCTAGTCAGTGTGCATCAGTCCCTCCGCCAGCCAAGCCCCAATATACTTGTTTGGACTATATGAATGCTTTTTTTTTTATTATTTCTTTATGTTCCAAATTTTAGAAAAATTATATACATATACACATCAAATAAATAAACACACACACACACACACACACACACACAGAAATATTAAAATTAAAAATACATAGAGCGAGGAGTGTACATGCCACTGTAAAATGTGTGTACGCACCTGTTTGCACTGTCGTCAAGAGTTCTTTCCAGCCACTGCACTGAAGCAGTCTGCAGAGGATCAGACACCAGAGCCACCAGGTGGCGAGCCAGACTGCAGCAGCGCTCAGCACGCATTGGGTTCCTCTTATAAGGCATAGCGCTGGAACCTGGACACATATTACATATTAAAATGATCAAAAACATTGTTAAAGTAAATTTTACTATGTCTCTCAAATTAAGAGATCATACTAGTCCATGCACTGATGGATTTCGGCAGCTTCCCTGAAAACATAAATGTGCAGCAACACACAACAGTAAATCAGAAACACTTGAAGCATGTAATATATTCTTCTGTGTGACTGCACTAAAGAAAAAAAGTTAGGTGCATCACAAAACAGGGCTGTAAAGGCAAGAAGGTTGTATGGAACTTTAAGATAGATGCAGTTGTGCTGCTGTAACTGTCGACCACTGAATGCGTTTCTCCGTTTATCCACTGTAGCATGCAGAGGATGTGAGGTATTGTCCAAGATGGCTAACGGCTTGTTGAGTGTCCTTCATTCTGCCGCAGCCTCCAAAGAGTCCAGCTTGACTCCAACAATAGAGCCAGCCTTTCTGACAAGCTTGTATAATTTGTTCAGGGCACATCAATTTTATAATATTACAGGTGAGCCAGAGAATCCTGACATCACAGCTGGTCATGATCATCCAAAAATCTGAGACCACATTGAAAGTTAGGACAATAAGAAGAAATCTTCAAGGTTCTGCAATATTTCTAGGTCACTTTTCAAATTTTAACAAGGAAGAGGGATGATTTTGATATTCAAATATCCGCATATAGACAGTAAAAAGGGCATAAAAAAGTCCTTTGGTCAAAATGAATCAGACTTCTAGGTGGCAGCATAAATAAGCATAAAAGCATAAAACCAGCCTAGCGTCTGGTAGAGCGTCTTGGGCCCAGCCTCCAGACCTCACCTCATCTTTGACCTCAGTGGTTGTGCTCTAAGGGGGTGGGGGACTATGGCAGTGGAGAGACAGAGCCACCGTAGCCACTCTCACACACGTGTGAGCTGCACCTCTCCCTTTATGTAACGCAGCTGTTGCTAACAAGGAGAGGAGCACAGACTCTTTAAAACTGGCTGACTGGTTTAGAGCTAAGGACTAGAGAGAGAGAAAAAGGACTGGAAAAATTAAAGATGAGCAAGCCATGTTTAAGTTTTGGTATCTGTTCACTTGGTTATGTGTAAATAAAACACTTTGGTTCACCTGTGCTGGTGTTTGTGTGTGTGTCTGTGTCTATGAGACCTCATTGGGTTTCCTAGTCAGTGTGCATCAGTCCCTCCGCCAGCCAAGCCCCAATATTTAAAATGGGCATAAAAAAGTCCTTTGGTCAAAATTAATCAGATTCTAGGTGGCAGCATAAACATTTTGCAGCAAACAGAGGAATACAAGTGAAATTATCAGTGCTGAAAATTCAAAAAGGTTAAATTCAAAAAGGGAAATCAGTCAGAAAGCAAAGGGCTCTTTACATGTGAGCCAAGATTACAGCTAAATGGTCAAATTTATGGGTACAATGCTGGATGCCGATGATTCTTCAACTTATACAAAGTCTTTTTTGATCAGTGGATGATGCACCAACATGTCAGAGAAACATATTTCCATTGTTTCTGGATCTAACTAACATTAGCTAGTAGCAGTTACCCTAGCTATTAATAAAGCCTCATATCAGCCATCTCAAACACGTCCTTAACAACACATTCTTGGCTCAAGTTTAGGAACTAAAATGCACTCGTTAAAACATAAAAGCTGTTCACAGCATAATTTTCCCCATCTTCCTGTGCTGAAACGGAACAAGAAACCAAATACTGATTTCAGTATTCAAATAGTGGCACCTCAAATAGTTAACCGAGTACTCAAATACCCATGCACTGATTATTAACTAATTTACTCACACACACAAATCATAACAGATGCATTCACTCTCATGTGCCATTACTTGCCTATTTGCTCTTTCTCAAATGGTTCTTCAATCTCTTTCAGATTAGCCAGCAGACGAATATCAGTACAGATCTACAATAAAACACAGCAAGGTTACAGGTCTACAACAACATTAACAGCCCATAGATAGAGCAGCCTGCATAAACACTGCAGAGGCACATGGGCCACCCGACACTGAGTGACAAAACATGCTAGACTCTCTGATAACAGCCAGAGGTTAAGCACATGAGACCATTGAGAGTACTACATTAAAACAGACTGTAATGACAACACAGTTACCTTTAGAGGTACCTAAAACTAGGAATATGACTAACAATTATTTTTTAAATCAATAAATCTATTGATTATTATTTTATCAATCAAATTGAACCATTCCTTCATTCTGACCATGCCTTCTATGGTTGCCTATTTGGGCCTGTGTTGTAAAAATAATACAAGCACTTTTGTTTTTAGGTAAGCAATACAATTTATTTTCATTGACTAACATTATCGACAAGCAATCATTGCAGACCCACCTACAACACATTAGTATTACACTGTGTACAACCAGTTGCGTGTTGCAATGCAACTATTCAGGGATCACAGATAGCTAACTATTTATTTTTATCATGAGTCAATTATTCCCTATCAAATATAAATACTTAGGCCCTTTTTGAGGATTCAACAGAGCCAGCTCACTGCTTTGTTGTACTAAAATTGTAAATTTTGAATGATGTTAATGTGTGTGTGAAACTAACCTTGTGTACAGTGGCTCCTAAGCTGGCCAGCACAGACAGAGAGTCGATGTCCACTTTACGGCTATATGTTTGTCCTGTGACCAAGTAAGACCTGAGAGAGAACAATAAGGACATGACACACATTGGATGAGCTTCAAAGAAAAGAAAAAAGAAAAAAAAAAATACAGAAAGGTTTATATACCCATCAATAAATCACTGGAACAGGAAATGTTAGACTTCAGCTGGATGTCCAGATGGACTCTCACTCACATGGCCTCAGACTTACTTTTTAAAACCAGCCATCTCAGTGACCATCTTGTCCAGCTGCTCCACCTGTGAGACAAAGAATCCAATTTAGTGACAGTATGACAGGCATAAATGCTAAGCATCATATTTTGTATTCACCTTATCATGGTCGCCCTGGAAGAGCTGCAGAAAGCTGGCCTGGGTGCCCGTGGTGCCTTTGACTCCTCGGAAACGCAGATCCTCTCTAGCTCTCTGCAGGTTCCGAATATCCATCAGCAAATCCTGAAGCCACAAGCAGGCACGCTTCCCTACTGTAGTCAACTGCGCCGGCCTGAGAGAGAGAGAGAGAGAGAGACTTGACTTTTAAACAATCAACACAATAACAACATCCCCACTGCTTCACAGAGTCACCAACCCCATCCCTGCTCATCAGGTTCACATTATCCATAGGGCAATAATAAGCATACTCCACTTCAAAACCAGACCCCTCACCTTCAGTCCTTGTTAGTTTAAAAACCTGATCGCTTGAGGAATAAAGCTGTTGCAGAGTCTGGCAGTGATGGCATGGATGCTCCAGTACCTTCTACCAGATGGCAGCAGTGGAAAAAGTCCATGTGAGGGATGGATGGGGTCGTCCACAATGCTAGTGGCTTTCCGGATACAACGTGTGCTGTAGATGTCTATGATGGAGGGGAGAGAGACCCCAGTGATCTCAGCTGTCCTCACTATATGCTGAAGGGTCTTGTGGTACAAGGCAGTGCAATTCCCAAACCAACCGATGATGCAGCTGCTCAGGATGCTCTTCACAGCGCCCCTGTAGAACATGGTGAGGATGGGAGGGGGAGAGGAGTCCACAGGAAGTAGAGGCGCTGCTGGGCTCTCTTGGCTATGGAGTTGGTGTTGAGGGACCAGGTGAGGTTATCTGTGATGTGGACACCGAGGAACTTGGTGCTCCTGACAATTTCCACAGCAGAGCCAGTGATGTTCAGTGAGGGGTGGACACCTTGCACTCTTCGGAAGTCAATAATCATCTCCTTAGTTTTGTCCACATTCAGAGACAGGTTGCTGGTTCCATGTGAGTCTGTTATCCGCTGCACCTCCTCTCTTTACGCTGACTCATTCTTGCTGATCAGACCCACCACAGTCGTGTCATCAGCAAACTTTGCAGTACAGTCCTGAGTCAGCAGAGTAAACAGCAGTGGACTAGGCACACAGCCCTGAGGGGCACTGGAGCTCAGTATGGTGGTGCTGGAGATGTTATTACCTATCCTGAATAACTGAGTTCTCTCATTCAGGAAATCCAGGATCCAGCTACAGAGGGAGGCGTTCAGGCCCAGCAGGCTCAGTTTTCCAATCAGCTGCTGAGGGATGATGGTGTTGAATGCTAAACTGAAGTCTATGAACAGCATCTAACATAGGTGTCTTTATTGTCCAGGTGGGTGAGATTTTAAGTCTGTTGGCAATACACGGTGACAAGATTTTATAGTCAATGCATAAAAAGTCTCCCATACTTGAGCAAGCAGAGGTCTCCCTTCTCCCAATAGCTCCTAGAGGACCTCCTAGAAGCCTTGAAAAAGACTACTCAAACAATCAATGCCAGGTACTCATCTCGAAATGTGCTGCTGAACAGCTTCAGTGACTTCCTCAAAAGTCATCTGCATCCAGGGCATCCTTGTACTGCTGATCCCATTGAGGCAGTTATGCCTCAGAATAAGTCTGGCCCAAATTAGAATAAAAACATACAGCCTGCCTCCATACCTCCACAGGATCTGTTGTAACTGTGCCATCATTCTTATGTAAAGAAAACAAAGACTGGCATCCAAAAAAAATTTTTTTTTTTAAATTGTGGGAGCATCCAGGTATTGCACAGACATGAATCTGGACCTGACTAATGCCCCCTTCGCTTTTTTCATCTAAAATAAACTTACTGCAAACCAGATGCAATCGTTCGTGTATCCTCGCAAAACCATGCTCTAAAACTTGGATAGCTATTCTCAGTTTAGCTGTGGAATATACTGCAAAATCCTGATAAAACATTCTAGTCTGGATCTTCTCCATCTCCTACCACTGTATAAAACTCCCCTTTTCTTGCAACCCATTCCACTAAAAAAAAAAACAAACAAAAAAACAAACAAAAAAAAACTTATGCAAAAAGCACAAAAGCATTTGTCTTTTAACAGTTTGCTTTTAAAATACCACATACAACTTCTTTGAACATAAAAACTAAAATTCCACTGTGCATAAGCGGTGAAATGAAACAGAGGCTGGCGAAACATTAGACCGAATGACCACATTTCTTGCACATTGTGAGACATAAAACCTGTTCAATTGTGCAGCAAAATTAATAAATAAATAAAACCCAAACAATCAAATACTTTTACCCAGTTGTATTGTTTTACTAAAGGATGTTTTTCCCACCATACATCTATCAAATTAAACACAAATACAGTATTAGCTAAAACAGATGCAGACAGGGCTCTTCCCCATTCCTGTCCTTAACAAAATCCAATGTACAGTTTGTCTCCACCCATGACAACAATCTCCACTTAAGAGAGGGACAGCAATAACTGATTCAATTTAATACAGAGCCTCATGCTATCCATCCCTTTATTTGGGGTATAAAAATTTCTGATCTTGAATACTTGCTCTTACCATTAGCAAGCATCCCGCTACCGTTTCACTGAGAAAGATTCCCCTTTCTACCATAAATCCCAATCACTTGCTGTATCTGGAAACACATATTAAGCTTCTCAGGGTTAGAAAAACCAGAGCAGTCTTTTCAGACTGCAGTTAGATTACGAAACCCCTTCTGCGGAAGAACATTATAACCAACACACCAGTACACAAACTTATCTAACTTCTACAGGCCCACCTTAAGTTTCATCCAAAAAGGAGTAAATCTAATCCAGTGTACAACATTTCACTGCTGAACTGAGAGCCTCCAATATCAGGCACCTCAGACAGCCTACCCTCCTCATCCATACCCTCCTCCACCAACACAACCAACTCAGACTACGACTTACTGACAGTCCCTGCAGCACTACACCCCTCACCACTCAGCCCATCCATCTCACCGCTATTCACTACAGCACAAACCTTACCACTGTCCTGAACACCAGCTGCACCCTCACTATGACCAGCCTGCTGCTGATCCCCCCTCACTCTCCAGAACATTCTCTACCAAACCCTCACTCACCTCCTCTCCATGGTACACCTCCTAAAAATGATGGGCCTTCAACCGTATCATGATGACCTCTATCTGTGGCGTCCACCCAGAGACGCACCAGAGAGGGCATCATGGTCCCTTCACCACACACAGAGGCAACACTCACTAGACCAACAGTCAGAAAATTTTGTTAAAGGAAGACAATTGAAGGAGGAAAAACTCTCCAACAAACCACAGCTCGCTCATACACAGCACTCTCACACTGCCCAGCGAGAGCGAGAGAGAGCGAGAGAGCGAGAGAGAGAGCGAGAGAGAGGTGAAACTGAAGTGTCACAACAGTTAAGAAGAGCTGAAAACTCACTGATAGTGGGTGAAGCCCAGAGTTGGCAGGTCAGCATATTTATCCGCAAAGTTAGCCAATCTGTCAATAACACGGGCCAACTACAGGAAGAGTTGGGGAAAGAGAGGAAGAGAGAGATACCATTGTTTAAAAGAGCAAAGATGGCAGCATACTTCAATTGACAAAACACTAAACCAAACTGAACTACTACCAAACAGTGTACTTATTATAGGATCACTTTGGTGGAAAAGTGTATTTGCACGCAACATGCAGAAACAAGCAACATTTTGTAATTTCAGTTTTGCCGATTGGATAAAACTGACGAGTATGAGTACACTAAAAGATTTCTCTTTGAATAAGTAGTCAAAGCTCGGTGAAGAATGTGTCTTTGAGGATATAAGTTTGCATGTGATTAATCTGTAAACACTTATGTTGCTTAAAACTACTGCAAAATCCGACTTAACACCTGTGATTTCTAAATGATTATTAGCATGTTTTTTTCACCTAAGGAATGCTACTTCTTTCAATTTCAACAAAAAATCTAAAGATATTTTTACACATTGTTTGCACTGAGCACCACTACAAGGCCACTCTGTGCAGGGATGCAGACAACTATGGGAGGTGAAGGTGATATTCATATGTATTATGAATAATAAAACAGAACTCACCTTTGGCAAAAGGATGTCAAAGCCATCCCGTAGCATAATCAGGTCCTATGAGAAGAGAGATCAGCTTTGTTATTAATCTCTGTTCATCAATGTGAATATTCCTCCTCATGGAAATCGTTACTTCGCCTCATGCGAAAAAAAAACAGCTTGCAGTTAGAATATGGATGTGCAACATGTATATTAGTATTTCTCTGAAGCTTCCCCTCACCGTATTGTCTCCCACGTAACAGGAAGTAGCGCCAAGGTGGATAATGGGAGCGGCGGTGGGGCAACAGTTGGCAAAGGTGTGAACATGGGCCATGACGTCATGCCGAAGCTTTCGCTCCTCTTCAGCTGCCATGGCAAAGTCGATATCCTCCACATGAGCCTCCATCTCACTCACCTGAGCATCTGTGATGGGCAGCCCCAACTCCTACAGACAGACAGACAGACAGCTATTAGGAGTGTGTTTATGGGAATTATTTACCATTCTTCCAAAATAGCATTTGTGAGGTCAGACACTGATGTTGGTGAGAAGGCCTGGCTCGCAGTCTCTGCTCTAATTCATCCCAAAGGTGTTCTATCAGGTTGAGTTCAGGTCTCTGTGCAGGCCAGACAAATTCTTCCACCCCAAACTCGCCCAACCATGTCTTTATGGACCTTGCTTTGTGCACTGGTGTGCAGTCATGTCAGAACAGGAAGGTGCCATCCCCAAACTCTTCCCACAAAGTTGGGAGCATGAAATTGTAAAAAATCTCTTGGTCTGCTGAAGAGTTCCTTTCACTGGAACTAAGGGGCCGAGCCAAACTCCTGAAACACAACCCCACACCATAATCCCCCATCCACCAAATTTTAGACTCGGCACAATGCAGTCAGACAAGTACCGTTCTCCTGGCAGCTGCCAAACCCAGACTCGTCCATCAGATTGCCAGATGGAGAAGCATGATTAGTTACTCCAGAGAACACGTCTCCACTGCTCTAGAGATTCCACGCTTTGCATTGCGCTTGGTGATATTTCATTTACAGCATTTGGCTGACGCTCTTATCCAGAGCGACTTACAACTTGATCATGTTACACAGGTAGGCCAAGGTGGTGTTAGGAGTCTTGCCCAAGGACTGTTATTGGTATAGCATTGGGTGTTTGCCCAGGTGGGGCATTGAACCCCAGTCTACAGTGTAGAAGGCAAAGGTGTTAACCACTACACTATCCCAACCACCGGGATATATGGCTTGGCTACAGCTGCTCGGCCATGGAAATCCATTCCCTGAAGCTCTCTACGCTGTTCGTGAGCTAATCTGAAGGCCACATGAAGTGTGGAGGTCTGTAGCCATTGACTCTGCAGAAAGTTGGCGACCTCTGAGCACTCTGTGCCTCAGCATCCGCTGATCCTGATCTGTCATTTTACGTGGCCTATCACTTCATAGCTGAGTTGCTGTCATTCCCAATCACTTCCACTTTGTTATAATACCACTGACAGCTGACTGTGGAATGTTTAGTAGTGAGGAAATTTCATGATTGAGCTTGTTGCACAGGTGGTATCCTGTCACGGTACCATGCTGGAATTCACTGAGCTCCTGAAAGCGACCCATTCTTTCACAAATGTTTGTAGAAGCAGTCCGTATGCCTAGGTGCTTGGTTTTATACACCTGTGGCCATGGAAGTGATTGGAACAGCTGAATTCAATTATTTGGATGGGTGAGTGTATACTTTTGGCAATATAGTGTATATTGAGTATATAATGAATATTTGGCCATAAATATTAAAATGCCATGTTTTTGTCATGTAAAAAAAGTAAAAATAAAAAAAATGAATCAGACCAAGATGAAACATTTCAGAATGATCTCCACCTTGAATGTGACCAATAATCTGTACAATTCCATTGAAAAACAAATTGAAATCATTTATAGGGAAAATAAAACTAAAACTAAAATAATGTGGTTGCATAAGTGCAAACACCCTCTTATAACTGGGGACATGGTTGTGTTCAGAATTAGCCAATCACATTTAAACTCATGTTAAATAGTAGTCAGTACACTGCTGCCAACATTAAAAGTGTTTCTTGTTAAGTTCAGCTGTTCCAATAGGATTTTCCTGACATTTTCTTTTTTTACAGCAAAAGCCATGGTCCATAAAGAGCTTACAACACATCAAAGGGATATGATTGTTGAAATGTATCCGTCAGGAGAAGGGTACCAAAAACATAGGCATTACATATACCATGGAACGCAGTGAAGATGGTCATCAAGAAGTGGATTAAACTTGGTACAAAGGTGACATTACCAAGAACTGGAGGTCCTTCAAAAATTGATAAACACAAGGTTGGTCCGGGAGGCTGCCAAGAGGCCTACAGCAACACTAAAGGAGCTGCAGGAATTTCTGCCAAGTACTGGTTGTGTAGTGCATGTGACCACAATCTCCTGTACTCTTCAAATGTCTGGCCTATGGGGTAGGGTGGCAAGACGGAAGCCTTTTCTAACAAAGAAAAACATCCAAGCCTGGCTATGTTTTGCCAAAACCTACATCAAGTTAGCCAAAAGTATGTGGGATAACGTGTTATGGGCTGATGAGATGTTTGACGCAAAGCCAACACTGCGCATCACCAAAGGAACACCAAACTCACAGTGAAGCATGGTGAAAGCTGCATTTTGCTTTGGGGCAGATTTTTTGGCTTGGACATAGCTTACACTTCACGGTACTGTTTTTTTTCTGTACAAAACAAAGGAAAAATCATCCTCTGCCATTGTTGCCAAACTGCATTGTGCTGCGCTCCTCACATTTGCGGTGACATGGCAATCTGTACAGTTAGCTGCCATTAGTGCAGGCACAAATTGGCAGAAAACAACCTGGAAAATGCTTTATATTTTGGGCAGTTAACAACTTTTTATTAAGCTAGTAATTGTAATGTGATTACAAAATATTTAACTGTAACACGTAACTGTGTTACTTCGTTACAGAAAAAAGTAATCATTTTACTGTAATGTCTTACTTTGGACCGCATTTCCCTCAACAGTGTATGCTAAGATGTCTGTCGCGAGTTTAAGTAAAACATTGAATGTTCTGCTTCAAATAGCCATGCTTAGTCTACAACAATACAGCCAAAAAATGTTAATGAGAATTGCCATTAGCTTAGTGCTAACAAACTACTACAATCCCATATGGATGCTAACAGAAATTAGCATTACTGCAGAAGTGTCTTTTTTTTCTTCAGGTTTTGATGGAGTTTTGAGCCTGTCATGGACTTTTAGCTGATAATTAATTCCCATATAAATAATAGTGATTAACAATTTAAAAGTGTTTTTGTCTATTGTACGGAACTCAAGTACGAGTCCAAGTTGGCCAAACTGGCTGATTATCTTGCTTCCTAGCTGTTGCTAGTTAGTAGCTCCCAACTGATGACACACATTACTCGAGCTAAAGTAAAGGTTCATGACATTTCTTAATGAATGCCTTTTCTGCTGTCTTTTATTGAATTTGCCAAACGGATGGAAAAACACAGCTAACTCACGTTCTGTTTATGGTAACAAACAGGTTTGTGAAAATAAACAACTATGGAAAAAAACTGCAGTCAGCTCAAATAAATGTGATCAGGTGATTATGTAATATTGTGGAGGCCTAGCATTTACACTACATAGCATGTGGGTACTGAAACACTCAGCTGCCACATACTAGTGAAAGAGTATGCCACTGCATGTACTAGATTATTTGTGGCGCTGGCAGTAAAGGGCAAATCTCCATGGACACTTCTCTTACCCTTACATTTACATATATCTGCTACAAGTTATTTTAAACCAATCCTCACACACAACATCTATACACATACACATTTCTATCTATGTAATATACATTTTATATTCCGCTGTGTGTCTTGAGAACCAGACTAAAAATAACTTTGGCCTTTACCACCAGCAGCATGCACAGTTGAGTCTGACACTGAACAACTTTATACCCCTAACTACACAGTCTAATCTTCATTGTGCATTAAGAACCTAATTAAGGTAGCCACATCCTGTGAGAGTGACTTGAATAAAGGGGAACAACCCTCCTCCAAAATGATCAGATTGGCTAACAGAACCCTGTCTCTGTTCAGCAGTTTTACTAACAGATAAGAGGGGGTCAGGCATGTGACCAGAGGGCTGAGGTTACTTAACATTTTGTGTGGTCTTAATGAAGTGCAGTGTGGCCTTCATTTTGGAGCTTACTGAAACCTGCTATGACCTACATAGGAGACAGCAGACCAGCAGCACCTCAGCCAATAGCTCCACCATAAAACTGAAAATGATACTGAACAGGGAGAGCCTAATGTTCTCACTTTTAAATAACTTTACAAACCAACCCATGCAAGATCTGTAGTTACATATCTAGGAGGGCGAACTGATATGTTAGAACATTGGTCACCAACACTCCTACTTTCTTCCTTGTTACCTCCAACCCAAATTTCACACACCTGATCCAGCTAGTGAGATGACATCAGACAACAGATGGAGCAGGTGTGGTGAAAGAGCTAAACTTTGTAAGAAAGTAGATATCCAGAACTAGAGCTGCATTACAACATTTATAAAAACCAAATGTCAGAACTATAATGTTTAAGAACACTAATGTTATTATGATTTCCCTGTCAGTACCATCCTATCACAAATGCTTAGAAACATGCTGTCATTTCTTAAAAAAAAAAAAAGTCTTGGATCTTCTGGAAGACAACACTAATGTGGTAAGCAGCTAGGTGATTAGAACTACTAGCAACTAGTGGTATGTAGGTTTGACCCCAAATCAGAGGCACACTATATTGCCAAAAGTATTTTCTCAGCCATCCAAATCAATTCAAGTGTTCCAATCACTTCCATGGCCACAGGTGTACAAAACCAAGCACCTAGCCATGCAGACTGCTTCTACAAACATTTATGAAAGAATGGGTCACTCTCAGGAGCTCAGTGAATTCCAGCATGGTACAGTGATAGGATGCCACTTGTGTAACAAGTCCAATCGTTAGTAGTGAGGTCCAATTTCCTCAGTCCACAGTCAACTGTCAGTGAAATTATAACAAAGTGGATGCAATTGGGAACAACAGCAACTCAGCCACGAAGTGGTTAGCCAGGTAAAATGACACATTGGCATCAGCGGATGCGGAGGCGCATAGTGCGCAGAGGTCATCAACTTTCTGCAGAGTCAATGGCTACAGACCTCCAAACTTCATGTGGCCTTCAGATTAGCTCAAGAACAGTGTGTGGAAAGCTTCATGGAATGAGTTTCTAAGGCTGAGCAGCTGCATCCAAGCCTTAAATCACTAAGCAAAATGCAAAGCATTGAATGCAGTGGTGTAAAGGGCCGCCACTGGACACTAGAGCAGGGGAGATGTGTTCTCTGGAGTTACGAATCGCGCTTCTCTGTCTGGCAATCTGATGGATGAGTCTGGGTTTGGCACTTGCCAAGAGAACGGTACTTGACCGACTGCACTGAGCCAAGTGTAAAGTTTGGTAAAGGGGGGATTATGGTGTGGGGTTGTTTTTCAGGAGTTAGGCTCAGCCCCTTAGTTCCAGTTAAAGGAACTCAATGCTTCATGCTGTTATGGGAACAGTTTGCGGATGGCCCCTTCCTGCTTCAACATGACTGCGCACCAGTTTGTGGAAAGCCTTCCCAGAAAAGTTGAAGCTGTTATAGCTGCAACGGGTGGGCCGACATCATCTTAATCCATATGGTTTAATAATGGGATGTCACTCAAGTTCATATGCGTGTGAAGCTAGATGAGCGAATACTTATAGTGTAGGTAGTAACATTTACTCTTGTAAATGTGCTTAAGTAAATTACAGATTTGTACTTTTATGAGTATTTTCAAGTGATAACACTTTTAGAACAAATAACCTCAAAAAGAGAAAAATATAGAGCAGCTCCAATTTTATTTCTTAAACTCTGATAGACGCTGAATGCACTGCGGTTCTATAAGTTACTCAGTACTTTGGTTTTTTTTTTTTTTTTTTTTAATACTTTTGTACTTCAACTCAAGTTGTATTCTGGGAAGGTACTTTTCACTCAAGTCATTATCTTACCCCAAAATAAATATGTTTATACTAGTTATAATAGTAAGGATTCTACCCACCTCTGTCCCAAACGGACTTTGAACTGTAAACCCTGTTAGCTTGACTTCAGTTCCCCCCTCTTATCTGTGGGGTTTAAGGCTAGGAGTCTGAGCTGTGATTTAGTCAGTAGCGATTAGGTTTGGGTGTAAATGCTGAACTGGCTAGCCCATATTAGTAGTGTCAGCCCAAACAGTGCAAGATGAGTGCAAGTAAATACTTAAGGCAAATATTTATCAGAACAAGATAGCTTATATCCTAGCACACTATATCAAAAGCCTCTGATCACTCACAAGGCTGGACCTTCTTAAAACTATTTATAGCTGCTAACTTAGTTGGTAACTTGACTCCCTGAAGGTCGAGGACGTCAAAAAATTGCATTTAGTCTAAAGAATCCCCAACCATAACAATCTATAAACAGGTGTGTATGTGTATAAAGCAATACAGCCCGATCCCAGTGAATGTTTCTAACCTTCTCTGACTTGGCGAGGTAGATCCAAAGCGTGCGCCAAATTGTGAACTTTTTCCTGTCGCTGAAGTTAAAAGCCATCTCCTTGCTGGCGTACCGGGACACCAGCGGCGAGCGGTACTTCAGGAACTCGTCCCCGGATCCTTCCATTCCTGCAGTGGCTGGACAGATGGATAAGAGAAACGTGAGAGAATGAGAAGACGCCTCGTTTCTGCTTCTTTAAAGCAGCACAGTAACCGTTAGAGTGGAGTTCACACCGCTTTCCTCCTTGTTTTTTTTCTTCTGTTATTATTTTGGCAGCCGGAAAGGCGCATTACTGCCACCTACAGCCAGACAAAGCTGCATGAGGAATAAGACAAATAAATTAATGATTATTTTAATTATAATTTATGTAAAAATAATACTTGCATATCTATCTATCTATTGTGGCTTTAGCAAAAGAAGAAAAAGGTCTATCCATAATCTGCTGCGAGAAGTGCTTTTAATTGAACACAATGGCACACACATAATCCTCAGCGCCGGACACTAAACAACACAAAAAACATGCATACATAAATGAACTCCAACCAACGTTAAACACAACATTTAGTCCCATGAGCCTTTGTGTGTGGCCCTCTGCCTAGTCACACCTTTAGAGTCTTTCCATGCCAGGACCAGCCAGTAGCAGGATGCTACATAGCTCCCTCTTCAAAGGTCAGCAGGTCCCCAGCAACCTACCAGCTCAAGCCAAGTCCAAGCGCTTGCACAGTCCAGCCAGAACAAACACCATGGGGCACTCGCTCCTCAGCAGCAAGCACCCAGTCCTTCCTCAGCGCCACACCCCTGCTGCCATTGAGACCTCCGGTGTACTGCACAGCTCCACACAGTGTGGTGCATCAATTTCCACACAGCTGGGGTGGGAGCAGCAACAGCAGCACTCGTCCTGGCTCTTCCGCTTTCACCGCCACCCGCTGTGCCACTGACGTTGTCTTGAATGCCGCTCGTGCACTCTCCATCAGAACATCTTCCCCATTGAACCTCACAGTGTCCCACTTCTGACACTAGTGTAGCATTGAGTAGTTATGATCTGCTGCAAAAAGTGCTTTTTATTAAACATACTAGCAGAAAGGGGCACATTCATAATCCTGGACTCATGGGAGAGGTCACCTCTAACCACATGCTTCACTTTGACCCCCCTGACACACAAAACCCACAGCCCCAATACTAAACCAGACAAATAACACAACTTAAAGTAACAACAACCAACATTAAACAACCACATGTTGATCAGTTTTTGCAAGGTACATGCTACCATAAGCCTTTGCATGTGACCATCTGCCTTGCCACACCTCTGGAGTCTCTCAGTGCCAGTGCCAGCCAATAGGGGAATGCTACAAAATATATAACTGTATATCCATCCATCCATTTTCTAATCCACTTCTCCATCAGGGTCGCGGGGGGGTGCTGGAGCCTATCCCAGCAGTCTTCGGGGACAGGCTCCAGCACCCTGTATATAGTAACTTTAAATAGGAAATACAAACAGCAGCTTTACAGTAGAAGGATTAGTTCTGAATTCACAAGCACACCACTACAAATCATACCAAAGGTATTTGATGGTGCTGCATCACTTCAGAGAATGCAGGAAAACTCTTATATCTCCAGTCATGGGCATTGGGCATATGTTTCTATTAGCAATTCAAAGATGGGTATGTGAACATCACTTTTAATCTCAAAATGTTGTGTTTTGCTACACTTTCTGGGTTTATCAACATGTTACATTGAAACAGTGTGAGACAGTGTGAGGTATGTTTCCTCTCATTGATGGTTGTGTCAGACGTGTTACCCAGCAGTGATGTGTATATAAACCCCACCATATTAAAAATACACACAATGGCTTGAAATAAAGTCCTCTACAAATGTGGCCACTGCAGCTTGGTGAATGCAACAACTGAAGATGTTAGAAGACATGTTTGTTCTATGTATTTTATTGTAATTTTTTAAAATCAAAACCAAAAATTCCTAAAAAAGGATGCCAAAGTTTGCCTTCTCAGCTGCCACTGTTGCAACGCTTGTAAAACACAAGTGTTCAACACACCAGTGTCTCAATTTAAATAACCATTTTGCTACATTTGGCTGGGAATTAATGCAGCTCAACTGCATATCATTTAACTCTTCCATCCTTCTACTCCTAAAACCATGGGTTACAGCTCATAACACTGCTAAAAATTAATAACATCATTGTCATCGTTACACTACAATTCACACAGGCAACTACAATATTGAAATTCAAAAGATAAAGAGAAAATGGGAAACCTAACAACCATGCAACCAGTCACCATCAGATAAACAGTGCTTAAAGCTTACTTATGGGTCATGCAGTTAAAACCTAAAGGAGTACTCATGCATCTGAAAAAGTGTGAAGAAGCTGTTACTAAGAAAAGGAAACAGCAAAGTCTAAATTTTTGGGCCAAGGTTGAAGTCTAAATTTCTAACTGGAAGCATTTAAATATGCAACCAACTTCTATACTGAACTTCAGATACATTTACAAGAAAAAAAGCTGTAAGAAAGCTGTAAGAATAACAAATGACACAAAAACTGAAATACTGAACATTTTAAAATAACATTTTGTTGTTGGGGCTTTTCTGTAATTTTATGTTAAATGCATGTTTTCTGTGTTTATTTCACTAAAAAATAGCAACTTGTGTGGTCATTTTGGTAGTAAACTGCACGAATGCAAGGGGTCTCTGACTTTTGCACAGTACTGTATATAACATAGTCAGTACATAAACAAGTGAACAAGCAAATTAAAAAAATGAATTATAAATGAATAAATACACTATGAATAAATAAATATGCATGTAAAAATGTATCTTTTATTAACAAGTTTATATATTATTTAATATTATTTACAAACAGTTGGTACATCTGATTACTTAAGACAGTAGGGGGCTACATGTGCCAATAATTTACCCTGCTGGTGACCTCATTGCCTCAGTTCACAGATTTTCAGTGCAGTGAGGTTTAGGTCAAGGCACTAGAATAGCTGTGGTCAGTTCACCACTTCCATGAAAATCTGGAAAAATGTTTTGGGACATTATACTGTTGGAAGCTCTAATGATAGTCCAGTTTTAGCTCACTGAAAGCAAAGCCAACAGTTGCTTAAAATGTCCTGGAACCTTACAGAGCGTCTATGAGGCTATGCATATTAATCTGGGGCCTTTAGAAGACCAGTCTTTAGAAAAACCAGTCTGCAATATGATCCTTCACTTTACTTCATAGTGAAAATACGCTTTTTCTGTAATACTATGAAACTACAACTCTTTTACATGCCAAAGCCACCTTTAACCAAAATAAATGAATTAATAAATTCGTCTCAGCTGACTATAGAATCTGGCTCCAAAGTTCCACTGATGTTTCTAAAAGTTCAGGTGCTAACATTTGTGGTTTGATTAGAGAAGAAGATAGAGGATTGTTTCTGGAAAGCCTTACGAACAGTTTTAGTCCATATCTGCAGTTTTTCAACTTTTAACATTTATATCACTTTCTTCTCTTTCTTCAGGGCAAAATTACTGATTTATGAAGGCAAGCTCAAAAGCTTTATTTATTACGATTTCTTTATTTATTACTGTTACTACTACTATTCTTACTTTCATTTTGTATGTATTCTCTAACTTTCTGAGATTGATCCTTCAATTTCTGTGATGTAAATCTTAAAGAAAATAACATTTTGATGTGTGTACATAGATTAAATGCTATTAATTTCTAGCGCTGCCAAACAATTGTGATCAGAATTCTTTACACTGTGATATCAACCCATCAGGAAAACACAGAACACCATTAGCGACTACTGAAAACCACCAGGAATCAACAGGCATTTGTAATGGGCTCTAAGATATTTTCATCAGGAAGGTATATTAAATGTAACTCTCTAGCCGAGTTATGGACGAAAAATGGATTAAGTGACGATATCGCTAAGCAGCAGCAGCCAAAAGCTACTGTGCCGTTGGGCTGCTTCTGCTATTGTGGCAGAGTGCATGTGCACGTGACGTCACCGGGGCTGAGCGTGCATGCTGCGCTACTGTGTCTAAATTCACCGTGTCCTGATAGCCGGGGGTGAACCGGGCAGGCTCTGTTGCTGCTGCGGTTTTGCGGGGTAGGAGAATTCACGGTGTCCTGATAGCCGGGGGTGAACCGGGCAGGCTCTTTTGCTGCTGCGGTTTTGCGGGGTAGGAGAATTCACGGTGTCCTGATAGCCGGGGGTGAACCGGGCAGGCTCTTTTGCTGCTGCGGTTTTGCGGGGTAGGAGAATTCACGGTGTCCTGATAGCCGGGTGTGAACCGGGCAGGCTCTGTTGCTGCTGCGGTTTTGCGGGGTAGGAGAATTCACAGTGTCCTGATAGCCGGGTGTGAAGGGTAGGCGATATTTTGTTTTGGGGAAAAGTGCAACCGCCCTCTCGACCAATCATATTAGATGTTATAAAGTGTAAGCCAATCATACCAGAGCTGGAGGAGGGACTCGGAAAACAAACGTTGGCCGGCAACCGCTGAAAATGTTGACCGGATATATGGCTAAAAGCTAACTAGCTAAAGCAAACATCAGGCTTTATTCAAAATACATCATATTCAGAGTGAAACTGTAAGTGTTTACGGAGTGAAAACACCAGCCAACAGTACACATTTATGACTAGCGTTAGCTAACTCTAAGTTACAAGAGGTAAAGAAACAAGATGGCTATTTAACATTAACGTTAACTATTTTAGTGTAAGAACGAAATAGATGAAATGTAATTGGAAGCTCTTCATATTTCTTTTTTCATACATCTCTGAAGTATTTGAAACATCAGTAGTAGCCCAAAGGCTTGTTTACATTAAGATGATGTCAGTGAAAAGGTCATACAGTGTTAATCATAACATCTCTTTATATACATCCGTTCTTCAACCTGCAGATGGACATACTGAATTTCTTTAAGAGAAGTGCACCAGGTGAGAAGATTTTCACTAGTTAAAATAAAACATTTGAATGAATAGATCTCTCATTAAGCCTTGACCTCTTATCAATCTGTTTTTAATAAAAATAATGCGGTATTAAACAGGCAAGCAGGGGGAGAAAAGATAAGAACTGTAGAAGCAGGTCTGATCAGGTGCTAATCTAGCCATAGCCTTGGTATTTCAGCAGCATGTTTAGGACCTGGTATTTTGAAAGAGAAGATAGTATTGCTTATCTTTAGTACCATTGCTTGATCTGTGCTGTGTTGTAAGTGGATGGATGGTATTTAAGTCCTACTAGATCCGTGCCTAATAAATTTGTTTGCCCATTGCTATTCTAAAAGTTTTTGGGGCCACACAAGACCCCCCCCCCCAGTAAAAGCTTTCTCCTTCTATCCACTAATCTCTAGTGATGCCCCTGTTAATGCTCAGTTCTAAAACCACCTGATGTGTCACCCACACTGGTTGATTGACAGGATGCTTTTTTTTCTTCAATAAAAAAGCCAAGTGAAAACACAGTTGCAAATTCAGTTTAACTGAAGCAGGAAATGCAATTGCAGGCCAGACCAATTCAGACTACAGAGTCAGACCATTAAGACAATGTCAAAAGGACTTTGCTTTTCCATGTGAACATTTTCCAGCCATTATACACAGAAAAGCAAATACACATTTTGTGCTTGAATTTGAGTTATGTCTTAAATAACACTCACATGGAAATTGCAATTGTAAATACAAAATTTAATTTTTAAAACATTCTAAACATTTTTAGATCATTTTTCTATTTTAGTTTAATTTAAATCGAATATTCAATTTGAACAAGTAAACACACTAATAACATAAAGTGAAGTCTGACATGGAAAAGATCTCATTCTACTATCAACATTTTACTGGGAGTTTCATTTTAGCATCTAGAATTTTACATTTGTACTCATCACATGTACCAAGATTTGCAAATCCAACTACAAATACAACTCATAGCTTAAATTTGTTAAACGGAAGATACTCTGCATATTTGTGGTGTGAATGGGAGCCCTGTCCTGCTCATGTACACTCATGTTGATTCATTTCGCAAATCCTTTATTTTTTTTGCCTGCAGCATGTGATTTCCTGTACATTCTGGATTCTACAGAACTAGGGTGGTCAAGGGGTGGAGGTGGGGGGTGGTGCTGCTTCTACCAGCCGTGTAGACAGGAAGAGCATAAGAGAAAAGAAGGAGGAGAGGAGGGGGAGAGGCAGAGGGAGAGAGAGAAACAGAAACAACAGAAAGAGAAGAGCAGGAGGGGGGAGACAGAGAGAAGCTGCAGCCCGACACAAGATGGCTACGGTTTCCTCCAGCTCGAATACTGGTAAGTGGCTTCATAAACATTACCTTTGCTTCGCTGCATCCTGGGAGAGTGTGTTCATGTCTGCCTGACACACGCACAGAGCAGGCACCCGCTACGTTCACTTTCTCTGTCTCAGCTTTGTCATATCTCGGACAAGGTATTCTGTGTTGGGATCATAGGGCTCTTCTACCTCATGGTGACTAAGATCGATATAAATGGTTTTGAATTGTCCTAAATCAGCACGGAATTCTGATATACCTTTACTGTCAACTGCAGAGTTCCAAGTCCAAGGTTCTGCATTCAACCTAAAGCTACTGCTGATAACGGCTGATAACCTAGTTGTTGTGTAGAGTAACAGGAACTTTGAGAGTGGCTAATCAGACCCGTTCTGTTTGTTATGGTATTGTGTTTAACTCTTTAAACTGCAGGATTATTACTGTTCTTTTCCAAAGTCACTGAAATGCAAACAAAATCAGAGCGGTTTGATGTGAAATGGTTCATTGCAGAGAAACTTACTATTTCAGATTTCTTTACAGTGGTGGTGATAGGAACCAGGTCTATAACACAAATATAACCATTTTATCTACTGTCCAAAACAACCAGTGAACGAACAAGTATCTTCTGAGCTTTATATGTATTGTTGTTAAAGATAAAACAGTTCTAAACACACACACACACACACTCACTGGCAACTTTATTAGGAACACCTTGCTAGTAAAAAAGTTGGACCCCCTTTTGCCTTCAGAACGGCCTTAATCCTTCATGGCATACTTTCAACAAGGTGTTGGAAACATTCCTCAGAGATTTTGGTTGGTTATTTGAGTTACTGTTGCCTTTCTATCATCTCGAACCAGTCTGCCCATTCTCCTCTGACCTCTCTCACATCAACAAAGCATTTTTGTCCACACAACTGCCACTCACTGGATATTTTCTCTTTTTCTGACCATTCTCTGTAAACCCTAGAGATGGTTGTGTGTGAAAATCCCAGTAGATCAGCAGTTTCTGAAAGACTCAGACCAGCCCGTCTGGCACCAACAACCACGCCACGTTCAAAGCCACTTAAATCTCCTTTCATCCCCATTCTGATGCTTGGTTTGCACTTCAGCAACGTGTCTTGACCACTTCTACATGCCAAAATACATTGAGCTGTGGCCATGTGATTGGCTGATTAGCTATTTGTGTTAACAAGCAACTGAACAGAGAGTGTGTGTGTGTGTGTGTGTGTGTGTGTGTGTTAATAATAAGCCAAAACTTTCTCTCAGAAGTGAGATATCTTAGGAATAATGCAATGTATTTATAAACATTGTGTAGTAATTTCCTGTCAGATTGATTTGAGACTTTAAATGCTTCCAATATTTGATTGTAAACAATGTTCACTTGGTAAGTTTGACTAGAAACAGAGCATTTCCTATCAACAAACACCCAAAATGACTTTGTTTAAATCTTAACAACTTAATTATACAGAAATGTAGAAAAATCGGTCAAATTCTCCTTTAAGACTTACGTTGTACAATAGCTACTACTTTTTGGTAATTACGATGAAAATAGTATGTTGTGTAGTTATAGCAGGGAGAATCCAAAGTATAGGCCCACATCCTTACAGATTAAAAGACATGTGCTCAAATGGCAATGTATTTAAACTTTCTAACATTTAGATTAACTCTTAGAAGACTACATTTATTACTTTCATTTTGCTATTCTATTAAAATGTAATTGCATAATTAAAGATGTAATTACATACTAAATTACAGAATGTAAAGAAGTCTTTACCCTAGATATTGGAACATTGTCATTTCATCAGATTCAAAGGATAGTAAAATATCTACTCTTGTAATTTTGTTTGAAAGTTTAAAATCCACACTTTTGATTTTCTAACTTTGTTTAAATAAACTGCTTGTATGGGTTTAACAGGGTCTTTTCAGTATTACCCGACTTGAATACAGGCTGTTTTGGATTCTTCTGGACTCTGCCTTTCACATGTCTCTTAATCATGACCCCTAGATGTCTATCAAGCTATTAAACCTCTGTTTCTGTCATTCTCTCCTTTCTTTATCACACTCAGGAGAGTCACCCTGTTTGCTGAAAAGGCATGTCCTACTGCTGGGTTACCGAGGCTCTGGCAAGACCTCATCATGCATGACTCTCAGTGGCCAAGAGGAGGTTTCTGCCGGGCAGCCCACAAAAGAAGCCTTTCTTTGCACAAAGACACTTGACGGCATGCAGCTTCTGCTGGTGGACACTCCGGGATGGAGCTTGGAGAGTGCGGACTTAGTAGCAGAGAGGCTAGATGGACAGAGCCCCACATCTGCTCACATCAGACACCTGTGCTATCCAGGTGTCCATGCTTTGCTGCTGGTGGTGCCCATCGGAGAGCCCTTCACTGAACAGCACAGACGAGGCATGCTGGAGCGGCTCGAAAGTGCTGGGATGCATGTATGGAGATACTCCATTGTACTGTTTACCGGGGCAGATCGGTTGTGGGGCAATGGTGTGGAAGAGTTTATTGCAGAAGGAGGAGCAGCGCTTCAGAGGCTGGTGGAAAGGTGTGGAAACAGGTACCACGCTCTGGATAACACCTGCTCTGAGACCAGCATACAGGTAAGTCATGGTGGGAAATGAACGAGTATAAAAGTCAGGGCTGGTATGATGATGTTTAATGATGTAGATTTTAAATTTTATATACACACACACACATATACACACACACACACACACAGTGGTCAGCTAAAATAATTATAATCATTATTTTATATTTAAAAAAAAATTATATATATATTTTTAAATATAAAATAACGGTTATAATTATTTTAGCTGACCACAGTTATTATTTACTTGCAACAATGAACGTGAATTGATGTGTTTTCATCCATTGGGTTGAGGCAAATGCATATAAAAAAAAACAAAAAAAAAAAAAACAGACAATACATTTATTGATACATGTCATAAATCTTACAAAAACAACAAATCTTGACATGGTGCTTCAGCACCTTTAAAAACACCTTTAGAGGACAGCGGGGAGTAACATTACTTGCTAACCTCTAAAGGGGACTTTAACAAACATTATATAAACAAATTGTTATGTTTGTTAATGACACCTTTAGACTTTGGCAAATAATATTTGCTTATTTGATGTTTTTTTAAGAATTCCTTTAGGGGGCCACAGCAGGTTAATTTTTTATGTGTTTGTTAAAGACCATGATAATGTTTGAGGTTTGTTAATAAATTTACAAAGCAGTGATGAGTAATATTTGTTTATTTTAGCTGGAGTTGTGTCTTTGTCAGTTGGGAGTAAGTATGAACAGCTAGGAAGCAAGATAGCTTGTCAGCTAATCACTTTAGGCTTGTACTTTTGTCATTTCATACAATGGAAAAATGTTCATCTGAATTATTAATATGGCATTTAATCACCAGCCAAAATGTCTTGAACAGTTGCACTGTATTGTACTGTAAAACAGATATATATTTAATTAAATTTAATGTATTTAAAAGTGTATTATAATTCTTTTCACTATGTTATTATATATTGTAATTGTCCAGATTGTCCAGTGTAAAGTGATTTAAATATCAGTTCATATTGCCCACTTAGGTTAGTGAACTTCTGCAAAAGCTGGAAGAGATGGTACAGGAGAACGATGGCTCATTCTTTGTGATAAATGACAGCATTCAAGCTCCCTGGCCTGCACACATCCAGCAAGGACAGGAGATAGATGGGATGATGGGGGATGCAGAGGTGTCACCAATATTTAGATCACCACCACGAGGTGAGTTCTTCTAACAGTTCTCTACAGACCAGTGATATGCAGCTGGCCAGTGTCCAGCACTGCTAAGTGACTCAAACATACCTGATAGTTGCCTGGTTTGAGTGGGTGTGTTTCAGTTAAGGTTGCATAAATCCAATAGTCAACACTGTGGGCAACAGTCAACTAGTTGAAGATCCACTGAAATACATTGGTGGTTAAAACTATAGTGAACAAGCTGGAGAAGAAAACAAATAAATTTTGTTCTAAACAAAAGTCCAAAGTACCGTACTATTACAGAAATATAACAAAATTAAACTAATTCTTTTGCAAATTGTGTAAAACTGTTCTGAAATACAGACTTACATGCCAGATTGGGTAGGTTTTGAGAACTGCTGACTCTGACAAGAAAGTGCCATTTGACTGATATGCAAAATGACCAATCACAGAGTTTTTAGCACAAGGTGCCTGTAACAAAAACAAACTGGTGTTAGCCAATTTACTACCAGCAGTTTCAAACAAAACTTAAAAAAATAACAGGATAGCATGAAGGTTTTCTGGTTCAACAACTACACTGCTCAAAAAAAATAAAGGGAACACTTAAACAACACAATATAACTCCAAGCAAATCAAACATCTGTGAAATCAAACTGTCCACTTAGGAAGCAACACTGATTGACAAATCAATTTCACATGCTGTTATGCAAATGGAATAGACAACAGGTGGAAATCATTGGCAATTAGCAAAGGAGTGGTTCTGCAGGTGGGGACCACAGACCACTTCTCAGTACCTATGTTTTCTGGCTGATGTTTTGGTCACTTTTGAATGTTGGTGGTGCTTTCACACTTGTGGTAGCAGGAGACGGACTCTACAACCCACACAAGTGGCTCAGGTAGTGCAGCTCATCCAGGATGGCACATCAATGCGAGCTGTGGCAAGAAGGTTTGCTGTGTCTGTCAGCGTAGTGTCCAGGAGACAGGCCAGTACACCTGGAGACATGGAGGAGGCCGTAGGAGGGCAACAACCCAGCAGCAGGACCGCTACCTTCGCCTTTGTGCAAGGAGGAACAGGAGGAGCACTGCCAGAGCCCTGCAAAATGACCTCCAGCAGGCCACAAATGTGCATGTGTCTGCACAAACGGTTAGAAACCGACTCCATGAGGATGGTATGAGGGCCCGACGTCCACAGATGCGGGTTGTGCTCACAGCCCAACACCATGCAGGACGCTTGGCATTTGCCAGAGAACACCAGGATTGGCAAATTCGCCACTGGCGCCCTGTGCTCTTCACAGATGAAAGCAGGTTCACACTGAGCACAAGTGACAGACGTGACAGAGTCTGGAGACGCCGTGGAGAGCGATCTGCTGCCTGCAACATCCTTCAGCATGACCAGTTTGGCAGTGGGTCAGTAATGGTGTGGGGTGGCATTTCTTTGGAGGGCCGCACAGCCCTCCATGTGCTCGCCAGAGGTAGCCTGACTGCCATTAGGTACCGAGATGAGATCCTCAGACCCCTTGTGAGACCATATGCTGGTGCGGTTGGCCCTGGGTTCCTCCTAATGCGGGACAATGCTAGACCTCATGTGGATGGAGTGTGTCAGCAGTTCCTGCAAGATGAAGGCATTGAAGCTATGGACTGGCCCGCCCGTTCCCCAGACCTGGTTAATAAATTTGATTTCCATTGATGATTTTTGTGTGATTTTGTTGTCCGCACATTCAGCTTTGTACAGAACAAAGTATTCAATGAGAATATTTAATTCATTCTGATCTAGGTTGTGTTATTTGAGTGTTCCCTTTATTTTTTCGAGCAGTATATTTCACTCTGAAAAGTTGCTTATTACTAACATTTAGCATGATAATCGTTTCAGACTGATAAAGCCAGTTCAGAGCCAGTTTAAATTCTTTCAAAGCTAAGGTTCTGAGAGCTGTGCTAATTTATAAAAAAATTATCTGTAGATTTCTTTATCAAAGATAGGATGCAATAGATTTCATAGATCTTTGGGTATTAGAATTCAATATTTTTATGGTACCAAACAAATGACTTCAAATGTCTGACTATCAAACAATTCATATCATTCACTACTTGATTTCTGTTCATAAGTAGGGAGTCTTAGCATCCATGAGCCAATAGACATGCTTAATTCTAAAAATAAGGTTGGTTGATTGCTTACTTAATGTAATTTAAATAGCCATAGTTATTAACCTCAACATATCTTTATTAATCTGCAGTCTGCTACGGTCAGTAAATATACTTTACTCAATTCCAGCTTGTCGCACTCATTTGTGGTTTACGCCACAAATACATTCTGTTTGTAATTTAACTGCTTTCTGCAGGCCCCCTAGTGGTCATTCCACTGGTGGAATGGGAATTTACTGATATTTTTATAGAGTCTGAGTGAAAGCATAGGGATTATTCTTTGAATAATTCACAACTCCCACTAGGATAAACATTGAGATAAAACAACTGCAGCTTTCTTGATATTGCAAAATGTGTACAACTGCCAATTAACGCCTTTAAAAAAGTTTTAGAAATGTTGACCATATATGGAGATGAAAATCAAGTTTGTTTGCTTCTGGCTTTCTGAATCATATTTCCAAAAAATACATTCTATTATTGAAGAAAAAAAGTACATATCATCTTGTGCAAAAATGAACACACCTGGTCAAATTACGTTTTTTTTCCCTCTCTAACTGAACCTATATGGAGAACATGTTTAAATATGGCTTTTTTTCTATTTGCCAAGTTTAAAATAATGGAGGAAAAATATAACATATGTGGCACAGGTCACATTTTTTTTCTCCAGTATGTTAAAATCAAAAAAATAAACCACAATTGTGTGTTGTGAGATAATAAATTAAATGTGTTATTTTTTTGAAAACTTAGAACTGAGGAAATCAACATGTAATTTCATCAGAGGGACCCAAACGGTTTTATATTGCAGAATGTTGTAGACTGACCTTCAGTTCAACTCAAGAACCTCAAAAACAGACAGAAATTACATGAATTTGATGACTATTGTGAAAATCGGTTCAAAAAAGGTATTGAACAGGGTCATGGGACTGTGGCTTAGGACAAAAGGGTCTTTTCCTTTTAATAGTACTCAGTACTCATTTGGGAACTTTTCCTATTCTTGCTTGATATAACACATAGGCTGCTCAACAGTCCAGGATCAACATCGCTGTATATTTTGCACTTCATCAGAAGGGATAAAGGTCTCGACCGCAGACAGGCACGTCTAGCAACTGCAGTCTCTTACTGTGAGAATGTGACTTGGCTTGTCTTGTTGAAACAAGCATGGATGACCAACCCTGAAAAAGATGTAGTCTAGATGGCAGTATTTGTTGCTCCAAAATGTATATGTACCCCTCAGCATTAATGATACCTTCACAGATGTGCAAGTTGCCCATGAAATTGGCACTAATGTACCCCCATACCTTGACAGACACTGGCTTTTGAACATTTTTCTCTTTGGCTTGAAGAACAGAATGTCCATTATTTCCAGTAGAATCTGAGAGATGCACTCAGACCACACACATTTACACTTTGTGTCAGTGCATCCTAGATGAGCTTTAGCCCAGAGAATTTGGCAGTGTTTCTGGTTGTTTATGTATGATGTCCTCTTTACATAGAGTCTCATGGTTATATTCATTACAGATGCATGTCGGTTTTTTAATGCAGTGCCATTTGAAGGTCATGGGCATTCAGTATTGTTTTTGGACCTTGCCCTTTAGATTTATCTGAATTTCCTGAATCTTTCAATAGTGTTATTTACTTTAGATGCCTTGCAATTTTGTGTTGAGAAACATTATTCTTGAATTGTTGGACTATTTGCTCCAACAGTTTTTGCAAAGTGGTGATTGAGGCCTGTGTAAATGCTCTTTTTATATCCAATCATGATAGCATCATCTGTTACCTATTTACCTGCTTACCTGTGGAAAAACAGGTACTTTTGATCATTCCACATACTTCCCAGTCTGTTCAATCTTTTTTTGGAATGTGTTGCAGGCATCCTATTTGGAGTTAGCATGTATTTAGATCAATAACTTTAATAAACTTAATATTTTACAACCCCATTTCCAAAGAAGTTCGAACACTGTGCAAAATGTAAGTAAACAAAATGCAATGATGTGCAGATTGTAACGATTGGCTTCTCCCACTCCACCATGTGCCCATTTGTTTTGATCTTCCACATGCTTTTGTTGTTTTTCTGTCTACTCCTGTCCCTTGTTTTGTGCCCGTTTCATTCCACCTGTCCGTCGTCATCCTTGTGATTATTTAAGCCCTGTGTTTGCCCCTAGTTTTTGCTGGTCTTTGTTTGGATGTTTATTGTTTGATGTACTGTCCGAGGTGTATGTATGTATTTGAAGAGTTTTGTTTATTTCTGGTTTGTTTGGAGTTCTGTGTTCATTTTGTCACGTCAGTCCCTCTTGCTCTCCGTATTGGCCATCTGACCCTGGATCATTTTGACCATGACCCTGGATATGCCCGTAATAAAAAAAAAAAACAAAACAAAACAAAAAAAACCTGGTGGTTGATTGGCAACAGGTCTCTAACATGATTAGGTATAAACAGAGCAGTCTTTCAGAAGTAAAGATGAGGAGTTAAAGTGTACAAGACTGCACTAGCAAATAGTGCAACAATTCAAGAACAATGTTTCTCAACATAAAATAGCAAATATCTTGCTTTTCATCATCTATAGTACATTAAAAGATTCAGAGAATCTAGAGAAATCTGTGTATTTGCCAGGGATAAGGCCAAAAAAAACAGTATTTGCTGGCCATGATATTTGGGCCCTCAGACAGCACTGCATTAAAAACAGACGTGATTCTCTATTGGAAATCACTGCATGGGCTCAGAAACACTTCTGAAAACCACTGTGAAAAGTTTGTCGCTGCATCCACAAATGCTAAATAAAATCTAGAATGCAAAGAAGAAATCATATATAAACAGGATCCAGGAATGCTGCCATCTGACAAATCAACATTTGGAAAATCCTAGACACAGTCTCCTCTAAGCTAAAGACAACTAAGCTTGTTATTTTTGTATTTTTTTAGCTGTATGATAAACATACCGTCCCTCACTCTCCCTTGCTATCTCTCTTTGTCGGTTTCGGTCCTTTTTTTCTGATCTTCTTTGGTCTCTGTTTTACGGCTCCTCCCTCTTTTGTTCTCAGAGTTGCGGATGTTGTTAGTGGGTTGGCAAGGTGCTGGTAAGAGTTCAGCAGGAAATGTGATCTTGGGTGGACGCAAGTTTGAGTCAGGCCGAAGAACAGAAGTCTCCCTACGTTGTCAGGCTTACGTCAGTGGCCGCCGCCTCACGATCGTGGACACACCAGGCTGGGACTGGTTTTCCATCGCCCGGACACCGGCTCATATTAGAAAGGAAATCAAACGAGGCGCAGGGCTACTTCACCCAGGCCCACATGCCCTCCTATTGGTTATTCCTGTTATCTCCACCCTCACCTCCAGAAAGAGACGGGCTCTGGAGAACCATCTGGAGATGTTTGGCAAGGAGGTGTCTCTTCACACGTTAGTGCTGTTCTCCTGCGGTGACTGGCTTGGTGCAACACCAATCGAGGAGCAGATCCAAAGGAATGGTGGGCAGCTGCTAAGTCTGATGGCATACTGCTTCAACTACTATCATGTGCTAGACAGCACCAGTGCTGCTAGAGGCCAAGATCAAGTCTCTGATCTTCTGCTAAAGGTGGAGGAAATGGTGGCACAAAATGAAGGGAGGCCATTTCTACCTGTGAAGTGTGAGTATGATTCTTGTCTTGCTTCTTTACTACTGTAGTTGTGTGACCAAATTTGGTCACTTCTGGCCAAATTACACATTTTGTAGATTTTTTTTTTTTGTAAAAACAAGTCATCTTAACTTCTGCAGCAAACTTTAAACTTTTTTTCCCCTCAAATGATAATGCAGGTACTTTATATTTAATTGACAAAAATAAAAAATAATTGTCACCTGCTAAAGTGAACAGCTTTGAAAAAACACCTTTTCTGTTGTAAAGTCTCAAAGCTTAATTAACTCATTAAGGCTTAAGTGACTTCTTGGGACTAGATTGGCAAACCAAGTATTGCCATCTGGAACTGTCAGCTGATGATAATTGTGGAGTGTAATAGATTCTCCAACTCTTAAAACCTTTTGCTAATACTCAACAACCATGGGCTTCTCTAAGAAGCTGGCAGAGGATCTGAAAAATAAAGCTAATTATTGCCTTAAAAAGCTGGGGTAAGTTGTAAGAATACTTCCAGCCTGAACCTGTACTTACGATCTCATCAAAAAACTCAAACTCAAAAAAGATTGCAAAACATCTCCAAACATAACATTAATGACTCTTTGGCCCCAGTCATCAGTGTTATGTATGAAGATAAAAATGAACAATTTTCTCTTTAAAAGAAAAACATTCATGCTGAAATTGTAACGACTGTTTAAGCATTTAAGCACAGACTTCTTTTTGAATGAGGCGCAATACCAGGCAGCCAATCAGAACCAGAGTCCATTTACATACATACACACACAAAAACAAACTGTTTAATTCCAAGTGATAAAGAAGGGTCAATGTATGATGGCTGTTTTGAAAAAAAAAAAAAAAAAAAAAAAGTGCCAGAAAGCAAAAGTGAATTTTTAAATAATTATTAAATGCCATTACATTTTTTTTTTAGAACTATGGCAAAATTCACTTTCTGATTTTATTGCATCTGAACTCGATGCTGTATAACTATACCCTGTAGTCACAGCTGTATGTGCAATATGGACTAACTTTTTTTTCTATATTTTACAGTGAATGAAGAACAGGAGGATGAGGCAACATGTGGGAAATGCACTCTCCAGTGAGAAAACAAATTAACGTTCTCCTCAGAACACAATTACACATGATCAGTGAAGGTGATGAACTGTGCTGCAGTTTCATTTGTAGAATAATTTTACATTTAACAACATGGTTTTGCATGGCTATGTAATACTGTTGCAGCCATATCTTTACTGCAAATAAGCTGAAGAGGGAAAGTGTAAAGATAAGAACTTAAAAACTGTGCAGAGAAGTTACCCAAATAACTCTTAAGTGTTTATGAAGACACTTGAATTGAAATGCACTTGGGCACTGCTCACATGAACTTTGTAAAAAGGTAGTTTTGTACGCTGTTAATTATAATCCATTTGAAATACTTTATTTTTCTGCATCACATACAGATCTGTAGAATCTTCTTAGGATGCATGGTTATGGCAGTTTATGCTTAAAATTTTACATCATTACCACTGTGTCATACAGTATTTGAAAGTGCTTTTTTTGTGAAGTCTTTATAACAATTTTGCACACTTTGTATGTTCTGTCTGAAATGTAACCGTAATCACTAAAGTCATGTAAAGGCCCATGTCAGCTCAACATCTAAATGAACATCTTTGCTGTTTTCAGCATTTTGGATCTGTATTTAGATTTAATGATCAGGGAGTAGCACATTTGTTCCTAATATGCTACTGTCCTACATATACACAGCTTAGCCAGCTTTAAAGGAAAATGCATGTATTTAGAGCACTTAGTGTCATATTTGCTGCTGCACATTTTGCACCTGATATTTTCAATGGAATAAAGTTTGAATTTTAAAGTCTGGTGTGTAATAGCATTTAAGACCTTGTTTAGAATAAAGCTCAATTTCCTTAAGTGTAGTTGGCATGTCTAACTAACGCTATACTTAGTCTGAAGGTCTGACTCCTGTATGAGTTAGGTAGGGCAACCTTTAGCCCTAGTTGTTCACACTTTGGTGTTAAATAATCCTGCAGTGCATTAAAGTCCCACATCATGGCCACATCATTTTTTGACACTGTTCAAGTACATGTGGTTCATAGAAAGAAGCCGTTGTGAACCGATTGTTTTGTGGTGTGTATCCACCTATTCAGCCTACAGCAGTAATGTACATTTGTTGATTTTCTAAGTTAAAATAAGTTAACTTGTCCTCTACAGAGAACAAACCTGCACATGAATTTATATACTGAAATTGTCCAGAAAATTACAGCACATTAATACAATGTTCCATCTTAGTTACTCATCACTAAATTGAGTCACTATGCACTCAATTTAGTGTAGCCTCATGTAAAAGGCTACACTAAATAGGATATAAATAAATGGGGGGGGTGATGCATTTTGTAACCATGTAAAATAAATACTTTTGATTCAATATATGCAATATCAACAACAAAACCAGAGACATGGAATACTGTAATGGTGTCAACTTGAACGAACACACACACACACACACACACACACACACACACACACACACACACACACACACACACACACACACACACACACACACCCCTTCTAAGCCGCTTCTTCTTCTGGGTCACGGGGGGTGCTGGAGCTTATCCCAGCTGTCATCGGGCGGAAGGCTGGATACTCCCTGGACAGGTCACCAGTCCATTGCAAGGCGGACAGACAAACATACACATTTACTAACACCTATAGTCAATATACCATGTCCAATTGGCCTGACTGCATGTCTTTGGACTGTGAGAGGAAACCGGAGAACCTGGAGGAAACCCCCGCAGACATGGGGAGAACATGCAAACTCCACACAGAAAGGACTTCTTGCTGTCAGGCGACAGCACTAGCCACTGCACTGCCCTTAATTCAAACACATAAATTGAATTCTTTTGAAAATGGGGAGGTAAACTTAATACATAAATACAAAAATAATGAAGTAAAAAGCAAATAAAAGTGGCTCCAACAGATTCTAGGAGAAACCAAATTCAGTCCAGAACACAATTGTAGAAATGTCTATATAAACAAACAAACAAAATAAAATCTGTAAATATGCTATACCACACTGTCCAAGTGCAGTAAAACATACAACCCGCAGAAAAAAAGGGTGAGATGGAATATAAGCTGTAAATCAAGAGTGAAGAAAATACTATGAAATTAGGAAATGATAGTACAGAATAATACAGTGACCAAAAAAACATGGCATATTAAAACTCACATTTGAATTCGTTAAGTAGTCCACTTTGCTTTAATGCAGCTTTGAAGACTTTTGGCTGTGTCAAGCAGCTTCACAGGAGCAGAGATGCTCTTCTTACATGACTGAAGACACACATGAAACTGCAAAACCCTTTGAAATGGTTGAAACTCAGCACCTGAAAACTACTTGTTCAAGGAGAATGTGAAGAACCAAATCAACCTGAAATTTAGGGATGCGTGACTGGCCAAAATCAGAACTGGTCAATTTTTGCTCCAATCAATTTATCATTTTTATTTTTGGTTGATCTGTGTTGCATTATTAATGTGAGCTAGGGATCTATATGCTTCTGCTACACTAGTAACAAAATGTCCTATTGCATAAATCTGTATGACATTGTGTTAAATAGTCAGCTGCCTCTTACTTTCAGTTGGACTTTTTTGATTCATGTTTTCAATTGACAAGCATGGCCAAATGGCCAATCTGGCTGTAAATAAACCAGAATTGGTGGGCTCTACAATTTGTTTATATTCTTGGTCCATGTAGTTTTGAAAAATGTTAACACACTCCATGGGCACTGTGATAAACCTTAATGTAAAGACAAAACTGTCCAGAAATTGTTCATTTTTGGAAAGCATGTATTTGGCATTTCACAAAAAAATGTGAACATAAAGACCAACAGGCAAAAACAGATTATAAAAATCAATCTGTAGTATATGCTTCAAACAATGCTCATCATTCAAAGCCCAATAAACATATCTCTGGTCCATTCTGTAAGTCTGTCAGAATCATATGCCTTGAAGTCCTACCATATATCATAACCATATGAAGTCCTGGGCTTCACATTTGTGCACACTGAGAAGAGTTGCTTGCTTTGCTTCTGCCTATACCATGTGGCAGCTTTCCGATCTTCCTTAGCTTGTTCAAGGAACAGGAAGAAACTGGAATGGCTAGCGATGTAGACAGTTTGAAGTGGTGCCAAGAACGAGGCTTTGAATTCCTTAAGAAAACTGGATGAACCACAGGGGCCAATCAGTTATATTCACTCTGGTCACTTTATTCTTTATCCATAGGGTCCAAACCTCCGAAAGCATCCTGTGAAGAAGAAAGAGGGAAAAACGCTAACTGACAGATCCATAGGAGGAACATAGGAGACGATAAATTTAACCACTGCATGACACATTGCTTGATCTTACCTTTGAAATCACTGGTGCAGTCTCTATGACGCAGCAGACCCCAAAGAAAGGCTTCCATTAGCCTGACCAAAGCATGAACTCAAAAGGGGTTCAAACTACAGTGCCAGTCAAAAGTACACTTGCTGAAAACTAGTAAGGTTTTTCAAAAATGTAATTTTTGGTAAATGTGAAAACACGTTACAGTATCCACATTCTCAAAATAGTGTTCAAAATACTGAAAGCTGTCATTAAGTTGATTCCTTTGCCTTAAGAGTTTCAGATACATGAGGCACTCAATTTACAAGTGCTATGGTGTTGAAATTAGGAGGCAGGCAGGTCAGGTCATTACTTTGAGTTATTCTTCACTTTCTTTCTTTGTGGGCCAGTTGTTGCTCAGTTTTAAGGTGCCTTTCAGGCTGTTATGCTGAAGAATAAACAATTACCCACAACTCTGCAAACCACATTCCTGATGAAATGGCAGAAATGAGAGGTATATGATCATCTTTCTGTAGAATAAAACTCCACAGTAACAATTCTAAACAGTGAACAAACTGTAGACCACAGCACTGCCTGGGAACCGCACCTGGAAAACTTATGCTCACCCACACCCTCTGTATGTCTTCTAAACATGGATAAAAGTCAATAGATTGGACACACTTCCTATTAGAAACACGTTCTAGTACTTTTACTAGAAATCATCAAAACTATGAATTTCTATGGAAATATGCGATAACCAAAAAAATGCTAGATTCTTCTAACATTCCTTTACACTATTGGCAAGTCCAATATTTGACACACATTTCAAGAATTTAAGCATACATATTTCAATGTCTAATATTTTTTTTTAAATCCTTCAGTCCAAATGTTTGACAGGTACTGCATATGGTAAACCCAAATATTTGCTAAGAATGGGAATTTTCACTCCTCCGCTTTCTAGCTTCTGTACTGTTTTGACCCGAAGAAGTCTTTCTTGGCTTCTGCCCTCTAGATAAACCAGCTTCACGCAATCTTCTTTGGATTGTTGATATTGAAACTTCTGTTTTTCTAGTTGCATTTAACTGTGCTTGTATTTGAGGGGCAGTCAAGTCACCATTTTGCTCATATGTGACTCGAATAAACTTGTTCTCTGATTCTGAGGTCACTTTTGGCCTCCCTGACCTTGCTCGGTCCTCATGAGTACCTGTTTCTTCAACTCGTTTGATAGTCTTGGATACAGCATTCACAGACACTTGCAGTGTTTTTGCTATTTTCCTTAAAGACTGACCTTCCTTTCTTAACTTAATTATAGACTCCCTTTTTTCACGGCTTAACTGAGCATGTTTTGCCATTTTCTCTTCCTTCACATTCAGGATTGTCAGTGGTGTGTTTATGCAGTGGATATTTTTAGCAGTGAACCTTCACCTTGTATAGTAACAGCCAGATAACTTGGAAACGATTTAAGAAAGGCAAATGCCACTGTTTCTTTTTGGAGCTTCAAGGGGAAATCCCCTTGCTTTCAGAGAAATTTACCATATTTAATTTTTAACTCTGTTATTATCTGCTCATTTAAACACACAATGAAATTAAGTGATTATATGCAGGTTTCTAGTTTAAGCTATAATAACTTGATTATGGGTAAGGAATTTTTGACTGGTACTGTATTTTCCAGAACAAAGCCATGGAACAATAATCTGATGTCATCACAGCAGAGAAATGAAGGTTGGAACAAAGAACCTGAGGGGAAAAGAACACAAGTGGCGACATTTCTTAACTCTCAAATGTCCATTTCTACTGGCACCCTTTTGTTCTTTATGTGCACCTCATACACTATATTTCCAAAAGTATTTAGTCACCCATCCAAATAATTGAAATGAGGTGTTCCAATCACTTTCATGGCCACGGGTGTATAAAACCAAGCACCTAGGCACACAGACTACTACAAATATTTGTCAAAGAATGGGCCACTCTCAGGAGCTCAGTGAATTCATTGCCATGATAGAATATCATTGCCATGATAGAATGCCACCTGTGCAACAAGTCCAATCATGAAATTTCCTGGCTACTAAATATTCCACAGTCAACTGTCAGTGGTATTATAACAAAGTGGAAATGATTGGGAACGACAGCAACTCAGCCATGAAGTGGTCGGCCAAGCAAAATGACAGCGCTGGATCAGTGGATGCTGAGGCACATAGTGCACAGAGGTTGCCAACTTTCTGCAGACTCAATGGCTACAGACGTCCAAACTTCATGTGACCTTCAGATTAGCTCAAGAACAGCGTAGAGAGCTTCATGAAATGAGTTTCCAAGGCTGAGCAGCTGCATCCAAGCCTTAAATCACTAAGCACAATGCAAAGCGTTGAATGCAGTGCTGTAAAGTGCTGCCGCTGGACTCTAGAGCAGTGGAGATGTGTTCTCTGAAGTGACTAATCATGCTTCTCCATCTGGCAACCCGATGGATGAGTCTGGGTTTGGCAGTTGCCAGGAGAACGGTACTTGTCTGACTGCATTGTGCAGTGAAGTGTAAAGTTTGGTGGAGGGGGGATTATGGCGTGGGGTTGATTTTCAGGATTTGGGCTCGGCCCCTTAGTTCTGGTGAAAGGAACTCAAAGCCTCAGCAGACCAAGAGATTTTGGACAGGTTCATGTTCCAAACTTTGTGGGAACAGTTTGGGGATGGCTCCTTTCTGTTCCAACATGACTGCACACCAGTGCACAAAGCAAGGTCCATAAAGACACAGATGAGTGAGTTTGGTGTAGAAGGACTTGCTCGGCCTGTACAGAGTCCTGACCTCAAACTAAAAGAGCACCTTTGGGATGAATTAGTGCAAAGACTGCGAGCCAGGCCTTCTCGTCAACAGGGTTTGACCTCACAAATGCACTTCTGGAAGAATTGTCAAGAATTCCCATAAACACACTCCTAAACCTTGTGGAAAACCTTCCCAGAAGAGTTGAAGCTGTTATAGCTGCAAAGGGTGGGGCGACATCATATTAAACCCTATGGACTAAGAACAGGATCTCACTCAATTTCATATGCGTGTGAAGGTAGATGAGCGAATACTTCTGGAAATCTAGTGTAGGTATTTGTGAAAAGATCTGCAACACCATCTAAAAACTACACACAAAATAACTGCTTAAATGTTGATCTCCTGGTCCAGCTAGTTACTAATCACTGGGTTAGGGCTGGCGTTTTACACAAATATTACTCTTACCACAAATGTAATTAATCAGCCAAAACAAATTTGGAACCTGAAATTTGCTTCATTTGTTTTGCAGTGAAGCTACAAGTTAGCTAGTTTAGTTTAGCTACAAGTCATGGAAGCATATGACCACCAACTAGCACCACCCAAACGGCATGCCTACATCATACACTAGCCTCAAACTGTGGTGAATTGTTAAAGTGGAACTTCAATTTATTTAAAATCTTCTGCTTTCTGCAGTGTTTTAAAACATTAATAGTCTTACTAAGATTTGCACCGTGCTAATAGGCTGGGTATAAGCATGAGTGCAGGAGGTCAGAGAGGCCTACTTCTTTCACAGGTGCCAACAGTGTGGGAATAACGGTTTAAATTATGAGTTATTCTCAGTACTGAGTACTGATGTCATGGAAAAGGCAGTAAAAAAAATCTTTATCTATATAAAACAAGTCATGTACAAGTACGCCTTTTGTTTGTATTTACCAAGCAGTTGGCAAAACAGTACCTTCACATAATGCATAATAATAATGCCTTCAGCCTAAAACTGCTCTGACATGGTTTCAGCAAAGGGCATGTTTACTGTGATGCTCACTGTGCCTTTACACCCCTTGCACATTAGAAAAGTGGGTCACAGATGAATACTTAATGGCAAGCACATGAGCACGTGGACAAAGTACACAAAACCACAGCTTTCGCTGAGTGTGGTACATGTTTAACCTGTGCACCACATAAGTTTGTACCAAATGCAGGCCTTTAATTCTCAAGGTCTCTTGCTGAAAACCAGGACAGTCCAATCTTATCAGCACAGGTCTGGTGTGGCTGCGGGTTATCATTCCAATAAAGGTGGAGCTCACATGATCTTTTGCTGAAGACTGGGACCAACTGATTAAATCAGTAGGGGGCGATTTGGGAAAGGCCACATGTCTATTAATAAAAACAATGAGTTAATAAACACACAAAGGGAGGCGGCGATGGGGATGGAGCTGTGTAAGGTATTGGTCTCTCGGCACGGTTTACAACACCAAATAGTTCAACTGATTTCTCCAACACTTATTAACTGTTACTTAGCTACATTTCCACAAAACTGTGGGACCTCTCCCATAAACCAGAGGTGCACTCCGGCGAGCCACGGCCCAGTTTATTTATTTATTTAACACCTGCTGCTCCCTTTACTTTTTAGCCACATTAGCCTCGTAGCTCCAGAGAACTAGATATGCCAGCACCTCAGGTGGCTAACATAGGGCTTTATCGACTGTATTTGGGATAAGAAGAAAACTGTGTACATTCGTTAGACTCTTTGACCAAACTAATCATTGAAAGCACAAAATAAAAAGGTGCATAATATAACATACTTACACTATTAGGCGATGTACACAGTGAGCCAGCGCGTGTACGGAGCCGCCGGCAGCCGTTAAAGCTGCAAATGTTCAAATGAGCATCGCTCCTGCGCGCGGAGAACAAAGCGCGTGAATAAATAACACCGCTGCTCGAGGACCAGTCCTGCCACGACTGCGGCTTCTTTTGGGTTCAGAGGCGGACTGAACGCCAGTTGGCCTAGTACTGCCACCTACAGAGCGGAGGTTTAGAATAGCCTCGGATGTGAAGCACTGTTTCACAAATACCCTGTGAATACGGAGCCCTGCTCCATCTCGTATAAACAAAATTAATGCGTGGCCACAACTTAACTTTTTAAGTCATGGCCACCTATTAGGATCTCGCTGCTATGGCTTACTAAGTCATGGCCACACATTATTTCTATATTCGCTCATTATAAAGGATGTGTAGACACATAGTACCACTGAGCCCTGCTGGTGAGATCCTATATAAATAAAGTGTGGTCACACTGTTTTAACGCGTGCGAACGAGATACTAATGCATGGCCAGGACTTACCATGTCATAGTCACACATTAGGATCTTGTTCCCACACCAGTCTCTAAAATTCAGATGCCTCTGAGGGTCTACATTACCTGTATTGGGTGTTTGATCAGGACTGGAGCGCTCTGCACGTTGGTATATCTCCATGACCAATGCCAAGCTTCGACTAGAGAAGTGTTTCTTAACCCTGGTCCTGGATCTCCACTGCCCTGCACGTTTTCCTTGCTCCCAACACACCTGACCCAGCTTATCAGCTCTCTGACAGCTCATTATTGAGTTAAAGTGGTTGTAGGAAGGCACTAAAGTGCTGAATGGGGGAAGTCGTGGGCTGGAGGTTACGGAGCCAGCCTCGTGACCGGAAAGTTCGCCGGTTCGATCCCCAGAACCAACAGCACATGAGATGTCCTTGAGCAAGACAGCTTACCTCCAACTGCTCCCCCGGTGCTGCGGATAGGGCTGCGCACCGCTCCGGGCATGTGTGCTCACTGCCCCCTAATGTGTGTGGGTGTGTTCACTAGAGTGTATGTGGTGTTTCACTTCACGGATGGGTTAAATGCGGAGGTGAAATTTCCCCCTTATGGAACTAATAAGGGTCACTTAATCTAATCTACTTTAATGCAATCAAGTCCTCACAGCTGGGTTCCACATCTAGTGTAAAGTCTTCTCAGAAGAATAGAGGCTGTTACTATAGCAAAGAGGGGACCCAGACAGAACCTTCACTTCCTTGACCATATTGATATTTATTCTGAATTGTGCATATATTAGGCTACATAGTCTACATGTATTATAGACACGTGTTTACTAGTTCTTTATTTAATCAAGGGTTCTTACACATCTTCAAAACAACAGCTGTCATGCCCTCTATTGAGTAACTAGAGAAAATATTTCTATATTTTCTTATTAGAGCTGTGCATTTTTGTCTTTCAAAGACTGTATGTTGAAAAGTCAATATATCTATATTAAAGATCTAACATTTAAAAACAAATATATTATGAATTATATTCATAATATCTCTCTTCTCCCCGCGACCCTGACGGAGAAGCGGCTTAGAAAATGGATGGATGGATGGATGGATGGATATCTCTCTCCTCTCCATACCATTTTTACAATGTTCATCACACACATACACAATTAGCACACCAAAAGGAATTATGTGGTAAATTATTCATATTGAGATTTTCAAAATTATAAATAAAAAGCCCAAAACATGGAAAACTAAATTTTCTTACATTTTTTAAAGTCCGATACAATAAGGAAACACTGTTAAAGTTTTAAAACATGCAGTTCACTCCTGTATCAACGCTGCAAAAGATGTTGAACTCACTGTTTCTGTGATGTCACAAAAACCAACATATTTACATGTAACTGCCTTTCCAACTGTAGTAGCTTAGCCTCACCCATTCACACTGAAGTTATAAAGAGTGTTTCAGCCTGGACTGCTTTATTGAGAAAGCCAATCAGATCTGAGGTTTATATATATATATATATATATATATATATATATATATATATATATATATATATATATATATATATATATATAGTTTCCTGTCAGAGTTAAAGCAAGGTGGGAAAATGTGTTAAAAGGATAAAAAATGATGACTGTTTTGAATATTAAAAACAAACACAGAGTGAACATTGGAGAAATTCATAATAAATGTTGGAAATGGGCCCTTTAATAAGAATATGTCCACTTAAGTAACACAATCTAAAAAAAATAAATAAAAATAATTAATTTTAAAAAATAGTAAAACTTGGAATAGTGAAAAAAAATGTGATGAATTTCTCTATAGGTCTGGCAGAACTCATTTCAGGAGAGAAACACGTAATGAAAACACACAAACTTTAATAATAAGAATACATAGCAAAACAGAATACAGTATATAAGAATAAACACAAAGACAGGGAGACAGAAGATGATACAGTGAAGTAACAGCAACAGTGTGAAACTGGATGGCAAAATATTAAATTAACACGATCATGAATTAAGAGACAGTTCAGGCCTATGTGATTCAGATGATTTAAAACAGGGGTGTCCAATCTGCAAAGAGTCTTTGCAAGTGGTAACCTCCTGCTTTGTTGGTGTGAAAGCCTACAGCCACACTGGTCATTTGTACATAAGACTGGACACCCCTGATCTAAAGGTTTAAACGGGCAAACAACAGCAGCAGATTCTGAGACAGAAAATCAGCTAAGCTGTAGTAGACACATTTAACAAGACACTTACATAGCCAGACATGCTAACTTTGGAGAAGGCAGAAGGTAAGCAGAAAACCTACATAGTTATGTCCAAGATGGTGTGCGGCAAAGGCCATGTCTTCAGTCAAGTCTGCTTGTCTAGAGTTTGTGGAGAAAGTCTTATGACTCAACTGTCCACAAGCTATCAGTGGCGATCAAACAGACAGTCCACATGACTGAAGTCAGATATTTGAAGCTTTTGAAGGAACGGTGGCTGGAAATCCAATTCACAACTCAAAGACGAATTCTGAAATTCTTGTTCACACTTCCTAGACAGTATTCCTTGGAGGCAACATAAGGAAACATCCAAATCATGAAACTGTGGTGTTTTACATTCATGAAACCTTTTCTAAAAATGACTTTACCATGCATGACACCAACTGACACAGCTAAAGAATGTCATACACAGTCCAACAAATCAGATGCAATACACATTCATGAAGTGTACAAACATCATACAAATCACATATTTTATGTCTCAGTATGCTATTGGTGTCTTGTGAACTTCCCAGTTTTAAATGTGTGAGGCAAAATGTCTTTTTAGACATTTTAGGCTTTGTGGTAAACTCTGTCATTGAATGCCACTTGCCTGATGTACTTATTTTAGATGTCCTTAATTCAGTGAACTGGGCTCCTGATGTTGTCCATTGCTGGAACATCAAAGTTAACTTTCAGATAAAAGAGAAATAAACTCCTTTTTTCCTCTCTGTGCCCAGGGGTGAACCACAAAGGGTGAGAGGTCTACAAGGGGCTCTGGCTGAGCTCCTATTCTTCATGTTACAGGCTGGACCATTTTGGGTTCTCTTGCTCCATAAACCTTGTCCAGCAGGTCAGGTTTTCACCACTAGCTCCCTGTTGCTTTGCTTCACCTCCATGTACTCTGACAACAGATCTCTCTACTCTGCTTCTTCTGCCTGTGCCACATAGCAACTGTTTCCATCTTCCTAAAGTGGTTCTTCTACACCGATCTTGAGAAAGAGCAGGGAGAAAGGAACTGGAGAAGATGTTTCAGACTTAATCTCCATCTCAACACACAAGAGACTAGTTCAGCCATACCTGATCTACCAGGGTAGTTAGTGAAGATAGTGGATGCAAAGGTTGACCAGAATTCTGCTTAGCAACAGTGCGGACTGTGAAAGACTTGTGAAAGTATATGTTGGAAAGGGACGTAGACAGACTGAGAGGGCATTTTCAGAATGGAATGCTAAGAATCAGTCTTTATACGGGACCCCAGAGAGACTTCCTCAAGGGAATTGTCAATGAGTCCAAAGCTCTGAAGGCATTCTCTGAAGAAGAAGAAAAAAAAAAACCCAAAGTAGCACTTACACAACATCCTTTGAAGGAGATGAGAAAGTCACGTAATGAATGTGTTAAACAAGAATGCTACCTAACAGATCTTGTATATGAGAGTACAAATTAAAAGTATTAAGTGAGTAAATTAATTGAATAAACTTACCTTTGATGTCATCTGTAGTTTTCTAAGAGACAGCTACAGCGGGCCCATAACAAAGGCTTCCATCATCCTGGCCAAAGCATGAACTCAAAGACGTGGCTGTCTACTTCAAGAAGCATGACAGTACAGTACCAGTCAAAAGTACACTTGCTAGATATTGTACAGTGTAAGTTTTAAGTTTACTTTAAACTTTGTACAGTATAGAAATCATCAGAGGTATTCAAAATGGTGAAAACGGCATTGAAAACTGTGCCTTCATCTTGGAAAAGGCACCTTTTGCATTCAGTTGAAAAATGATACTGGATATTGCAGTCTGGAAACCAGGCAGGCCAGGTCATTACTTTAAGTTATTCTCCACATTCTTTCTTTGCCAGACTAGTAAGCTATTATTTAATTTTGAGGTGTATTTTGTGTTTTCAGCATGATCAAGACAAAAGGAGCACCCAGAAAGCACAGATCCTTATGAAACAGGATGACCCTGTCTGAAGTACGATATAATAACCATGTTCACTGAAAAATGCCTTTAACCACCAAAGTCATTGCGCTCCTACCTCTTTTTCACCAACAAATGTACCAGGGCCTAAGCTCAAACAAACAAAAAGGTTCTTAGCTGGCCAAATTCTGGCCTCATAAAATCTGCTGGCCTGGGAGTAAAACTGATCAAGAGTTGATCTACTATTTTCAAAAGAAAAAAAATGAGTATTTTAAAATTTTGTTTTGTAATAAAATACTATTTTTGTTTTTACTGGAGTTCAATTATGTCTTCAGTTCTATTCTATTCTGGAAACCGTTACTGTTAAAAGTAACTTTGAGAGAGCAACATATTTACTAAGCCCCGATTACTAAGTGCAGCCACATGGTTTGTTAACATTGTGTTGAATGCTGACTTTGTGAACAGTTCACTTAAGTAATGTTACTAAGCTATATAATTTTCCAAATGAGTGAAAACAGCATAATCCCCAGTGATTTGTGGAAGAAATATCTAAAAAGAAAAAAAAATATATATATATAAAATAAATAAAGTTTTCAAAGGAAAGCCAATGTGTACACAGAAATACAAGACATGCTAAAAAACCTAAACTGAGCTTAAAAATAACAAAAAAAAAAAAACAGCAGTGGCGCCTTGTCAGTGAAGAAGGGCTACATGTGGGAACAGCAACTGTAGAACATGCTCACACACTCATTCTATGTCTGTAGGTGCTAGTCAAAAGGTTTGGACACACCCCTTTATAGATAAATTTTCCTTCATTTGAATGTTCCATATAGAACTTATAGTGAAGCTGTGAACTGTCACTATAAACTACACACATGAAATTAGGTGGAGACCAAACGTAAACAAAATCAAAACTATCCTCTGAAACATTCTTCAGAGCAGCCCCCTTTTGCTTTGATGCAGCTTTGCACACTGTGTCTGCTAAATGCCATAAATGTAAATGTCTTGACATTTTCTCAATTAGCTTCATGAAGAGCCACCCAAGATCAAAATAATTTAGAAATCATTAAGAATTTTAGCATAAGCCTTTAGATCAAAATGTCTTCAATTTTCAAAGACATGCATTCAGTCAGGCGTGTCCAAACTTTTGATAGCTAATCTATACAGTGGACTCGACTTCCATGTTGCGGTTCTCTACTTTCTCGGCTGTTTTGGCCTGAGCAGTTCTCTTTCTGGGTTTCTGCCCTCTAGCTAAGCCAGCTTCACGCAGTCTTCTTTGGATCGTTGATATTGATACAACTGATGTTCTAGTGGCATTGAGCTGAGCTTGTATTTTAGGGGCACTTAATTGACCATCTCGTAGGCTTATGACTCGAATAAACTTGTTTTCCGATTCTGATGTCACCTTTGGCCTCCCTGACCTCGCTCGGTCTTCATGAGTACCAGTTTCTTCAACTCGTTTGATGGTCTTAGCCACAGCGCTTACAGAGACTTGCAACGCTTTTGCAATTTGTCTTAATGTTTGGCCTTCCTTTCTTAATGTAATTACAGACTCTCTTTTTTCTCTGCTTAACTGAGTGCGTTTTGCCATTTTTTGTTCCCTTTACATTCAGAGTGTCAACGATGGATTTTTGCTGCTTATGTTTCTATTATATTATTAAGTGTATTTATAGAAACGAACCCTCGTTAGTTTTAGTAACTGCTAAGGAAAGATTAACGGTTAAAGGGTAACATGATAATTCACTTGTAGGACAGATAACAAAGACACTTGGTCTTCCAATACTGTAATACACAGTACAATTCAAGCATAACTAATCAGGGCTTCAGAGGGAAATCCTCTTGCTTTTGTTGTCCATATCATGGAGGTCTAAAATGTTCTTACATTTTTTTTTCTCTTTTGTTTATCCACTAAACACCAAAATTAAGCCATTCTATGCAGGTTTATAGTTGAAGCATAATTCATCATACAGTCAGGGGTATTGAAACTTTTGACTGGTTCTGTATCTTCTAGAAAGATGTCAAATAATACACTGATGCCATCACAACAGAGATGAGTGTCGACACAAAGGACCTGAGGAGAAAGAACACAAATGAGAAAGCTCCTCCTCAAGTTCTGACAACTAAATGACAAAATTAAGCCGTAAAAAGCTGATTTGTTAGTTGTCCATGATGACAATGCATCATGGACAATTAACATTTTATTAATTATTAAGTATTGTTGCACCCCTAGTAAACATTTATAAAATGCAGAAATTTGGATGAACAGTTACAAATGCAGTAAAATCAAAACTGACCTTTAAAAAAAAAAAGGTAAGATCAATGCGGACATGCAAAACAGTAGTTCAGCATCATCTAAATGTTTGGTTCCTCAAGTGCACAATAAATGCATCGTCATGAAAAACACTGTTCAGCCCCAAAACTCCCTCATCCAAACTCATTACTGAGTACTGTAAGAGGATGAAAGGGGATGTCAACATGGTTTTTAGTGTTTAAAATATTGTTTTAATAGTAAAAATACACTCTAGAAAAAGTGTTTACTGGTATTAAATACAAGAAATACTAATAGAATAATACAATTTAATAGTACACTCCCATGCAAAAAAGGGGCCCAGCCCAAAATTTCAAAACATAAATCTTTCAATAGTTAAATCATGATACAATTACATAAAGTAATTTAGTATAGCAATTATTTTCCCTTTCCCATCTCTTTAAATGTTGAAGTCTTGTAGGTAAACTTGCTTTTACAGAAAGATGAGTCAATATTTTTCCACTTAGCATTGATGGTTTCACACTGTTGCAAAACATTGCGAAGCCAGTTCGTGTTTAATGGGAGACCAAATATTTTCTACAGGGTTTAAATCTGGACTCTGACCCTATATAGAAAGATCAGTAAAAGCCACATTTTGAGCCTGGTCCTTTTTTTTTTTTTTTTTTTTTTTTTTTGCAGGGAAGTGTAGATAAATGCTCCAAACATTTTGAGCTGCTACCTGTTCAAAACTGTAAGGGCATGTCAGATCACATAATGACTGACAGTGGCACCTCCCTTGCAACATAAACAGTAGCAGTGATGAGCAGCACAGCCAGCAATGCTAGAGTAGCACATGCAAAGGGCAGGATCAGTGTGGTTCAGTCCTACACATTTTATTTTGAAGAACAAGAGCCTCCCTACAGGAAAATAGACCGCTTCACTCTTCTCAGCCGCTCTCTGAATGGTTAGTACAAATGCAAAATGGTGAACAAATTTTCTGATGGTAATTGTAGAGATATTGTTACATATTACAGCTAATGTTTGAGAACTCAGGCACTCATTAAGACAGGTAGATCACATACATGTCTGACATGTCTGAAATTTGTACACTGAGTGCTATCCATAAACTATACTGCTAGGCCAAGCTTCTATAACTAAGGCCACCCAAGGTCTAGTTGAGTTAGCACAGTCATATTTGCAGATAATGTGGAGAAATCTCTTGTGTCGTATCGTGCGACACACCCGTAAAGTACGACAGGTGGGAAACCATATGATCCTTAATGTTAGGAGTGGTAGCTAACGTAACACTAAGCTAATGTGTCACTTTATTCCTACAGTTAAAATGAACTGCTAGCCATCACACTCTCAGAAATGAAGCCCAGCAATCTGGTGGCTAGCACATAAATCTACAGGAATCTATGCTACAAACTTGGAAAAGCTTATATAATCTACTTGCTGGGAGTTTTGGCTGAGACTCAAAGCAAAATGAGAGCAGTCACTTTATATGAGGGTGGGGAACACGAATAGCTGACATAAACATATTGCTAACTCTGATGGTACTTTGGCAGATCTGACAAATTTAGTCTCAAGCAACTCTAATCTAATTGAGGAAAGTGGCAGGAAAAGTCAAAAATCACTCAACAGAAAAGACCAACATCATTCTTTCTCTGTCAGTTCATAGTAAAAACATTCCAAAAGCTACAGATGATAGTTCAAAAAAATAAAAAAGCTCATCAAATGAATGTGAACATAGAACATGCACTAATGCTTCAGTGTTTTACAGGTATCCCTAGCAGCACTGATGCCCACCTCACATTGCCTTTATAATGTTTTGCCTGATCTAAAGGTCCATGTTGTCCATTGGTAGGGTTTTTCTTCATCACGATCAGACTTGCTCTTTCTGACCAAAAGTCTATCCTCTCTCGTAGTGGTCTTTCTCCCAGGAATCTTCTCGTCCTTCACTGATCTACTCATTCTAGAATTTTTTTTTTTAACTTCCCGTTCTGTTCCATCTCAGCATCATGAACCAATTTTCATACTTAAACACTAAACATTCACTAACACCTAACAGATGTACTTTGCCACATTTTGGACTTTATTGCTCCTTCTTGTGCATTCACTGAGTATGCTCACCATCATGTTACAACAATGGTGATCCAATCAAGGGCAAGTGTAGCTGGGAGGTTATATTCTAGCCAAGTATTAGAAACCTTACTTCAGTTTGTTAACAGGCCTGTTCAAGAATGAATGATTCTATATCCATTTTATGTTTCACCTATCAATTTTTCTCACTACAGCATACAGCCACGGGTAATCCCCCACAGCACAGGGGCTTCTAAATAAATACAGAATATTTGGGGTCTTAACACTAACGTTAGCTACCTGACTTTCTACTGCATTCACCAGCTAGACAGGGGGAAAAAATACAGCCCAGGGCAGATCTCATGCATTGTAGTTTTTCAAAAGCTCCTCCCACCTTCAAGATACATAATCAGAAAGGGCTTTCCTGAGCCTTTTAACGGGAAAGAAATCATACTGTAACACTATAGAAGGTGAGTAGGCATGTTTATAAGAGATGTAGCAATGTTCACATTATCTATTGTGGCAATTTTGCCCCTTTACTCAGTTCCTCAAAAAGAGTTATCTCCTGCTGGGCTGGAATAACCCGCAGTCACACTGAGCGTCTGCATATAAGACTGGATAGTGAGCTTACGGCGCATCCGTCCTGTGCAACCCATACAAAGCATACAGAGTCACTAGTGCCCCAAAACAAGCAAAAGAGATGGACTCGTTTGTTGGATTTTCCACCTTCATGTGAACACGAGATAGATTCCTCCAAATAAACGCGTTCAAAACACATGTTCATTTGTGCTTGTCCTGCCAGTCTGAGACCCCACCAAAAGTCCCAGAAAAGACACTCAAATGTGCTAATTATACAAATAACCGCAGGCGCACGGACTTAATATACAAAATGTGGGGGACCTACTGGCCCAGTTACCAAACACTGCAACTAAACCAGCAACTTAACCGCAAGACACGACCCAGCATAACAGCGTGCAGAATAAAACAGCCTATACTTACACTAGAATGCAATATACACAGTGAGAGGGAACAGGCGGGTGATGGACTGAGGTGTTTACAGCTGTTAGCGTTCAAACAATCACTGCGTCTAAGCGCACACAGCGCAGCGCTCAGCGCCTGTGCGCAAAAACATGAAACGCTGCTAGGGGGCGTTTCCTGCCACGACTTCTACTCCTGCTTCTTTTGGGTTTTCTCTGAAATACCTAACACCAGTTGTCCTATTACTGCCACCTACAGTGCGGAGGTCTAGAAATAATACTAGCAGCAATAACAACAACAACAATAATAATAATTTTCCATTTCTAATTTTCATACATGAAAATGTAACTCTAAATGCAACTTCACGTGGTTATAACAGTAAAGTAATATGAATAAATCAATATATGACAAAATAGAATATAAATAATAACAGCAAGAAAACATTAACTATAAAGGAAAAAAAGTTCAGTAATAGAGTGGAATAATAAGAGCTGATGTATTGACAGAATACCCTTCACCAGGAAAATAAAGTGTGAAAGATAAAATCTTATGCTTGTTAATCAGGTGGCAAAACCTGCTAGAATGCCCTTCTAGTGGACCTCCATCTTAGGTCCCACCACCTTAGCAACTTATATCTGTGACAGAAAGTAACACATCAGAGGGCACGTGTTCTAGCAAACGCATCTCTCTCTCTCTCTCTCTCTCTCTCTCTCTCTCTCTCTCTCTCTCTCTCTCTCTCTCTCTCTCTCACTCACACACACACACACACACACACACACACACACACACACACACACACACATACATACATCATGTAATCATGTACATATTACATATCGCTGTTGTTGGAAGAAAATGGTAATTTTAAAAATGGTAATTTTACAGGAGAGGGAAAAACATACTCTACTTTTAATGTAAGTCAATGGATTCTGGCTGTTTCTTTGGGTCCATTCATCATAAAATTTACACACAATGTAAAGGCCAACAGGCATCTTCAAACTATGTCAAAAACCGGAAAAAATGGAGGTTAGTGATTTTTGATATATGTATATGTGTATATATATATATACACACACACTCACCGGCCACTTTATTAGGTACTACACAAATAGCTAATCAGCCAATCACATGGCCGCAACTCAATGCATTTAGGCATGTAGAGGTGGTCAAGACAACTTGCTGATGTGCAAACTGAGCATCAGAATGGGGGAAGAAAGGTGATTTAAGTGGCTTTGAACGTGGCGTGGTTGTTGGTGCCAGATGGGCTGGTCTGAGTATTTACATTTACATTTACAGCATTTAGCAGACACTCTTATCCAGAGCGACTTACAAGAAGTGCTTTGTCAATCTAGAGAAAGTATCTTTGCTAGTTACCAATAGCTTAGAGAAAAAGACAGTCCTGAGCTCAGATACTGCTAGAAACAAATATGTCACTGCAGACACCAAGAGAAAAAGAAACATTCAATGGAATACAATAACAATAAGATACAATACAATAAACTACAATATAGAGTGCAGTACAATAAAATAAGTGCAGCTTATAGTTCAATGCTCATTTACGTGCTGTGTAAAGAGATGAGTCTTCAGTCTGCGTTTGAAGACAGCAAGAGACTCTGCTGTTCGGACAGCCAGTGGGAGTACATTCCACCACCTGGGTGCCAGTACAGAGAACATTCTTGACGCTCAAGTATTTCAGAAACTGCTGATCTACTGGGATTTTCACGCACAACCATCTCAAGGGTTTACAGAGAATGGACCGAAAAAGAGAAAATATCCAGTGAATGGCAGTTGTGTGGACGAAAATGCCTTGTAGATGTGAGAGGTCAGAGGAGAATGGGCAGACTGGTTAGAGATGATAGAAAGGCAACAGTACCTCAAATAACCAACCAAAATCTCTGAGGAATGATTCCAACACCTTGTTGAAAGTATGCCATGAAGAATTAAGGCAGTTCTGAAGGCAAAAGGGGGTCCAACCTTTTTACTAGCAAGTGTACCTAATAAAGTGGCTGGTGAGTGTATTTGTAGAGAGAGAGAGAGAGAGAGAGAGAGAGAGAGAGAGAGAGAAAGAGAGAGAGTGAACTTAAAATTCTATCAAAATGTTTTCTTCAATCTGGAAAAAAATCATAATATATAAAATAGTACTATCCTAGTACAACTATTATTACTACTAGTTACTACTACACATTTGTTAGGTTTACTGGTCTGCACTACTGTTTAATGTACTGTTGTATATGTTTTATCCAGTATCCTCATGGGAGAGAAAAAGAAAGCATTATATATGTATATATATATATATATATACATATATATACATATATAATATATATATACACACGGTATATATGTGTGAATGTATGTTTATGGACATTTTAAATCTCATTTTCAGAAAAGAACCAAAAAATAGAAAGAAAAACACAAATATTTGTAAAAAAGCGAACAAATATGGCAGCTAATGACAGAAGGAGCTGCAGTAGAATAACCAACAGGACAACAGTAATGAAAAAAGGACACAAAAGCGCCATCTTGTGATTAGACACAGGACTCCAGGGCGGTTCACCTCAAAATAAAATCTTTAGGAAAGTGATGTTACCTTTTTATACACACACACACACACACACACACACACACACACACACACACACACACACACACACACACACACACACGTCTTTTATCATATCAAAAAACTAAACATATTTTAAAATGTATTTTTTATTAAATATTATATTAAACGTTTTTTTACATAGTATTTTAAAACAAATCATGCTCGAATCACTGAAATGCCTGTGAAATTAGATTACTGCAAAACATTATTTTCTTAAGAGCTTTTATCACAAACATGAATAATTCTACTAACATTCACAGGACAGCTTCATAACAAAACAGATGCAGTTGAACAGATTTTCAGGAAGCTGACAGTTGACGTATAGTGACTTGAGTGACTGATTGTCACTCTGATCATAAGGCACTGAGGTTTTTGCATCTGGAAATATTTTTATGATAAAAATATTTTAAAAATCAAAACAAAACTGAATACACCTATCACTGGCCCTCCAAAGGAAACATTAATAGAAAAGTCAACATGGATTCAAAAGTTTACTGTGCCTTTTTATTGCAGACTATTTGTATTTTTAAGCTTGTGTGTGCAGACCTAATTGCAAACATAACTTCAAATTTAGGCCTTATCATGCTTCACCCACGAATGCATTCTTTCATAGCTACTGTTGCCATGTTTGACAAGCTTTACTTTACCGAATACAAAACCCATTTAGCTTAATAAGAAACTAGTACAGCTCAGTTCTTTATCAAAATATAATGCCTTATTATTTTAAAAGTCATTTTAAATATTTATTTTCTGTATATAAAAGACCACAGTGACAGGATGTCATCTCACTTCATACAAAATCATACTAAAACATGAGCAAGTGTTTTGGTTTATTTGTTGATTTACGTTATTCAAGGGCAGCTGGTTGAATTCAGGTGCAGAGGTGGAATTGTTTTTTGTTGTTTGTGCATTTGTGCATATGTAGGCCTATGTAAAACACTTGATTCCTCAAGCAGACTGACACCATGACCCCATGGCCTTCATTTGTTTGTGCTCTCATTGCCATTGCAAGGGTCAGGGTTGGGGAACAGCTCAGGGTTTTCTGATAATGTTGCACGGATCCTTTTCTTCTCCTTGAAGCGGCCTGAGTGAGACACTTTAACGTGACGTCCTTTTGTGGCCGTTTTGTCCACGATTCGTTCGAGGCGGGCGTTGAACTGGCTGTCATCAGGTGGTCCAGCAGTTCCGGGTGCGGCCTCGGCATTGATGTATTCTGCAGGGATCTCATACAACACCTTGGGCTCGGATTTCTTCTTACGGAGGAAGGTCAGCTTCCACCAGGCAGGGGCAGGCTCTGCCGTAGCCATGGGGAAGGAGAGGTTAGGCCTGCAGGAATGAAGAGAAACAGTGGCGTGAGGTAGATTTTAGTTGAACTCAAATTTCCATCACAATATTTTCCTCAGTCTGGAAAATAATGACATATCATAATGAATAAAATATTACTAGCCTAGTAACTACTGATACCACAACAATACTACTATTATTACTGGTCTGCACTACTGTATAATGTAATGTTGTACATGTTTTATCCAATATTCAGCATGAGACAGATAAAAGAAGCTTACTATTGGGCTCTCACAGACTTAATGGGGGATCAGAATGTCCATTCTCCACTATGCAGGGTTTGTCATTATACTTGGATAATTTTAGCCAAAAGCTGGGAGAATATATTATGCTGTGGTAGACATTAAAGGTAGGTGCTGTTTAGATGTCACTTAAATACTGGTTTGTACAATAGCATGTACTTATTGTATTATATTTTAGTGTGTACAAGTATGTACTCAGTGAGCCCTGCAAGGCATGCACAACTCAAAAGAAGAATTATCTGGCTAACCAAGAAAATCTGGGCACTACAGTTGAAGTCATAAGATTACATACACCTTAATTTAAACTCAACACAACTTTCACAATTCCTGACATTTAATCCTAGCACATATTCCCTCTCTTAGGTCTGTCAGGATCACTACTATATTTTAAAAATGTGAAATGTTAGAGTAATACTACAGACAATAATTTATTTCAGCTTTTATTTCTTTCAATACATTCCCATTTACTCAGAGGTTTACATACTTGTGGTTAGTATTTGGTAGCATTGCCTTTAAATTGTTTAATTTGGGTCAAATGTTTCAGGGAGCCTTCCACAAGCTTCTCACAATAAGTTGTTGGAATTTTGTCCCATTCCCCCTGACAGAACCGCTGTAATTGAGTCAGGTTTGTAGGCCTCTTTGCTTGCACATGTCTTGTGCCCACACATTTTCTATGGGACTGAGGTCAGAGCTTTGTGCTGGCCACTATTTTACCTTTACTGTGTTGTCTTTTAGACATTTTGCCACAACTTTATAAGTATGCTTGGGGTCATTCTCCATTTGAAAGATGCTTTTAAGCTCAAGCTTTAACTTTCTGGCTGACATCTTGAGATGTTGCTTTAATATCTCCACATTATTTTCTTTCCTCATAACGCTATCTATTTTGTGAAAGTGCACCAGTCAATCCTACTGCAAAGCACCCCTACAACAAGATGCTGCCACCACCATGCTTCATGGTTGGGATGGTCTTCTTTGGCTTGCAAGTCTCCCATTTTTTCACCATATCTAACAATGATCATTATGGCCAAACACTTCCATTTTTGTTTAATCAGACCACAAGACATTTATCCAGAATGTAAGGTCTTTGTCCCTACTTGCAGTTGCAAACTGTAACCTGGCTTTTTGATGGCAGCTTTGGAGCAGTGTCTTCTTTCTTGCTGAGCATTTCCGGTCATGATGTTATAGGACATGTTTTACTGTTGACAGAGATATTTTTATTGGTATTTTTTGCACCAAACTACCTTCAACTTTAGAACGAAGAATGTGTCTCCTTCCTGAATGGTATGCTGGCTGCGTGGTCCCATGGTGTTTAACCTTGTAAATTATTGTTTGAATAGATGAACCTGGTACTTTCAGGTGTTTGGAAATTGCTCCCAAGGATGTACAAGAGTTGTGAAGGTTTACAATTATTTTTCTGATGTTATGGTTGATTTATTTTTATTTTTCCCATGGTGTCAAACAAAGAGGCAAGTAGGCCGTGAAGGTAGGCCTTCAAATACTGCCACAGGTACATCTCCAGTTAACTTAAATCAGGTCACTTAGCCTATCAGAAGCTTCTGAAGCCATTCTATTGTTTTCTGGCATTTCCAAGCTATTTAAAGGCAACTTTGTGTATGTAAACGTCTGACCCAATGGAATGTTGATATAGTGAATCATAAGTGAAATAATTTGTTTGTTAACATTTGTTGGAAAAACTGCTTGGGTCATGTACAAAGTATATAATCTCAACAACTTGCTAAACTATAGTTTGTTGACATTGAATCTGAGGTGAAGTAAATATAAGAAATACAGAAAAGATGATGGACATTCCTACTGGACAAACCTCAACATTTGGCTTAGGTTATATAGCTAACTGAGATTGAGAACCAATGTTGTCATTCCCCCTTGTTTTGTCATGGTGGAGTGAATGAGATATTAATAGATTAGATTTATTCACAGTAAAGATAAAGACAAGTTCATAGAAGCATAAAGGTTTGGGTTTTCATAAAAGAGACACAGCAACATACACTTATTCACGTCAGAGGCTCCATGTTGCAGCACCTCTGGAGCAGCCTTGCTAAAAAGAACAACACTATTCCCCAGTGAAAGGACTGGGCCATTAGACCCTACAGTCCTTAGACACCACATTAATTTTCCTTCACTGCTTCCTTTGAGAATTTAACAAGAAACCTTCCAGTTTCTAACTGAGCGCGCTTACCAGTAAGCTGCCGCTTGAGTTCAAAGTCAAAATCAGTCTATTGCACATGAAAGTTAGCAATAAGAAAATGGTTGTAGTGTGTAAGCCGAGATCCCCAAGGGTGTGGGCAGCAGCTAGGCTAATGTTAAGATCTGGGTCTATGGGGTGACAGTGCTGCTGAATTTTTCATTGCAACTCAATAGGTGCCATATGGCTGAGCTATGCTAAGGTGGAATCTGTGGAGCTCCAATTACGGGCCTCTAATTTCATACCTACATACAAAAGCCAGGCTACATGCTAACAGGATGCTAATTCTGATCTGCTAATCTGACCTAGTACAAGGTCCTAGTTGAGTTAAAGTGAAGGTAGTTAGTAGCTTATGCTGTTGCCTATATTACTAGCATAGCTCATATTCATGGCCAGTTAACCACTGTTCATACTTTGACCTAAGAAAAGAAGTACCAACTCAGACAGTCTAAGATAGGATACTGAGTGTTTCCACAATGTCATCTTGCTGTATGTGACTCATGCTGTATTTTGCAAGTAGCCCTTTCTGCTTGAACAGGCCTCATAGAGCAAAAGGCGGTGCTCTCCACTACAGGTGGTTAGTCATGTTACCATCAGAGAAAGGCTGTTGCCTGGGAGTTTGTTAGGGCCATAATACAAGCATAAAAAAAGAGCAAACACACCTTCAATCTCTCTCTCTCTCTCTCTCTCTCTCTCTCTCTCTCTCTCTCTCTCTCTCTCTCTCTCTTATACACAAAGAGATTAAGCTGCAGCATTGTGCCTGTGTCTATTCAAAGGAAAGGAGTAAACTGGCTATGGTTGGTTGCTCAGCAACAGAGTGGTCATTTCCATACTGTATGCTAATATCTAAGGTCTGTGTGTTGACTTTTGGTCTCTTTCATGTTTGTATGGGAACAGAGAGAAACCAGGAGCGGCACACTTTCAGCCTTCAGGCAAAGAGGAAGTTGCATTTGATCTCATATTAAGGCAATTTCTCATTGTCTGTTCTACACCAGAATGTGGACAGAGGTTCTACACACAAGAATCCTGTGCCTTGTTTGATGAAATTCACCGTTTGCCACCATTTGTCTGCAAAAGATAGATGCCGTTTATCTTGGTATCTTGCTCGCCATGTCAACTGAGATTGGTGAAGCATTTAATTAACCATCATTTAATAAAATATCACAATATTTGAAACAAAATACACTCTCTAGATGCTCTAACTAGCAAATTAATGACCGGGAATGAGCTATCTGGTTATATAAAAGTGGGCTTTTCCCTAAAAAACTTTGCCACTGCCATAACACAACCTATAAAGTGGTAACTTTATAGGAAAGAAAAAAAGGTTCTAAAGTGTAATGTACGTTTACATAACTAGAAGTAATTTTGGACCACTTCTATTGGTCAATTTGTCAATAAATGTTTACAAAATGCATGCTGCAATCATGTGAAACAGAGTTACGAGGTTCTTTTTTGAGGGGGCTTGAACAACAGTTCAGTTTTGGTCAAAATAATGCAATCCAGAAAACCCACAAAGAGACAATATATTATAACACCAGGCTTTTAACAGTGCTGGCAACATGGATGCCTAATTTCATTAAATATTGTATATTTCAACTTACTGACATAAATTCTTGCCTCAATATGGACACACTTTCAACCTTTAGCAGTCAAGACAACATTCATTGCCATGTCTCATTCCTAACAAGCATCCATGCACGTTTGCCGAGCTCGAACTTTGCAGTTGATCTGTGTTCAGTGCTGGGTTGTGTTTCCATTGTGTGGGTTTAACAGGCTGGACCTGCATCTGCAGGGCACATCCGCATGCTACACCTGACATGCTTCCATTTATACCCTGAAGGTATGAATGACTGACAGACAAAAAAGTGTGAGAATTAAATATTGGAATTAATGTGGTTATATTGACAGAGGGAAAGCTGTGCTGGATCAGCATTTGCACTCTGATATGACTGATAGAATGGGCCTCAATTTCACTACGGAAGTAAAAGGTGAGGTTTCTGCAACTGCGACAAGAAGCATTTAATGATTTGTTAGGACATGTGACAGTTTTTTTCATTTTTCAGTTTTGCTTTTTGTCTGAAGATAAGAATTTGAGTCCTGAGAACCATGTCTTAGAACAGTGCACACGGGCCATGTCTACAGAGCATGCCATTGACCTACAGGGAAATTCTGATTTCATTTAAGTGGTCTGATAAGTGCGACAGGTTATGATAAGGCACAATTGCTTCTGTGCCCCAGTTTCGATGGCCTTCTATCGTTTAATCAGATCCTCTGATCTCACTGATCATGCAAATCCAATAAAAACAGACCTGTTCAAGTCACACGGCCGTTAAACACCACTCTCTGAACTTTATAGCACAACTGAGCATAACATAGAACTAAAACTTTCAGAATGCTGTCTCTGTAGGCTACAATAAAGATGTTTGCGAATCTGTGTTGCAACCTCCATGTTTAGCTTTATTGTTGCTGCTATTGCTGCTGGATAATGAAATGTTCCTGTATTAAAACTAGTTTTCTAGAAGTTGAGATTGGAGATGAAGTGAGAGATGAGTTCATTTTCGATTCAGACGTATCTGATTTGTTGTTTGAGAATACTCCTCCCTGAGCACAAATCTGAATCAGTGGTGCACTAAAAGGATCCAAACTTTGAGAAAGGCGTTGTTTTACAAGCACTATAGAGACATAGCCTTTCTTCTGTGGTGCTCTGCACCTCTTATCTCAAGTGAGGTTTATCCACTGTAAATATTTACTAAATGTGGGGCAGCAGAAAGAGATGAAGTGGAAAGCATCTGTTCAGAAGAGATTGCGTGGAAAGCAAGTCTCATTGACTTGCATAATGGCAAGGACAAGATTTACCTCTCATTTGAATATGAATCTTTGTGCATTTTCTCTGGGTTCAGGTGAAAGGCCTTTGCTAAAGCAATTTTATGTGAAGGATCAGGAATAAACTGTAATTTAGTTTAGGATTAGACCTAGATTGTGTTTGGAAGGGCACCCCTTTGTAGAAAACTACTTGACCACTTCAACACAGAAATACAGAACATGGCTCTGTTACATCTGTGAAGGTTTTCAGTCATTGGACACTTACAGCATGCAGGTGGGCCCAAGCTGGACACTGGTGTTGTTAAACAACACCACTGCATGGCTTACAGTTAAGTAACTTTCTCCATTCTGAATTATTTTCCAACATTTTTGTCTCATCCAAATAAATTCACTCACTCATAATGTTTCAACTGTTGTACAGTGTAGTTTCAACTATCCCGAACTTCAATGGAGAGTAAAGAGAAACATTTTAAAGCCAACATGAATCAGAAGTCATAACACATTTTCTACTGTACCATGACACACTTCCAAGGTAAGACAATATTATTATCAGAGTTATCTCAGCAGTTCACTCGATGATGGGTGGAGGTGGTGGAAGGGGGAGGCAAAACATTTTATTGATATTAATATTTATTTTCCCACCCACTGGTGCACAGTGATGTAATTAAAAGTCAGACTTCTAGAGGTGGGTAGTAGTCACATTTTGTCAAAGATTATGAGAAAAGAAGAATTTTGACTTATAAATGAAATGATTCATTAATCTTAATAAGACCAGGGACCTGAACGAATATATTGATTTCAAATTAACTTTAACTATTCAGCTCCATTCTGAATTATTTCCCAGCACTTCATACTTCTATCATCACCAGAGCTGAATGTTTTGGAAATAAAAATTAACCATCCTTCACTTACTTATTGCAGTAATGTTTCAAATGGCCTGAAGATTTGTTTCAACTATTCTGATCTTCACTGGAAATATTTTTTTTCATTCATTCTGCTGTTACAGTTACATTTAAACAGGAGTGTACAAATTGTAATACTTATGAAAAGTCGCACGCAAGTCATACGCCCAAGTTTGGGTACTCCTGCATTTTTTGAAAGGGAAAGTGAATTAACACATCCTCTACAGAGAACATACTTCTGCTCATTTTATTGCACAAATAGTTGATTTTTTAATTGCTGAATTGAAATAAAAAACAAACATAAAATGTGCCCTGTGCAAAAGTTTCAAATTTCTCATTTAATTGAATTTTATTTTCAATGTTAAACTCAGCAAAGTAATAGAATTTGTGCGCTAAAATTTCCAGAAATGTTCCCTATGGAGGATTGTGCTCCCTATGGAGGACGTGTCCTCTTTTCAATTACATTTACATTTACAGCATTTAGCAGACACTCTTATCCAGAGCAACTTACAAGAAGTGACATGTCTATCTAAAGAAAGTATCTTTGCTAGTTACCAATAGGTTAGAGAGAAAGCTAGTCCTGAGCTCAGATACTGCTAGAAATAAAAAGTCACAGTTGATACCCAGAAAAAAGGGACAGAGTTGAACAGTGCAATACAATAAAGTACAGTACGTAAGTACCTGGTATAATAATACTTGCTTGAATGTACAAGTACTCATATGTGCTCCTACTTGAGTAAAAGTACAAAAGTACTTGCTTGTGAATGAACTTATGTATGAAAAGAATAAGTGCTTATTAATATACTGTGTTATTGTAGATGCCATTTATATTGATGATTAAGATGTGTGACTGTAGACATAAACTAATACAGTTTTCATGTCAGCTTGAATACAGGTCTCCTTGTTCATTAAAATAATATTATACAAGCTCTATTATAACTTAAAATATTTTTACTTCTAATAATTCACAAGACATTGTTGAAAAGAACATAGATTATTACTAAAACATATTTTATCAATAGTATTACTGCTTTTACTCTTGTATTTAAGTATTGCAATTGTAAGCAAAAATAATGAAGCAATAATAATTTACCTACTGCAGTAAAGTTCTTAATTTGATCAAAATTTTGTGATGGCAATGTACTTAATTTAAGTCAAATAAAAGAGAAGTTTCCTTTACTGGTTTACTCCTTTATTTTCATTAAGAGATAAACAACATTGTGGCTACATATACTACAATATTTGGATTATAGTTTAATACCGATCACATTTGATGACCTAGCTCTGCTTGGTCATCATGTCAGGACAAGTAAGTGACACTTTTTGGCTAGGTTAAAGGCTTACTTGAGACCGTTAATATATGAGCAAGCTGCTTCTTTGGCCAAAGGTCGTCAGAATAGCTCTTCTCTCAGCTTTATTTTAGCAGTCAATTAAATTGAGTATATAGACTAAGAACCAATGCAGCTAAATTAGATGATTCATTATGTTTTTCCCCGTGTATGTTTTGGACTGTGCTAATGTCTCCTTTTGTGGATGCTTTCAGTAAGGTCCTCTCACCTGTGCGGGTGAAAGTGCGTCACTGAGGCTGGGGTCACGATCGTCCCTCCAGAGGTTACTGGCCTTCAGTTCAGTCCACTCAGTGTTGTTTACAGTCAGGTCCAGTGAGTGCAATCATTGCCCTGTGCTGATGGCTTGAGACTGCTTTTTCCACCTTTTCATTTGTTCTCCTTCTCTCTCTTGATCTCTCTCTCCCTCTGGTTTCGTGTATACTCTTCTCTCTGACAACCAGGTGCAGCTTAGCAGGTGCACACTCCTCCTACTGTATCACATACACACACCTTCGCACACAAATGTGCTCATGGCCACACATGCACACGGAAAGAGGCTCCACCTCCCACTCGTGCTTGAGTAAACAGGGCTGTGGTGACATGGTGACAGCAAATGAAGACACAAACACAGAGCCACACTTAGTAGATCTCATCTGTAGCACACTAATTAGGTCTGTAACACATGTACACAAGAACCTACCAGTCACTAACACAGAACCACAATGAGTCAGACCTCTACAAACAACTATGCTCACTAAAAACAGTCCAGTGTGCATACCAAATGGGCAAATGGGGGGGGGGGGGGGGGGGGGTATTAGGCTAGACGCAGGTCATGACAATTGAGAATTGAGTAGAAGATGGTAGTCAGTGTATCAGCTTTGTAAATGGAAAATTTAAGGATTTTTTTCCAATTTCTGCATAATTAAATGGTTACAATATAAACAAAGTCATTTAGATTGGCCTGTTATGAAAAGCTCTGTTTTGAGAAACTTACTAAGTCAGAATTGTCCACAGTGGTGGTGACAGGAAACAGACATCCACTGTGTTTTAATTCCTCTACAACCTACAATACAGAAAGTTATTCAATGAAATAGTTATGAACACACAGCCTGATATCTAGGACATTGCTTTACGATAGATTGGAGATAAATTTTTGACTTAATATTGTAGCTTTTTGCTTTTACTTATGTAAGGTACACTGAACTGCCATTGTGTATGAAATGTGCTGAACAAACAACGACGGTGGCAAGGAAAAACTCCCTAAAAGAGGAAGAAACCTTGAGAGGAACCAAGACTCAGAAGGGGAACCCATCCTCCTATGGTCGACACCGGATAGCAAACATTATTAGTATGAAGTATTATAGTAAAGTGGGAAAAGAAAGATCTGAGGGTGAGGACTGCACAGCGTTGTACAGTAAGAAGCTCAGTGGTGGTCAAACCGGTCCAGAAGGCTGGTGAGCAGCGGCACCAATCAAGGCAGTAGAGGCAACAGCATCAGACGCACAGGATGGGCAGCTGATCAGCTCGGCAGAGAAAGGAAAGAAAAAAACAGAGTTAGTACTGTAAAGAGTGGCTGACCACAGATTACAGTAAAACAGAGCAGTGTAGACTCCAGCAGGTCTAGACCTGACAGGGAAGACTAGTCACCAAATGCTTGACTGTACAAATAAGTTTTTAGCCTAGACTTAAAGATTGAGGCTGTGTCTGATTCCCGAACATTAGCAGGAAGATTATTCCAGAGCTGGGGGGCTTTGTATGAGAAAGCTCTCCCCCCTGATGTAACTTTATTAATTCTAGGTACCAGTAGTAAGCCAATGAAGGAAAGATGGCAGCATCCAATAAACATAATTTCTGGGGGTGCACCACCATGCAAATTCCAATCTGCACTAATGCTAATGACCTTCTTCAGGTCCAGTGTTACTTCCATGCTTTATAACTAGACCTACATTCACTAACTTAGTCATATCTGTACTAAAAAACACTGTTATGGAATGTGTCACATTCAAAATGCAGGTAACTCCATGTCAACTCATCCAAAAACTGTAAAAATTAGAGCTAAATTTTCAATTTAACTATCATGCAAAATATCAAAGTTGTGATCCAGTTAGTTTTTTCAAAAATATTCAGGAACTAATTTTTACATGTCTAACATAGAACTACATTGGCAGCGTCTAAGGCCACATAATGTGCTATACCATATACTATGCATACTACATTAATAAATGCACTACTAATAGTGGTGCATTATTTTGACATACTATTTAGTATGATAGCTGTGTGGGTTTGGACAGAGCCACTGACTAGTTTAATCTCACCTACACATAGAACTGTACTAATGATCGTGTGCCATTTAAAGATCAGTGCCATTTAAACAAAGAATGAACAAATCAATCTAACATAGAACTACATTCACTAGATCAGTCTTACCTGTACACAAAGCTACAGCTGATACAGACATTAGATCTGCTATCTCTAAAATATAGAAGCAGTTGAATCAGATGTGATAAAGCTTAATACTGCTGTTAGCTGCTATGCTAATACCTCTCCTTTGTCCAGCAGAGGGCAGTCACTCACTCGCACCAACACAAGCAGTTCTACAGCACTTCCAGTACTGGCACAATGCCCTGGCATGGGTATGTATGTGGAAGGGTGGTCAGTGACCAGTGATCAGATTGGTGCCAGGGGTCAGATTCAGGCTATTAACCACAGTGTCTGCACTGTTGGGGACCACTGGAGCTAGCCTGGTTTTCTGGCTAAAGGTCCCTGGTTGGAGGAATGCACACTTATCCAGGCCAGCCAAGACTTCACAGCGAGAAGAAAGGACACTGCGTGTGAGAAAGCCAAAAGGCTTCAAGCTAAAGCGTATAGGTATGAGATGGGACTGCAAGAGCTTCCTGTGAAGATGTATGTTTTATTTGAATGTTTTATTTGAGGCCCTGCTGCAGGTTGGCCTGCAGGATTTTTTTCTCACAGATCTGACTTATTGTTTATTAATAAATAAACAAGGGTGGTAAATGTGACTAAAAGCTAATGAAGAGCTGTCATAAAGCAACTCCAATTGCAGACATGTTTGGTGCCTGAAGTTTGTTTCTTTAGTTCTATACTGGAGCTATGAGTCTAACATAGCTAGCTACAAGGCTAATATAGCTATTTCATAATGGATGTTTGAAATTCACGCCCTGGCACTGGGCATGCCTATACCATCATTCTTTTGCCTCATTTGCATCATTTAGTTGTGAAATAAACTGCTGAGTTGAGTTAATAGTAATAATAAATGTATATTGAGTTATCTAGCATTACTTGCTAGCTAAATTATTCTCATAGTACAGTGCAGAATGATCAGAGATACTTTGGACACCAAACATGGCTGACTGCATTTGGGCTAAGTTTTATTAACTTTTCTTTTTGTTTTTTAAACACTTCTTCCTTTAATCAGCTACATTTATCAAGCAGTTAATCACTTTGGAACACATTACACTCTTATATATAATGCTAAATAAAATAACACAGAAATGAATACTCCTCAGTTTTGTCCAGGATTGACAGCTGGAATGATATATTCTGTACTGTGAAAAGACCACCAGAGGGAATGATGCTGCCACTCTTAGGTTTTGGCTGCCACCTTGTGGATGAACCATAATATTTTGTCTTCTCTCTTTAGTGTAAGACAAGTGGGTCTCCTCATTGGACGTTCCCTTCAGCCACAAGGTGGCATTAAGGAATAAGCATGTTTATCTGCAGATAAAAACAAAAGATTTTAAACACACTCAGAGTCACAGCGCATTGCACCCAGTTGTGAGGAAGAACTAGACATAGATGGGGCGGCTTAGAAAAGAAAATAGAAACTAATGCTTTTGACTAATTGCTCCAGGTCTGAAAGACCTAGTGAATTTCTCATCCTGCACACTCTTTTCATTTTTCTTTACTTTTACACTCTTCACTACATTTTTTCTACTCCAGCTATTTCATGTCTTTGTTTTCAAGACAAAATCCCAAACATGCACTTAGATGGACACACACACACACACACACACACACACACACACACATTATCTGTGATCTGTGGTCACTGCTACTCATTATTGAGGGTGGCGGAGGAGGGACAGACAGTGATGGTGTCCATCAATCAACACTTCTCTTTTTCAACCGCCCCATTTCTCTCTCTCTCTCTCTCTCTCTCTCTCTCTCTCTCTCTCTCTCTCTCTCTCTCTCTCTCTCTCTCTCTCTCTCTCTCTCTCTCTCTCTCTCTCTCTCTTTCACCATCTTTCAGACAGCCTCCCCTACTATTATGGCCAAGTCCCAGAAAGTGGAGCTTTGCTTCAAACTTTTGACCACATACAGTCTCAGCAAAAACAGTTCTACATCATATCAAAGAGAGCTTCAACAGTGTAAACCATTTTGGTGTTTTATGGGGCCATTTTGAAACAGTTCTGTTAAAAACAATACAAAACATTTTTCCACTATAATGATTTATAATTTTTCTGATTTATACATTTTCTGAATTATAATATAATTTTCCCACTGAATAGACTGATGAGACCTGACTATAGATCAGTATTTTCACTCTAAGATGCTTGATAAATGTGGACCATTGCCTTTAATAATAATAAAAATAATACAAATCTTTAAGAAATCTCAATCTTAATACACAGAGAAATGTTACACAGTAGCTCATAATTCATTTTGTATTCAGCTAGACCTCTATACTTGTGAGTAGGTTTTTCAGACATGGATCAAGTCTAGTCTTGGACTAAACTACAATTCCAATGCTGTTTCATGAGATTCATCCCATATAATCTAGGTTTTTTGCTTAATCTGTGTCTGGGAAAGTGCCCCTTCTACACTGTATATGTTCATTCACTTCTATGGATGCTCATTCCTAAGCTACCAGTTCAGCACTGTAGATGTTTATTTAACACTGGATATTTTGCTGTGTAAGAAATGGGCTAATTTGATAAATATACTTCTTGATATTAATGTTAGATGACAGTCCAGTCTAGTGGTAAGAAAGAAAATGTTTGAGTCATCTATACTGCTAGAAATAAAGGTTCTGTGCGGGGTCATTTTTCATTCATTAAGGAACAAATAATGTAAATGTACAACAGCGGGTCTAATTGTGTACCTTAAATAGTTTTTTTTCCCAGGTGAAAAGTACAAATTTGTATATTTTCATGACCTAATGTTTTAAAACAGAACAATCAAATAAAAAGGCTGGAGACGAGACGGGGTGTGTGGAGTCAATACAACTTAAAAAATATAATTTCAATGGATTATGGTACAATTCTGTTCCTTGCCTAAAGGTACTGAGATGTACCCAGTGACAAGAGGGATGAGTGACACTTTACTACCTTTTTTATGCGAGTGTAGACTAGATGAATCATTAATGTCACACAGCAAAGTCACCAGTTATAAAGTAACAGTTTCTCAGCCATTAATTTAACCTAATCTTGGACTAAAGTGCAATGCCAGTAAAGTTCAGCCCTAAAAATCATATTTAGTCAATGTGTCTGGGAAAGCAACCCTTCATTTAACACTGAAGATGTTCATTCAGCCCTGTGCATGTTCACTCAATACTACTGATACTCATTTAACATGGCAGGTGTTAATTCAATGCTGTAGATGTTGAGTCTAGTGGTAAGCAGGAGAATGCTTTAGAGTCGTCTAGACTGGATGAATCATTAATGTTGCACAGCAAAGTCAGTTATAAATTATTACCATGGGCATCTTCCTCAGACGCTCTCAGAAAAAAAGGATATTAACGGTACTTTTCAGGGAGTTGGCGCTTGTGACTGGCAAAGTATGTTTATTTAGGGCACTGCATTGTACATATTCTGTTACATTTTTTAAACATTTGTTTTGGCTGTACACACCATGTCTCTAAGCTTTTTAGTTTATTTTTATATTTACAAAAGTTATTTATGTAGAAACATTGTACACAAATTAAATTAAATACACACATGCACATTTTCTTTGAGGAAGTGAATGTGCCTGTAAAATCCCTAGAGGTACACAACTGGACCTAAAAGAATCAAGTGGTACCTTTGAGGGCACTGTTTACATTGTACCTGTTCAGTACACTGTTATCTCACAATGCATTGATTACGCCTAGTCTTTTCCTATAAATTGCTATCCCAGTGATGATATTCAAAACTAATTTTAAAAAAAACTATTCAAAATTTATAAGGCTAGGTTTAGGCTTAATCTGCATTTGTGGAAACAGGGTTTTGGCTTTTTTAATGGCTTGATGTCACAATATAAAGGATCCCAGTGGTTTAACAGGTGACCAGTGACTAATTCTAGATGGTTTCCGAATGGGAACGAGGCCTAGCAACATTTGATAACAAAGGTAGCAGTGTAGGTGGTCTTTAAGCACTGGTGATTCTGCTGCAGGTCTCCGACAAACAGGGAGGTGGGCGGTGTAGTGACGACCACGACTCCATTTATTTTTCCATCTTTCTTTAGTTGTTGTTTCTCTGGAGGAATATAGAGCTAGCTAACTGCTAACGAGAGAGAGAGAGAGAGAGAGAGAGAGAGAGAGAGAGAGAGACTACCGCCTCGTGAAGTTTGTTGTTGGCCCAGAAATGGCTGCTTTCTCCTCGGCCACACCTCAGGCTGCTCCGGGAGAGAAGGGTTAAAGCGACGGGCGGCCATCACTTTAATCATAATCAGCGCGGCTAAAGAGGAGGAATGGAGCGCGCGCCGCTGTTCCGCCTCAGATTAGCCCGTCATTTGCATAGCGCTGTTCTTCATCCCCGTCGCCACGGCGACGCGCCGTCCTCCTCGGACACGGTGAAGCGTGGCCTGCGGGCCGCTCTGACAAATGGCCAGGCGAGACGAGCGACAGTGATTGATAGCCTGACGGGCTAAATAGTGCAGAACTTCTTTTTTCCCCCTAATAGGAGTACAAGAGGTGTTTAAAAATCGGCGTAATGGAGAAATATGAAGCCGTAAAGGAACGGCAGAGGGAGGAGAGGGCGAGCAGGAGACTGAGGGAGAACGGGTGGGTGGTCAGCGTGTGTGCACGTGTGTGTGGAGAGAAAGAGAGAGAGGGAGAATGTATTGTGTGATGCCATGCTTAAATCTCAACTGAATGTAAACTTTCCCAGCAATCCATATAGATTCATCATCATCATCATCATCATCATCATCATCATCATCATCACTGTAACTACAGGCCTGATGTTAATTAATGTATCCACCTCTGCTGTTTTGCATTCCGCCCAGGTCTCTGTGCTGTACACAGCTGTAGTTTCAGAGCCCTGTATGCCCTGTTTAGAGCAGTGCAGTATGTGAAACGTGTTCATGTTTTTTTTTTTATGTTGGACTACTCTTTTTGTGTATTCCAGCTTAGCAAAACTAAGAAAAACTAAATATCATGATGATATCATGTATCAAGAAAATGCAGGGCTGAAGAACCTTTTCAAAATTTAAATCTTTAATCTTTGCTAAAGTTCAGGGCAACAAGTATCTCAGTTCTCATGGGGTCTATAAAGAAGCATGGGATTGTGCTATTGAATGAGCGACAGTCAATGTAGGCCTTCATATGTGTCTGATAAATCACAGAATGTGAGATTTCTTGTGTAGCTGTGGCCAGTGAAGCCTAGATGTTCAAATCTAAAGGAAGCACACATTGTTGGTGCTCTGTACAGCTGACCAATTTACTCTTAGACATCTATTAGTAAGTGTAATTCTGCTGTAATGTTTTCAAAATACCCTGTGATGGACTGGCGACCTGTCCAGGGTGTATCCTGCCTTCCGCCCGATGACCGCTGGGATAGGTTCCAGCACCCCCCACGACCCAGAAAGAGAAGCGGTTTAGAAGACGTGTGTGTGTGTGTTTTCAAAGTAAGTTTAATAAATAAATATTAAATGACATGATGTGGCTAATGATGAATTTTTTCAACAGTGGGTAGAAGAAGGGCCTGGGTTCGGTTCCTGGCTGGGCAACCAGGGTCCTCTGTGGAGTTTCCACAGTCCAAACACATGCAGTCAGTCCAATTGAAGATGCTAAATTGCCCCTAGATGCAAATGTGTGTGATTATATATGTCTGTGTGTCTGCCCTGTGATGTACTGGTGACCTGTGCAGGGTGTTTCCTGCTTTCTGCCCAGTGACTACTGGGACAGGCTCCAGCTGTGACATAGAAGGATAAACGGCTTAGAAAGTGTGTGTATGTTTGAGTTGGTACTTACCTGTTTTCAAAACATCAAAAACACATGGTAAAAATGTAATGGATGTCTTTACGCAGAATATGAGTACATAAAACGTAAAACAAATGTAAAACAATAACTTCATTTTTTTCTTCCATTCTTTTCACCCCAAATCTATTGTATCACTATTATAGTATCATCATTATAGTATCACTATTGTGATGCACTCTGTTCTGGCTGAACTGTACTGTGCCCCATTCAAAAAGAATCTGGGCTGAAACACTCCTTATAGCTTCAGGGTGAATGGGTGGAGCTTAACTTCTGTAGGCTGAATAGGCAGATACATGCACAGATTTTTTTATTAAATCGCAAAAGCTATGAATTCAAAACAGCTGTTGAACAGTGTGTTTTGAAACTTTAGCTATGTTTACATACTATGCCAAACTCTTTTATTCCAAAGAAATGAGGAAAATTAGTTTTTTTCAAGTCTATGATAAAATTTCTCTTCTATTTGCAGTTAAAATGTAGTGTAAAATTCAACATTTATAACCTGCACTTTTGACAGAATTTCTTTTTTTCATTAAATGGTATTTGGTCAGCCAACATGTTTGTCATCTGAACTTTGCCTTCTTAGTTTTGCGATAGATATGTGTGGTTATTGCATGAGGCTGTCAAGTCATAGAAGCTTATAACCCTGAATTAGCTTCAGGCAAACTGAATGCTTAAATCAATGCACGTGCTTCAAACTGAGTTGTGTTGGTACAGAATTTTAAACAGACTTGCTTACGTAGTTTCTGATAAATTCGCCATCGTCACTTGTAATAGAAATGACTTTTAAAATTGCATTCAAATGTACCATACGCTTTTTGTTTTACATGTACCTGCAGTTACTCTTGTAGGCATGCATCAAACCACCCCCCTACCATCACATACGTACTACACTCACATTGTTCACGTACTGTACCTCCCATGAGCAAGCCTGTGTGTTTGTATGCAGATGAGTGTGTAATAAGGCGGGATAATGAATTCATTACATGCTATGTGACACCATTACCATAATAATGCCAAACACATACATCAGTGTGCCTTCAACTACACGCCCCACTTCACTCAGCTGGACACATGGATCATGTGACAGAGCAGGCAAGATAGAAAGCAAAATGACTGGCTGGAGCTCATTTGACAGTTTCTGGAATTATGGTAAGAGTTCTTGCTAATGCACTTCATGTTATTGCCAGTTTTGCATGTATGTGGTAGTATGTGTGTATATGAGTATTCATGTGTACTATTTGTGAAATGTTGAAGAATGTACTGTTCAGTGCTTTTTCAGTACTACAGTGTGAGAAACAGTTTAATACCGCACATTTCAGTACCTTCAATTCCTTATGTAAAGAGGGAGGCAATATCGTAAGCTGCATGCTTTGATTTCATAGGCAGAAACCCTACCATTATCATCCCTGCCCATGCCCATGTATCTCCAATATTTGATTTTCCTTTTTGCTACGTAATTTAAACATAAATGCTGTCTTTTACATTGTATGAAAATTTCATGATGAATGATTGAACCAATAGAAATGGTTAAAATTATTTGGAATAAAATCTGTTTAGATTAGTTAACATTAACAGTTAATAATATTTTGCTGTCTCCTTTAAAGATACCACTTTGGAGATACAATTGTTTTGAACAGTGATGATATGTAACTTTTCCTAAAACTGTGTTGAATTGTTAAGTAATAAACTTAGTATAAGCTTGCTTACATGGTTTCTGACACTGTACATACTGTTATCTATAAAAATGGACAAAAGTACAGAAAACAATTACACTTCAAGATAGATAGGGATAACAGTACGTTATGCAATGTGTAAAACCACATCTCTTTATGAAGCCTCAAAAGCATCTTTTTGTCTATTAGTTTAGTTGAGGTAATTACACATTAGATTAACCACCAGTTTAATTAACAAGTGATAGTGGAATCAACCAATCATGTTTTGATTTACAATGGTTGGGGCTAATTTTGTGAGTCTTTCTAGGCCTGACAGTCCTAGATATCTCACTGATTGTAAATATATGTGGTTGCCTGACTAGTGTGTTTCAGTAAAGCCAGATATACACTGTGCGATTCTAGCCTGTTTTTAAGCTTGATTTGGTCAGAGCTAATTACATTTCATTACTGCATTGAATTTCAGCTTCATCAGCTGTTGTTTGCCATGCAGTGTGAGAGGGAAAGCAATGCCTGATAACCTGCCCAAACAAGCTCCGACTGAGCAGTGGAACGATTGGATGGATATCTGACGTCGGAAATTTTGGTTGCTTGTCTCAAAGTTCTCAAAGTAGCATCGAAATCCACACACACTGTCACAACCACTACTCCTACGGAGGTGAACACACATAGGCGAAAAAGAATTGTATCCACATACTGAATTGTGAGGTACTAATAAATAAATACTGTGATTTTTGTACACAGCGTGGCACAAATTAGCAAAGTTTTTGTAGCACGGTTTGTCAATGAATCTCAAATGGCCCCTCCTTCTTATGTCGTGCACTATGCAAGTTCTGGCTTCTCAAAAGTGCACTATTTGTCCAGTACAGAGTTGAACACCCATGGCTTACTTTTAGACATCTCTGCTGAAAAAGGACCATTGCTTTCTAATGATATTTAGCTTAATTGTTTCCAATAGAGAATTTTCTGTAGAATACTGTTAGATCCCATTTGGAAACCACCAAATGCATTTAGAATCAGACATTAGTCACCTGCTAAACCATTAGGATCTTTTACATTGTGGTATAAACCCATTAAAAAAGCTGAAACACATTACAAAATCTTCAGGAACCAACAGAAACACTTAATGATTCAACGTTTCTTTCAGCAGGGATGCACTGTATGCATGCAGGAGCCACTATTTTAATTCCTACATGATGCACTATGAAGGCAGCAAGAAGTCATTTGAGATTCATCCAGTGTTTTTGCTTGGGACTCAGATGTGCAGCATGTTGTTTTGAATGAAACAGCTTTGTTGGATGTTGTCAGATTTGCCAGACAGAGCTTCCTGTAGGGGCTGCTATTCACGTGCAGTGTGAGCAACCAGCTGATCCGACTGTTTTCGTACAATGCGGGCATATAAATCTCAGGCTTTGTCTGTGATTTAAACGTACAACAAGATTTTTAAAATGGCACAGTGTATGCCTGGCTTAAGATGTTAGAAATGGAAAATATCTCCTGATAGCAGCTCTATGCCATGGTCATTACTGAAGTAATCAGTCTACAATTGCTACATACAACCTTAAAATAAAACATGAACAACTGTCTTTACAAGTTTCAAATATTAGCGTTTAATCTAAAATAGCCAAAAAATGTTAATGGGAATTGCTGTTAGCTTAATGCTATCATGCTGCTAGAATCCCATGGGGAGAAATTAGCATTATCATGCAGGCGTTCTGATAATTATGGCCCAAACTGAAGGCCTAGCTCAAGTAGCCATGGTTCCCTTCCAGAAATCAGAGATATCAGACAATGTTTTGTATGTAGTATCACGATACTAATGTAATTTGTATTACAGTTGTATTGTGATGCTACAGCTGGGCCCTGTAATGGTTCTTTTTTTTAAATTGTCCTCATCAACTCGATTCATCACCCAGATGTGCAATGTATTACTCAAATGGTCTCCCATGGCAGAAGTGGAGGAGGGAACAGTGAGGAGTAGATTATTCAAATGGAACGCACTTGTCCTCTGCAGGTTAGCCTCTGTGAGCTAGTTAGCTAGCCATGCAAATTTGGCAATGCAAAACATTTTGGTTTGAGCATTTTGGTTTGGTCTGGCTAAAAACTTATATAGCTATAACTGTGGCGCAGTGCCGTTCTTACTGTTGTTGTTAGCCATGCAGCCTTTAGCATACTAATGCCACAGCTAGCAAAGGAAAGTAATGAAGCAGACGGAGTAGTTTGCAATTTAAAGCCCAGCAATTCAAATGTTATTGTTTTGATATGTTAGGCATTTTAAAGTAGTTTATTGCTATAGCTTATAAACAGCTTTGTCTGGCATTATTTTCATATGTAAGACTCTGAAAGAAAAGTATTTATCCATTTTACCTGCAGAAAAACAGTCACTGGATAACAACAATGGTGACCACACACACACACACACCTTCAACAAGAGGCATACTGCACAAGCCTCAGTGGGAACACTCGTGCACAGAGATAGATAGGAGGCATTAGGTGGAAGAATGGTGTAGATTTTTCCTCGCCGCTCATCTTTCGTCAGCACCATTTAATAATTTGCTCACAGAGTGACAGGGTTAACATCCTATCTGAGTTACCTGCCGTAAGTGGCCGAGATCTATTACAGCTATGAAAACACAGCATCACTCATTTATATTAAAACCTGGTGTCATCGGCTCCTGGACCATCCGTAGGCTAATGTCCAACTGCCTGGCGAGACTGCTGGGAAGTGTTCTTGCAGGAGAGGAGAGGGAAAAATATGCTAATGTATTGTATTTTTAAAATGGCATTCAAATTCAATTTCACTTTCAAACACAACTTTATCAAGACATGTCACTTTGAAGAAAGTGAAACAAATGGAAATGACAGAATGTCTGTTTTTCAGCACCAGCTAGGAGAACTTCTTCTCTTTAAAAATGACATGGAAAAGCAATGTTTTATGTCAGCAGGGCTAATATTGACAAGTTACAGATGTCAGAATTGATGTTTACAATGTAATTTTAGCTATTATCATTTTTACCACTTATCTACAGAAGCTAACACTGAAGAAGAATCACTGCTAGAGCTTTTCCTCAGCGAGTGGAGATGTGAAAGCATTTGGCAATGGCTGGGAAGTCAACTCAAGCGCTACACTAACAGCTGTATTCATTAATATGACTAATTAAAATGCAACATCCCTTATGGTTCCCTTATAAGATGTGATTGAATATGACAGTAATCAAGCTGTCAAAAAGTTTGTGCTTTAACTTGGATTCAGTCACACTCTAACACACACACACAGGTTTGTTTTTGTACCTTGTCAGGAGGTATGTGTCATATCTACAGTATGTCCTATATGAGAATATATATGGGTAAGTATCAATGTGTAATAATAATATGTCTCAAGTATTATATATATATATATATATATATATATATATAAGTATATTTATTTATTCATTTTCCAATTAAAACAGCCATCAAGGCATCAGAAAAAAAGGTGAAAACATCTTTAAGAATATTACGCAACTTCAACAACTTAATGCATTTTGTCTGTATTCAGTGCCTCCACTCTGCCTTTATTACAGAGTTTATTCTTTTAAAGAACTTTTCAGGTTTTTTTTGCTAAAAATTCTCCAGGGGTATTTTTTTCACATCTCCAAAGTTCAGACTTAAAAGCTGGTTGCACTTCTCACAATCCAAGTAATCCCAAACACTCTGAATGATGTTAAGTTCTGGGTTTCGTGGTGGTCAGTCCATTGTTCTGAGAACAGAAGCAAGTTTGTTGTTTGATTTGCTAATGTTCTTTTTATGCGTCTCTTTCCTTTTCTGTTAGTAATGGTATTTTAACAGATACACATCCTTTCAGACATAGCTTGGGGTTCTTCTCACAGTGGAAGGATAGACAGAAACGTGGATTTTTCAGATCTGAAGCAAGAGTGCAGCTTGATTTTCTCTTTTTTAAGTTTTAAGTACTGTTTATCTGATGGGGACAGAGTGGTCTTTTCTCTTATTTTCCTTTCCCCACCCTTAAACAAGTGGATTATCTCCTCAGAAATATCTCCCGTCCAATGAACCAGTTGCATTAAATGGCTACTTTCTCTGGAAATTTATTAAATTAAGGGTGGTCTCTGACATTTGCACAGTACACACAGAAGCTTGGTCTGTAATAAGTTGAAATGTACACATGCACCTACTCACCAACCCACCCACACACACACAGATGCACACACACAATCTAGAGAGCAGTGCAGTCCAAACATACATCCTGTCTCCAATCAGCCTCCTAGGTATCATGTTTCTTCTCTCAGTTACCAGAAGCCTGCCAATCAATGATGCTGTGTGGTTGTGGGTGTAAGTGTGTTTAAGGGAAAAACAGACACAGCACACATGGCCTGCTGACCTGGCACTTCCATTTATTACACAAGTAAAGTTAAATTGAGCGTCATAAAGACTGTGTGAACATACAGGCCATAAACCAGACAACTTCTGAGATTGCACAGAGCTGAACGGTGTGCGTGCGTGTTTTATTCATATATATCACACATAAACATTTGACAGTTCATGTTGGTCAGACACTACTAAGCCTGGACTTCCTCACAGAGCGAGGATATAGTTTTTTATTGACTTTTTCCTGCTCAGACTGAAAGGCAAATATTGCACTGGCTAATCATTCTGACGTTTTATAGTTATTCAATGAAATTATATCCAACTACCATGCTTAGTTGTGTTTAACGATTGTGAGATTCTATACATAATACATACAAATGCATACACATGTAGGCACACACACACACACACACACACACACACACAGACACACACACACACACACACACACACACACACACACACACACACACACACTCTACTACCACCAGATGTCTTTTCCAGTCTCTTGTCGCCGGCAGGACTCTCTGTACAAACAGCAGGGGTCACTCCGCGACCCTCTGAAAGGTCAAAGGTCAGGTTCCCAGCCTGGGGTAGCCATGGAGACGGCATCTGGAGAGTGGCAGCTAGGGTGGAATTCGCTTGCCCTTTCAATCTGTCCCTAGACTCCTCAAAATCTCACACACACATAAATGCATGGATTTCATGTTGCTAGCTTTGCACAGCGCCCTCTAGTGGCTGTCTTTGAGACTGCTGTCTAAACAGAGCTTCAGTTTCAGAGGGTTTCATACAGACAATTTAAGTCTACATACATTTAAGCTATTCTTCTCCAATATTAACATTCATATTATTAATTAATTAATTAATTAATATTTCTCTGCTGTTTGTTACAAGTTTCAGTCACCTTTTATTGTTATTTCAATGAAAGAAATCACTAATAAGCTGTTAGTGATTAGTAATGTGTGCTTGCTCAATCAGAAACTACCACAGTTTTTATGAGATTAAGAGCCTCTTTGGGCATCTTTCTACTTCACATTCAAAAACAAGTACTGACCCAAAGAAGACCCAGTGGAACTTATGATTCTAGTTCCTTATTCAGCCTGCTTGAGAGAGAGAGCTGGAACTGTCATAGTAACCTCAATAAACGTTTTTATTTTGGTCATTTTATGCATCTCTAAAAAGTTGAATTTCGACTGACATGAAACAATCTAGTGCATTATTCTACAAACTCGCATTTACACAGATGTACATGTAGAACTGAAGCTTTTTTGGTCAAGTGTGAAAATACAAACAAGACATTACTATTTAATAAGTTTAGCATTCTAACAAGTTTATGCCACATTAGCAAATTTGAACAACATAATAATGATCAACAAATAGCAATCAATGCATCTACACAACATTCTAGCTTACATTCTGATGCACTTGTTGGTAATGTAGTGCTTGGTGACATTCACCAAGAAGAGTACAGCATTTGCTACACGTTTCCACAAAACGTATTAATAAAGCAGAGAATGCTCTCAAAAATGCTATCAAAAACCATTAAACTAGACTGATGGCCACTTAAAAAAAAGCTCAGTTCCAGTTTTCAGTTGCCAAAGATTTTTCAGTTTTTCAATGAAAAATCTGCAGGGGTATTTTTCCACACCTTCAAAGTTCAGTCTTAACAGTTGGTTGCCCTTTTTATGATCCACATTGACCCAAACATAATAAATGTTGCTGAGGTTGGTGACCTGGGGTGGTCAGTCCGTTGTTCTCAGAACATAAGCAGGTTTATTGTTTTTTAATCTAAAAATAGACACTGAGACACCAACACCATGCTAGTTTACATTCTGGTCCATTTGATAGCTCATGTAGTATTTGGAGTTTTTGTCGTGTGTAAAGGATTTGCTAAATTGTCACTGACTTTGGCCACAAGTGTTATGAAAGCAGAATACATTTGAGCAACATTACATTGTACATTTAAGTAGCTCTTAAATAGGAGTACTGTATTTCCTGGCCTTTTCTTTTGTGCTTCACTCAACATGCTCCGTACCAGATTCCCTCACATCATCTTTGTTTCCCAGGTGAAACTCTTCCAGCCCTGGCAGTAGAACAGCGCAGGCCACAACCAGTGCCTATGGCCTTTCCTGTGGTGGGCCAGTGAAGAACATTCTTTTTTCACAGCAGCCCAAAGGAGTGGAATAGAGCAGCCTTATGCTTTTTGCTGAGCAGTGTCCATTTCAATGTGCCTGGAGGGGGACATTACAGCAGGGTCAAAGGTTGATGGCTGCAGAGAGTTTGTGGTACAGAGTTGGAACCACTCGTTGGGTGGCCTCTCCCTCAAAGAACATTACTGTCCCATGCTAAAAACAAGATTACAATCCTAGCACATTCATTAGCATTAACTGGTAATGAAATTACATGCTATATTTGTATGATGGAATACATGCTTTCACAGCCTCAGCATGGACATTGGAAAGAATAGTGAGTGCATGAGCTTTATGCCCCCAGCTATGATTAAATGCTTATTTGTCTATATGCCACATGTTCTACAAAGACGTCTGCAGTGTTTGAGTTCAATAATGGTGCAACTGGAAATCTTAGACTTGTATGTTTGAATGAGAATGACAAAAAAGTTCAGTAAAAGTTCCTCAGTGAACATTTAACACACATCTCATTTAAAAATGATTCTAATAAGAAACATATATTAAAAGGTCCTAAGCGAACTAAACCTGTCTTTTGTTGAACTTAAACAAAACCTTTCTGACATCTATTGTATTTTAGCATATGAAATGAATTGTTGGTTAATGTAGTACTTTGTAGAACTTTACTTTTAGTACTTTTTATCATAGAATTCCCCTTTAAGCAGTTATAACACATAAATAAAAAGGGTCTTGAACCTGAACCTGAAAGGAATAATGCTGACTGATAAGTTTGTGACTTAACCATTAAACTGTGTGTGTGTTTGTGTGTGTGTGTGTCTGTGTGTGTGTGTATTTATATGGCATACTATATGTCATCCCAACACCGAACAAAAGAAATTAAAACTGAAATACTGAATGATTATGCTGTATTAAATTACTGCTATTGTTAGCTATTCAAATCATTCAATATGTTATGTACTATTAACCTATTAAATGTCCAGAACCCACCAATAATTCCTAAATTTTATAAACTTTTATAACTTAAGAACTCACAAAGTTTGCTTTATTCTCCATTAAGTTACTGCAATAATAAGCATTAGGTTAATATTAGGTTATAATAAAGCTACTGTTAATAATACTGACCTTTGCATCAACAATTCAAAATATGTAGTATTAGACTGTCTGTACATTTCCCTTCTATTTTGTATCTACAGCTACTAGCAAAAGATGTTTTTTGCAGTGGATGATTAACACTGCACTGTAAAGTTTGTTTAAAAATAAAGTAAGTGAGTATTAGACTACGACTGATGTAGAGTTTTATATGTGAGTCTTCAGTGAAATATATGTTTCATTGAAGTCTTGTGTCTGTGCTGTATCAGGTGTCAGGTAGGATGATGGTAGCAGACAGCTATACGGGGGGTGTTTGATGTTACTTTGTAAACTCAGGAGCGCGGCTGACAGTGATGTACGTGACAGCTCTGTATATGTACGTGTGTGTATTCGTGCATGTGTGTGTGACCGAGCTGTAATTGCTGTAACCTAAGTGTTAGACAAACAGCACTTTTGCCCTGGTACTATCAGATAGCAAAATAACCCTGCACACACACACACACACACACACACACACACACACACACACACACACACACACACACACTCACAGATACATATACAATGTCAGAGAGAGAAATGAAACATATACTCAATATGTATCACTTATTTACCAATGTGTATTAATTCCATTCCTATATGTATTATTTGTGTATATGTAAATACCCATTATGTTATAACAACATGTCCCATATTTATTATGTATGGATTTACCAGTGCATGCATGTGTTTGTGCGTTTGAGTAGCTATATTTTATAATAAGATGCTCCATATCATTGTTGTTGGAAGAAAAACTCTCCAAAACAGTAACTTTACAGGAGAAGGAAAAAACCTCCTTTACTTGTAATGTAAGTCAATGGAACCAGACTTTTTTCCAAGTTATTTTGGTCTATTTCTCTTGGTCCATTTTTCATGAAATTTACAAGCAATGTAAAGGGCAACTTTTTCTTATGGCACTTCTAACTTATGTTAAAAACTGAAAAATTACAAAAATGGAGATACAAGGTTTTCTTCCGACAGCAGCGATATGTATTAGATATATTGTCTCCACAAAATAGTACATATACATGAGAAGGAAAAACATTCACAAAAGCAGTTATATGAAAGTACCTATATGTAATAATAATAATACAAAAATGTTGCAATAAGGAAGTTAATGTAAGGAGGTCTGACTTTTGGAGCCTTTCAGTTGATCCATTCATGTTATTTTCACTCAATGTAAAGGACAGCCACATTATTAAAAAAAAAAAAAAGAAAAAGAAATACATAGATGGTTGAGCAAAACAAGAGACGATATGTATTACATATGTATGTTACTACACATAATAATAATTTGTCCTATGAACTGACATTAATGCATTCCATTTGTATTATATATCTATGTTGGGTAAAATGACCCCAAATGTAATAATAATAATAATAATAATAATAATAATAATATATCCCATATGAATTATATTTGTTGTTGCTGCCACATGAAAACCTTGTAGCTCTAAAATGGTAAATTTACAGGCACAAGATTTTCTTCCAACAGTAATGATATGTACATATCTATTAGCAATAAGCCTAACTTAAAATCTCCACACACACACACACACACACACACACACACACACACACACACACACACACACACACACACACACACATACACACACACACACACACACACATGTTCTCCTCTTTCCCTCGTCACACAGACTGCCTGTCCAGATCAGACAATAGTCAGACACTCTCACATTCCAACATGTAATTTCCATTGACATCTTCAGCACGCCTTTCAGCTCTCCATCTCCACTGTCAATCACGCGCCTGAATTATGGCCTTTCTGAGACGCCATAGGCCTGGCGGCTGGGGTATCACAAGCCTGCTCAATTCAGTCTTTGTGAGACTCTCTCTCCCTCTCTCTGAGTGATCTGTATTTGAGGCACTCTTTTTTTCCCTGCTCCTCTGAAGGGCTTGACCTCGTCACCATAAAACATCAGCTACACTCCCCCTGAATCACACAAGGATGAGGACACACACATGCATTTGCACTGAACTAAAACTGATGTGCAAGCACATTTGTATACCACACCAATAACAATATCAATATGAATATGAATATCTGTTTTTATGCAAGACATTGCTAAGAAACAAACTGAAATATGAGGAATAGTTCAAAGGTCTACTCATTCGCCAGCTGACTCTATGGTAGAAGCAGCATGCCCTGGTCAATAGCCAACAATGGACTATTAAGGTAACCCCCTCAGTACACAAATTATGGCTTTCAAAAAATGTACTGTATGTAAAGCCATTGTCTTTTGTGCTACTATACTAAAAGGGGCAATTAGAAGAATGTCACCACATTCTAAGAAATGAAGGTGACATGGGAGTTATTTGGAGTGATATATAGCCATATTTAGTTTCCTAAAGAACCTTTCAATTTGATAGAAAAAAGATGAAAAATTCAACTTGGCTCCAGAGTGTATCGGAAGATCACAAGTCTGATCACTGGTGATGCTAAATCTATGAATTGTTGGAGTCCAAGAAAGCATTGCTGTTTGTGGGTGGGTAGATGGCCAGTGTAGGTGTCTGTAAGTGATACAACAAAATTGACAGTTAGTGTTGGCCTCCATGCATGTTTAAAAACCTAACTGAAGCCAATAAACCTCTGAAGGCATACCTTTCTGTAGTCAGCATCATGTCTATGTTAGCAGCTTTCTGTCTAAGCTTTATTTCTCTATGGCAAAAATGATGAAGTTGCTGCTGTCATGCCCTCTTCACATAACTCAGAGGGAAAATCAGTGGAAAAAAGTGCATATGTTCCTATTATGGACATGATACAGAATACAGAATGCTGACATGACTTCAGGTCTATGGGAAACTAAAAGTTCTTCCATGGCACTGCTCCAAGGAACACTTTTAGAGTCTATATTGAAAATATACATTAGTCAGTAGAGCAACATGGTCTCTCAGTACACCAATGATGACGTTCAAAAAGTATATTGTGTACCATAATCTTGTAGGTTCCTAGGACAGGATGTTACCGCTTCACAACATGTACAATACTCTCAGCTCAGTCAGCCCAATTAGCATGGCAATTCTTAAAACAGTAGGTAGAATGAAGGTGCTACTGAATAGTGCATATGATACTAATAAGATTTTCAACACAAAGGTGCCAAAAGAATGACCAAGACGTTCAGAGGATGACTGTCTGAAGAACCATTTTTATAAAAGAAACACAACTGTGAAGAACCTCCGTATACTTGAAAGCTTCTGTGGCACATAAGTGTTTTTTACTAGCTGCATACATCCAAGCCATGAACCATGGTGGAACCTTTATTTATAAGGTTGTACATGTCCTGGTGATCTGCAATTGTTCAGCCACGCTGATTATTGAAGCGCTGAGGCGCAGCTGGACATCTGCTTCATCAGCACCACAACCGCGTTACTATGGCTACCGTCGCCATGCCACTTTGACTGCCGGCCAATGGGAGAGGCCACAGAGGTAAACAAGAGTGGGAAACGGCCAATTAAAGCAGAGAGTTATAAAGCTAGAAGAGTTGTAAATCCACTAAATGGCTTTGTTTTGTAGCGTAGCACTCGTTTGTGTAGCTGCTGAATGTAGCTCAGCCAATGAGGATCAGACAACGGGGATAGAGTGTGTGTGTGCATGTGTGTGGGTGTGTGTGTGTGTGTGTGTGTGTGTGTAATTTGCATTGAGAAGGCAAAGATGGTCCCAGCAGTCCATAGTACTTGCCAGGAAAATAGATATCATTATGGAACTGTTTGATATGCATACTGACATGCTCAGGCTCCCCATGCTCACACACACACACACACACACACACACACACACACACACACACAGAAGCACCTGACACTCCATCATGATGTCGTCCCTGCGCCTCCCGGGGGGCTGCAGGCGCGAGCCGGCGTCAGAAACACATTACAGAGGAGAGATTGAGGAGCCAGAGGCCATTATCTCTCCTCTACAGCAGAGAGAGAGAGAGAGAGAGAGAGAGAGAGAGAGAGAGAGAGAGAGAGAGAGAGAGAGAGAGAGAGAGAGAGAGAGAGAGAGAGGAGAGCAGGAAAGTGAAAAGGCAGAAGCAAGCAAAGAGGAAAAACAGTTTGCATTTTGTTTGTGTGTGTGTGTGTGTGTGTGTGTTCCTTCGCTTGTCCACACTGAAAGAAAGGATTGATATAACTTATGCACAAAAACTCAAATAAGAAGAGAAAAAAATATTCCAGTAAAAGTCAAATGAAGGGCAAATGGAAGAAAGGTGTTCTAAATGAGACAAATGTAGAGTCTGCTGCTGATACAATAGTCTTTCACTTCATCGTATTCTATATAACAGCTTTATTTCTTCTGCCCTGAAGGCCATATATGCAAAAATATTGTATAATTTCTATATTTTTTCATGCATAGTGCACCACATCTTCTGTTTCCCATCTATTGTTTGCATCGCTGACCCTTTAAAGGTATTGCAACATGAGTGGACAATAATCTATAATCATTTTTAAAGAATTGATGTTTTGCCAAATGTATTGACGTCTTTTAAGATGTTTTGTCACAATAATGTTTTTCTAATCACATTAAGATTTTGGGTATTGACTTTTTTTAATGACACTTCATTGATGCTTTTTAGTCTCATTAGAGGCTGTAAGTGCACATGTATATGAATTGTATCAAAATAAATGTTTTTTAGTTTTTATTGATAATCTATTTCGGAATAAGCCCTTAATAATATTTCTTCAAGGGTTCTTTAGTGGAGGCAATGGTTTTAAATACAGCTTTGAACACTCAAAGCACTCAAGGTTAAATGGGTCTTCTCTATAATGGAAAATGAACCTTTTTAAAAATGGCTATTCATAGCACCAAAAAAGTGTAAGTTTTTTTTGTTTCTGTAGAATAGCTAAACTGAAGCTTGTTTGGAAAACATTTGGAATAAAAAGATACAATTGGAAGACTGGGATTCCCAGATCTAAATCTGAAAAATGAAAACAAATTGCTTAATTTTTAAAATTATGTAAGTCTCGATCAATTTTCAGAAGACTAATATGGTAACTGGACTACATTATGTTAGGTATGTGTGGTATAATGAAGTTACATTAAGTTCTAAATATTTTGCATTTACTGTGCTATATCTGTGCTTTAGCACTGTGCAATACAATTTTATATTGTGAAAGTTCTACTGTAGTACTAAATGTTATAAGGTTCAGGACAAACTGCACTATGGAGTGAATGTCCAGAAGAACCACTTTTGATTCCATAAAGAACCTTCTGAAAGCTTCAAGAACCTCTGCATGTTGGTATCCCATCTTTTTCTTAGAACTATGCATCCAAGCCAAGAACAACTGAGGAACCTTCATTTTTAAGAGTCTTTGGCAAAATTTCAAGCTTCTGTAGATTCTATATAATCTCCATTTAAAAGTCTGATGGATATCACATCATTCTTCTGCAGAACATCATAATATGTGTATTTCCAGCCACTGTAGTGTCCAGTTCGGGTCCAGGCAAGGGTCAGGAGAACAGATCTGCCAGGCAAGACAGATGTCCCATGATTTAATTTCATCTGAAGATGAACTGCACAACACCGAGAAAGAATGAGAGAGAGAAAGAGTGAAAGAAAGCAGCAGACGGGGAGAGAAGGCCCCTTTTTATGTCATATAAATGCTGCATTCTCAGCCGTGACACATACAATGACAAATTAGGATTAACTAACGCCTCCCATGTTTCCAGCAGCGAGAGATCATTAGAGAAAGCTGGAAGTTGTCCTGGTCCTCAAGCAGCCGCAGCTTTAAGGCGACGGTAATGAATCGTCCTCCGCTGGCTGATTAAGGTTTGTTTGGAAACACACGGCATGGTGATGAGAGGAGGAACTGTGGTGTATTTTTGACAACGGCGTCAGGCCGCTTTCAGTTGGGTTTTCATCAGCCGTGGAAATTGCATGTCACAGATTTTTCTACTATGTTTGGAGAATTCCTGGTTTGAATCCATTCTGTGTTGAGAGAATGATTAAACTTTGGGAAATTTTGACTGAGCATATTTTTCTTGAGACTTTAACAGCTTCATTCTCTGTAAAGGCCTAAAGGCTTACTTTCCAGTGCTCATTCCTCAGACAGTAGTGCCGCTTCACACCAGCATAACCTACATTACAGTACATTTGGTTTTAAAATGGATATATTTCCATACTCAAATATCTTAGCCATATATTTTTGCTGTCATATGATCCTTTATAACTCCATTTTTTTCTTTGTGTCACAATTTGAAAACACCAGCTTCCCTACGCATTATGTGACCAGTTCATTATGAAATTATGGATTTTTAAGTTAATTTTAAAATGAAATTTAAGGTTTTTTCCTTCTCTTAGAAACCATTTCAGAGACGACAGTATGCAATATGCAAATATTTTAAATATTGTCGCTGTCTAAAGAAAAACAAGGATCTCCAAAATAATAATTTTACAGAAGAGGCCAAAAATGTTCTTTACTTTTAATGTAAGTCAATGTGAAGAGAGAGTAATTTTGGAGTACTTATACTGGTCCTTTCATCATGAAACTCAGTCGATGTTAAGGTCAGCCACTGTCTTCAAATGATGCAGAAAGCTAAATCAACAAAAATGGAGATACATGTTTTTGAAATCCAAAGGCAAACACAAACTGAAACCTATAATTAAAGGTGTTCAAATTTTTGTACAAACTAAGACTGAGTAGGCCATTTGCTAGTAAAATACTTTAAAAATACACTTTCAAAAAGATAATAAGGCATCAATGAGTTTATATGCAGAATAAAAACATGTTTATTCTGTCACTGGATGAGTTGGTGGGGTTGGAGGAACTTTCTGATGGGCAAGATTAAATATTCTCGCCACACACTGGGCAGCCCTGATTAAGAGAAACTTGTAGAGGAACTTTGAGAGGAACTTTGAGAGGAAATAGGGTAATCTGTCAGCTGGTTTCTTTATTTGTGTAAAATTCTGTTTGTCAGTTCTAATCAAAATCTCTCCAATCTCTCCATAATATAATCATAAACACAAAATTACAACTGTCACAACTGCTTATAAAAGTGTATGAAACTCGTCATGCTTGACTTCAGCCCGCCTCTCAACAAGCTCAAAGAGTTTGGAGTGGTCACTTGATAAAAGTCATTCATCATCAGTGGACATAAACCAACGCCAATGCTTATGACAGCTGCCATGTTCTCTCACTGTATTAGACTCACCCAGTGACAGAGTCTGTTGGTGAGAGTGTTACTGACAAACGTTTAATCAAGCCAAATGTAACATCAACAGCCAGAAGGGACTTTCGTAATGAGGAGTAATGAAACTAGCCTTCTGGAGGTTTGGAAACACATTCCGCTCCACATTAACCCGAACACGCGGTGAGTGCTGCTCCTTGGAGCACTGGGGATAATCAAAGCTTTAGATTTATGAACAAAGATGTCAGATTATAAAGTTTCTTTAAATGACTGTAAAGTATTTTATACTGAGCTACACTGTGCTATTGATCACATTTAGCACAATATGACAAACTGGATGCCAGCAGGAGAAAATGTGTGAATCTGTAAAGTGTGGTGTGCAGACAATTAGAAACAAAAGAAAGGTATCAGAGCTCTCTCAAAAGGCAGAGAGAGGTGGGAAAAGCTCCATAGTGAGGAGGTAAGTGGTGCTTTATGTTCACCAGAAATACAGAAGCCCTCGCCTTGCCTCCTCCAGCTGTTTTATTGCATCAGATGCACTAACATGCAGTAACTGGGGAACTAAATTAGGACATTGTTTTTCAGACTGACCCCATCTTTTAAAGTCTCCCTACTCTTTGTTTCTCTTCTTTCTTTTAGGTCTCCACGCTTACTTTTTTATTCTATCATTTGTTTTCTCACCCTCTTGCTTTACTTCTTTTAAACATCCACTCTTTCTTTCTGATCTTTATTTTTCTTTCTTTCTTTCTTTCTTTCTTTCTTTCTTTCTTTCTTTCTTTCTTTCTTTCTTTCTTTCTTTCTTTCTTTCTTTCCTTACTTTTTTACCTTTCTTTCTTTTATATTTCTTTCTATTGCTTCATTCTTTCTCTTATTTTTTTCTTCCTCTTACTTCTTTCTTCCTTGTAAGTCTCCACTCTTTCTTTCTATTTAATTCTATCACTAGCTCCTTCTTGCTTCTTATTTTACTTCTTTTCAACTTTCACACTTTCTTTCTGTTCCTTTTCTTCTTTCTTTCTTTCTTGCTTTCTTTATCCATAATTTCTTTCTTTGCTTCTTTTACCTTTCTTTTTTTCTCTTTCTTTCTATTGCTTCAGTCTTTCTCTCTTTCTTTCTTTCTTTCTTTCTTTTTTCTTTCTTTAAGGAATGCTGATGATAAAAAGCTGTTCAGCTTCATAAACTGCTAGGCCTCAACTTCCAACTGATATTTTATGACCACAGCACAGAGAAAGAGAAGAGAGGCAAGAAAAAAAAGAATAGGAATATGCAGGGGTAGTAATAGAGGGATGAAAAGAAAGAGAGAGAGAGAGAGAGAGAGAGAGAGAGAGAGAGAGAGAGAGAGAGAGAGAGAGATAAAGGCCGAGGGGTGCAGCTGTACTGCCCCATACACTTGGAAGCTTCTGGAGAGCGAGAGTGTTTGGGGGTGTAAGGCAGTGTTTGCCCCCGGGGGTGTGTGGCAGGGCAGGGGGGGAGGTGGGGGTCTTGACCCTCATCAATCTCACTCACAGCCACAGCAGAGGGGCACAAACCCTCAGGCATACACACCCCCATCAAACCCCCATACCAGCTCCACACACACCGGGCGAGGAAGAGCCTGCTATTGTACACAGCAGGAGGACGACACACACAGACACACTGAAACTGACACCAGAGGGGGGGCAGAGGGAGAGAGAGAGAGAGAGAGAGAGAGAGAGAGAGAGAGAGAGAGAGAGAGGGAGAGGGAGAAGGGGATTGAGAGAGAGATACAGATACAGAGAGATTTTGGGAAAGAATTCTGGCAAAATAATAGAAAAATATGTAAAAAGGAAAGTAAAGGTGTAGGAAATAGTATGAAAAGTAGGAGCTTTCATAGTTACTTATATAATATATATGTCATATTATTATTACATATAGGTATATACTATATTTAGATAATCCATTTATCTATACATAGCAAATACCTATTACCTAAACCACTTAAATATGAGTAATAATTTATAATATAATAGTAATACAATAGGGTAAAAATATGAGACAGTTATCTGTGCTAGTTATATGTGTTTATTTATAAGTAATACATTAATTATAAGTAATTACATATATCATACATATATAGTAAATATATGTGTAAGACATATTAGAAATCCATATAAGTATGCCCATATTGTTGTTGTTGTACAAAAACAAAAAAGACCATTTTTAATGTTTTTCACTTTTTTGCATAATTTGAAAGCTTGTTCAACTGGCATAATGAAAAGACCTGAAATGGTCGCAAGTTTCGATGGAAAAATCTTTGTTCAACTTTCTTTAAAAGTTAAGAACATTTTTTCCTTCTCCTATGAAGTTACTATTTTGGAGATACAAGGTTTTGTTCCAACAGCAATGTATATAATATATATATGTAATATATATGAAAGATATTAGTGATGCTTATAAGTATATATATATTGGACATTGTATTAACCTACTAACAAGTACTAACCTACATAATACATATGGAACACATAAGTATTGCATATAAGCACTGTAAGTACTAATATCACTATTACACATAGGCACTACATATATTATTCTTCTATGTGTGGAAAGTATTCATAATACATATGTGTACCTGCGTGTGTGTGTGTGTGTGTGTGTGTGTGTGTGTGTGTGTGTGTATGTGTGTATTTGTTACAGAGAGCAAAGTATGGAGATTAATTAAAATAAGTGGAGAAGTTCTCAGACTGTCAAAAGAGTCAAATGTGTATAAGAGAGAAATAGAGAGAGAGAGGGAGTGGGACAGATAGAAGGAGAGAGACTGTGCGTAGGAATGTGTGCTAGAATGATAAGGTGGATAATTAATTTGTTTTAATTAATAGAGAAGATGCTGCATTCTATTCTAGGCCGAGCAGTACACACACCTCCACCCCACCACACATACAGCTAGACCAAGACCATCAATGGCAGCAGCTTTTAGTTAAGCATACAACACATAAACCAGCAAGTAATAACTGATGTTATAATAATGGTAAACACTATATGTTTATATGCTTTACTGATGTGCAAAACAGTAGAACACAGTTTCCTACCACTTATGTTGTTATAAAATGTGCAGCACAAATAAATTCAATTCTTTTCATTTATTGCTGCTTTTCATATATAAGCAAGAAAGATAGATAGAGAGAAGGGGAAAAGGAGAGAGAGAGAGAAGAGGAAAATGGAGAGAGAGAGAGAGAGAGAGGGAGGAGAGAAAAAATGGGGGAGAGAGAGAGAGAGAGAGAGAGAGAGAGAGAGAGAGAGAGAGAGAGAGAGAGAGAGAGAGAGAGAGACAGAGAGAGAGAGAGAGGATGGCAGAAGACGAGGACCAAAATGCAAAAATCAATTTGCCGACTAAAACAGATGACCCTAAACCCTGTACGGGCCGGTAATGGCGGGGGGCCCTCCCACGGTAAATTCAATTTGCCCAGCCCCACCAACTCAATTTGTGCTTCCATTTGGGGGCAGGAGAGAGGAGCGGCGCCACGGGATCAAACGTCCCCCCGGCCCCCACGGCTCCTCTACATATGTTCCTCTACCCAAACCTAATCAGACTGCTTTCATCTGGAGCAAGGTTTCTCTCTCTCTCTCTCTCTCTCTCTCTCTCTCTCTAAGCGGGATTGAAATACATAAACCACTTAGTCACCACTCTATGATCAGAACAATGGTAAAGCACTTAAACAACTCATTTTGATTTTAAAACAACATTTTCACAATGGAGTATTTGAATTTGTACACGCATCACAAAACTGGCCACAAATATGTATATATATATACATACACACACACACACACACACACACATATATATATATATATATATATATATATATATATATATATATATATATATATATAACTAATTGTGCTGCTTCTCTAACTGCATTTACCCTATATGTAATTTATATGTAAAGATGTACAGAACAGTATGCATTGTTATAATTCTTCTACAGCTAAAAACAACTTTCACATGCTAGTGTTTAAAGTGAGTGGAGTATATCAGCTTAATCAGTGAAGAGTAGACTGTGAGCTGAAAGGGCAAGTTTGATCACTTGAAATGATTCAAATAAGCCATGAATGAATCAAAATTAAACACTGTGAGCTACACTGCCACCTGTCACCACATGCTTGAAAAAAAAAACAAAAACAAAAAACAAATGCACTGTCTGACAAATTATGTTATATTCAAATATATATAACAGAGTGAAATCAGACAGACTTCATCTTAATCTCCGCCTCTTTCACTCATTCTGTCTCTCTCTATTTTCTCTCCTGCGATTGGGCTTTCTCTCTCTCTCTCTCTCTCTCACGCTCAAGGTCTCTCGCTCTTTTTTGTTTACTACTCTGGTTGGACAGAACGGAGGCTTGCTCCATTCTTATTGGATCTTTCTCTCTCTCTCTCACCCTCTCTCTCTTTCCCTCCCATGATGCCTGTGCTTGGTGAGCAGGAGCCAGAAGTCCGTCCAATCATTGTCGGAGCTATCAATCAAAGCTGACGGGCCCAAGCAACATGAAAAGAACCCTCAGTGGCAGCCATTAACCGAGCGCTCCCCTCCTCTCTCTCTCGCTCTCTCTCTCTCTCTCTCTCTCTCTCTCTCGCTCCCGCTCTCTCTCTCTCTCCCCCTCTCTCTCCCCCTCTCTCTCTCAGCCCCCCACGCTTTGTTTTCCTTTCAGCGGACAAAAACAGACTGACAAGATGCAGGGCTGGACATTAATCAAACCGCCCCATGGAACCACCTCTTCCTCCAAGATAATAAATAAATTCCACTCCTCTCATTGGACAGATGCTCGCATTTGTTGTATACCCCGTGCTCTCTCTCTCTCCCTCTCTCTCATTTTAAGGGTCCTCATCTGCTGTAGGCAGGGTAATTCCCTGCAGATCAGAGCAGGGCAGGTGCTCAGCTTGCCAGCCCAGACCAGGCACCCCCTTTCCTCTCCAGGGGCCACTGTTGCCCTGACAACTGGCCAACCCAACCTGTGCCCCCACCTCACTCTCCTTCTCTCTCTCTTTCTCTCTCTCTCTCCCTCTCCCTCGCTCTCTCTCTCTCACCATTGAACAGGGCTTGCTGTGTTTGCTGATGACCAACGTTCGCCTCTATGTCTCCATGTCTTATTCTTTCTTGTGTGGACAGATACATCTCTCTCTCTCTCTCTCTCTCTCTCCTTTTCTTTCTCTCTCTTCACTTCTCTCATTTTCTCTATTTCTTTCTCTACTTCTCCGTTTTTTATCTCTTCTACTTCCTCTGTTTTTCTTTTTCTCTTTTTTGTCTCTTCTCTCTGTCCCTCTGTCTTTCTCTCTCAGCTTGGCTTACGTTGTCTGTCACATTCATATTCAGAATGCACGGTGCATCATGTGCAAAAGTTTGAACACCTATGGTCATAAATATTTTGTTGATTTTCTAAGTAAAAAAAAAAATCATCATACAGGAAGTAAACTTAAATATGGGATCCTGCATATTTTAGCAAACTATTTTTATTATTTGCCAGGTTTAACATATTGGGAAAAAAACCTTTGCACTGACCATATTATGTTTCATCTTCCCCCATTTATATTAAATTCAGCAAATAAATTGTAACTGTTCATTAAGATGTACAGAAGTGCATTTTGTGTGGACATGTAATTTGACAAGGGGTACATGTGTGGACATGTGCATACTACTGTAATTAGTCACTCTGCTTTTAATCCTAATGCAAGTAACTCACAGTTGTCACTGGTAATGTTTTACTTTTATATGAATTATTTCTCACTTATATTTCATTAAAACAGGATGAGGAAACCTGTAGGAAGTGTGAACTCTGAACTGAAAGCCTCCTGAAGGCCTGTTACTGGCTTTAGGGATGGCTCTGCTGTCTGGACCGTCAGAAGTTGCAGTTATCACCACAGATGTAATTCGCAGTTAATTCAGAAACACCATGAGTGGACATCATCATGTATTACATAATTATGTAATTACATTTAAATGGTGTAGCAAAATGACCGTAATAACTCTAAACAGCTAAGGGTTAAACTGCTGCCTATAAAAAGGAACAGCATCATTTAACAGTGTAGATAGATTACACTTCTTTCCGACAAGGATCTTTCCCTCATAATATTTGTCCTGCACTTGACAGGAAGAAAAAGACAAATGGAAAGTTAACTTGGCACATGGAGGCATGCAAGTGCGCCACAACGGGTACCGCGGCACCCTGCCTTGCAGGGCATTGTGGGATATGTCCTTTGCTGGAGCTGCTGCTCGGATGACATATTACAGCTCGGCGGGAATCGTATGGCTCTCCAGGAGGAGGTGTTACACCAGCGTTCTGCAAACGTTTAATTTCTGTTTTCTTTCCCTCTGCTGTTGACCAGGTTCATTTGAAGCCCCACTGAGGGCCCACGTGTGTTTGTGTTGGCCCCATTAGAGGAGCATGAGGGGCCTGAAAGGAGCCATTTAGCCATATTTTCAAGACATGTTAGGATGGTCCAAGCATATATAGCTGACATTTTTCTTGAAGTAAAAAAAAATCACAAAGACAAAAATTTGACACTCAAACCATTCACTTCCCAGTTTAAACAGTCCTTAATTATAAGGAATGAATCAGCCTAGGATGCTTTCTGAATGAGGCACAATACAAGACAGCCAATCAAAGCAGATGTCATTTACATATATCTCTTATAAATGCACTGAAGTAAAACCAGTTGGTTTAATTATATGAGACAGGTTGTACAATGGTCACATAAAAAAATTTGTAAACCTTTTTGGAACATACATGCACAGAAGCACCCTGGGAGGACATCAGGGAGGAAAAAGGTAGAATACAGGATCGTTAACAGAATAGCTCATCCATACATGCTAATGTTGCTAACGTTGAAAATGAATGAAAGATGGAAAGTAGTAGCCAACAACTGGCATGATACCGTTACCTTCATGCTAATTGCTGGCTATTGTTACCTTCCTTATTAGCAAAATTAGCATTATTAACTGAACTTTTCTGTTAAAATCTTTTTTATGAATTTTGAAATTAGATCAATAAACAGTGCAATATATTCAACCCAAGTCTTGCTCACCACACAGTAGATAAGAAAACAGCACAATAAGGATGTTCAAAATCGGTGCTACCAAAGAAGGCCATTGATTTCCTGTTAGCGGATCTCCTGTCTGAAAATGGAGGAGGGGGGCTATAAGATGGCTGAATCAGTGGAGATATGGTTCCAGTAGCAAAACCACAGTTTTTCTGAGCTCCGATCTGTTGTATCATTGACACCTAAATGGATTAGGTTCATGTATCACTGATAATGGCCCGGCCCATTGCTCGTATGTCAGTGAGCTGGTGTGTGTGTGTGATAAGGCCTATTGATTATGTACCATATGCAGTTCCCACGTCGTCCTTTGTCCCCAGTCTTGCGCTTTTTTTTCCCCTTATTTTAGTAGGGGGGATGGGGCACAGCTGGTTGGTAGAGGGATGACTTACTCTTAGACCAGCTTCAGCAATCAAGGATCTAAAGGCTTTCTGAATATCTGATCATATGAAGGAACCACATCTTAAAGTCACTTAAGAAAAAAAAAACACTGAAAATGAAACTACACAGATTATTTTTGTAACATTTAATGCTGTTTGTAATCATAATTGTCTTCAATTTGTTATTTTTTTTCTACGTTTCCCTAAACCTAACCTAATCTCAGCCCAATACCTAAACGTAAGACTAACTTTACTCTTAATCCTAACTCTAATGCTCCTGAGAAACATCTCAGCTTCACCAGATAGCTTGTTAATTATTCAAGCAATTGTAGATAATCTATTATGGATTGTTCAAATGAAGTGAGGCCTTTTTGCACTTCTACAATTATTATTTTATTATATGATTATTAATTTAACAACTCTTCTCCTTTTCTGCTTATAAAACCTCCACTCAGTTTTACACACTATGTCAGAGCTGCTTGTAGGTTGGGTCTCCAGGGCTGTACAGTGTGACTGTATCTTTGCATGTGATGGGAGAAATTAATCCTGTGAAAAATCCCCAAAATAAATCACAGACAGAACTGCATGTGCACATATAACATCTATATCCAAACATTTTGTTGCATCCTAGTCCTCATGGTCGTTTGTGAACTACACTTAATATTCGGTGTGTGCAATTTCAAACAATTCAAAAAGCACTCTCCTCTGCAGTGCACTGCTAACTACAACTACTATAAACACCTATTCCGTTAAACGATAGTTGCAGTTCATCAGGTAGTTTGAATACAAACACAAGTTCTATCTTGCCAAACGCAGCCTTCCAAACTGCAATCACCATAAACATCAGTTCTGGTATTTATGGCAAATTTAATTCATCAGTTAGTTTGAACATGATAGAACAAGTTCAGATATTTTATTCAAAGGGTCTCAAAATACATTCATACTGATACCTGTGAGCATACATTTTTGGTTTTGTTTGCATTTTTAAACATAAACCAAATGACGATTTAGGATTTAATTAGTCCAAAGATGTCGTTTGATACAGAGGCTGAGGCACCCCCACTGGGCCTACTTTTGAATTGATTACATTAAAAATTAGTTCACTGATATGGCTCTCCATTAGGTCAATTATTTCTTTTAAGAGGTCTGGGACGTTAAATACTAAAGACTTTCACTGACCAGTTTTCTGCACTAAAAAAAAAAAATCAATAATAACTTCACAAAATGTTCACAAATTTCACAAAACAGTAAATTCCTGGCCTGTTGTTGCAGTTAAAATTAAATATTGTACTACTATACTTGTAAGATGTATTTTGGACTACTTTAGCTAAATACTTTTATTTGTGTTACAATATCCCAAACTTTGTAGCACCAGTGCTACTTGTTTGAAAAATTGACATATGGCCCTCCAACACTGGCATCAACAGTTAACTATACTTAATAAGAGCATAGCATACAAAAAAAGGGCCATGAGCTTGAAATATATTGATGGCTTGTCTGTTTACATTTTGTGTACATTTTAAAAGGGCTGATCAAAGTAAGCAGAAATCATATACTTTTTTTTTTTCTTTATTTAAAAAACTATTAGTTAATCACAGACTGAAAAGTGAGCTTGGTTCATACGATACATACAGCTTTTCTGATACGGACTTCACAGAGACCACATTCATACCTCATAAATCACACACTATACTCCACTGAAAGTATAAAATAATCACAGCAACAAGCAATCAGTATGTGCTCACAGCTAACACCACATTTCAGACTATCCATGTTACTACATGTGTTTAAGAGCCACTTGTGTGTAAAAAAAAACAAAAAAAAAAACATTGCTTCCTTTCTTATGCAGGCCTTCAAATACTTCTCAACAGTTTCTATGCACAGACAGCCTCAATACAATGTCCAGTAATGCTACAAGAAGGTGTAGTCTGGATGAACCTGACCTGCCCTCGACCTGGACAAACCTGACCTCAGTTCTAGCTATATATCATAAATTAATGCATAATACTTCTTTCTACAAGATGAAGGCAAATTTTTAATTCACAGTTATGTTTGGTCAATATAAAAAAAACATAGTAATGCAAAAGTCCCACCACAATAAACTAGATAAACATTTTCTCACCAGTGACTGGAAAGACAGTAAGGTAAGTTTGTAAGAGGAAATGTCCATTTGCTTATTGGTGAAAGTCTGGCACTGTGACCCACTGGAACCTACCACTTCCTAAGGCCCAAAGAATGGATCCTCAGCTGGATGTGGCTTCTTCTTCAACCTTTTGGCTTCATTCTGAAGCTTCTGTCGAATATAGCCCTTGATCTCAGAGTCTGTCTTTCCAGGGAAATAGTACTGCACTGCTCCTGTTGGAAATGTGAACAATGGAAATGGAAAAATAATATAAATTATAAAAATCAGCATTCATATAGTGAAGCAGGCAAGTTTTCGTAAGTCTTTCTGTATGTGACCAAAAAAAAAAAACCCTGAAAACTATGCACAACTGACTGCTGAATTACAACCAAGCAAATATGCAAATGCAGAATTAATTAACATCTTAATTAGTCAGACATAGTGTTTAGTATCAAAATTGATATATATCATTGATTCACAAAAAATAAACACAATTTAGAAGGGAATTTTCATTCAATGCATAATGAAATCTTATATTTTTACTTTCCAATGATTCAGAATTATTATTTTTTTAATATATTGGCTAGAGGAACTGTTTACACTGTATTGAATTTCATATAATAATAAAAAAACTTTTATTTTTGTAATTGAAAATAGCTTGAATATATTTTTTCCACATAATGAGTGTGTATTTTTCTGAATATTGGAATTGCAACATTCCTAAATTCATGATGTTGAATCATCCCTTCAAATGAGTAAGTACTGACACATCACACTGCATCAATGCATCTTTACACCCCCCTAGAAGGAGCCCTATGCTGAACATACTCAGGATGGCCTGGATCTCGTGGGCAGGCAGTGCAGGCTTGGGCTGTCCTCTCTTACTGTTAATGATGCCGGAGATGGAGTGTGAGGCCAGGCAGTCTCTGTCATACAGGCCCCGTAGCAGCTCGTTGGTCAGCTTCTGGGCTGTAGTCCCTGTGTTACAACGCTCCAGCAGCTCCGCTGGGATAACCTGAGAGGTAGAGTTGGAGTGTGAGGTCAGTTCCACTTTCAATCCGCTGGTTCTGGGGGATTTTTTTTATCAGCTGAGCTCGTGCATCAGTCTATTCACCCTGGATGTCTGATTCATAAACTGTACACAAACGTCAAATCAATGTACCTACAGTGGTGAGATATTTAACTTATTGTTCCAACATTAAGAAATGCCCGCTGTTTTTATAGATTTAATTAGTGGTAGTGGTGAGTGGACAGGTGGGTATACTTTGCCTTCTCAAGGACCCCAACTGCAACATGAGTGCATATGACCATCAGTTATTATAGTTAACTAAAACTATTATTAAAATGAAGACTAGCACTAAAAATGTTTACTCCTTAACTGTAAAAAATTTAAAAGACTTTTAAAAAACACAAAGACCAACAATAATATTCACTGCAAAATGAACTAAAACTAAAATAGAATTCATTTGGAAAAAGACTTTAGTTTTCATTTTTTTCAGTTTGTGAATGGGAGGGTAGAAGAAGATTCCTTCTGTGTTTGGCTGGAGCCGAGCTTAGCTCAGGCCACTATTGCATTCATTTTATTCTACCCTTTTGAAATATCTACTATCACAGAGTTCATCATAGTATAAAAGACAAAAACTAATACTAATAAAAACTAAAACTATTAATGCACCCTTAAATCTAACTGAAACAAAACCAAAATCAAATATGAAAATGTACTAGATAAAAATAACGAACTAAATCAAAATAAAACTATTGAACATTTAAAAACAATAACAACTTTTGCATCCACATACCATTTCTCCAAATATTCAGCAACTAAGGCCCAGACCTGGGTTAAAACTCTTGTGCAACTTAACAAATTTATGGCCTGTTTACACCTTTCATTAGCATACTTTTTATGCTAATAATTTATGCTGGGGTTTCACATGACCACATGAAAAGCCAGGTGCAAACACCCCCTGGATGGATTGTGAGTGGATTACAGCAGACCACTTAAACTACATTTGTAAGTGGTCAGAGACGGAGATTGACCACATTTAACACAAGAAGGCGGATGTGGTGATGCTGGGATTCTAGGTAAACGACAGGTATAGAGCCCCCTGTATGCACATTTTAAAATTAGTAGTCTCTGGGCTTCCAAGTTTTTTTAACTACTTCTAGACTTTTTAACTTGTTGTAATTTTATTAAGTTAAATTATTTATTATATAATAGACAGTTTCGCTTGTTTTTAAAAATACGCTGTGTCTCTCATTATAGTGAGAAAATTATGTATAAAGTAGCACAGAAATGAGTAATGAGTAGTGAGATTACTTTTTACAAGAAATAATAAGTAATGTAATTCTATAACATTATTTGAGAAGAGTAAGTAGTAATTTGTAATGGATTACTTTTAATTATTAACCCAAAACTGAAGCTATATAACTTTACACTAGCTGAAGCTATAACATTAACACTAGCATTATGCATGGTGTGCAGCGCTCTGTTCTGACTGGAAAAATTAGGTTAGCTCTGGGAGTGAAGCCACAAACTTTTTGCTTTCCTCCCTCATTTTACGTTTCTCTGTTGCAGTTGCTGAAGGTCTGCTGAAAAGGCAGTGGTGTGTAGAAATTTTAAGAACCTGAGCAAATTACATTTTAAAATCCATCTTAGAAACTGAAAACTATTTATGTATAAAAGCTACATGTACTTAGATTAGAAAAAACTAATATAACTGTATGCATGTCAATGTCTAAGTGGTAGTGTCATCACATAACACCATGGAACAGTCCATTACAATATTTTTTATCATGTTTATATTTTTTGAATAGCTTATTTAACATCAACACATATAAAATGTCTCATTTGTATTTTCATAGGGCCCTTGGCTCACAGGGGGCACTTGGACTCTGCCTACCGTTGCCTAGTGCAAAGACTGCCCCTGAACGCAAGAGTAAATAGAATGCATTTTCATTATCTGTATATAATTGCATGAGCCGAAATGTGTCTGCTGAGTGCTGACTAGCAAATTAGGGGATAAACAACAAAATGAAAAATGGAGGCTACTGGAGGCTGGGGCTTTCCCCAAACCAAGCACCATCATGTGGTCCAGGGAACATCCAAGCCAAGCTTATCCACTTGTATTGTGATGGGGGAAAAAAGTAAACAAAAGTAAAACAGAAACAACATATAGTTTTGGTCAAAATACAGGACTTCAAACTGCTTGAGTTGCTACATGACATTGCTTTCAGTTTAAAATTCCACACTGCTTTGCTGGACCCATGGAAATGCAATGAATAAAAATATATTCTTTTAAATGATTTCAATATTAAATAGGCAAATAAAGAATTCACCATGAGCATCATGAACACGGTCTGAACAAGGATAAGATTATAATATAAGTTACCTCTTGGTATAGAAGTGTTTCACTTCTTGGTGTTTTCTCATTTACGTCATGACCACAGCCCTGCTGCGTGGAGCTCTGCTGCTCTATCCCACTGTCACTTTGGACTTTTGGAACAGGAATCGGACTGGGTGCAGAGTTTCCCTCATGTTCTCTCGGAATACTGGGGGTCATATTTAGACTGCAACAGTTCAAGCATCCATCACTTTTGGTGACCAACTCTTCAAGAGTTTGTGCCAACTTTCCACAAGCTGTACAGAACAAGGAAACATGTGTATTTAGTTTCACCTGATTCAAAAAGATCTGCAATTTGGACGTACAGAATTTTGTTGGAATATCAATAATGTAACAGAAATTCATCAAATTCCACATACAAAGTTTTTCCTTTAAAGAAACTCTGTTTATCTGCAAGTTCAATTTCATGATGAATGAATGCACAGAAATGGTTAAAAATGACTGAAAAGAATGTTTAAAAATATTAAGATTATTCTGTGTCTTACAGAGATGTAATTTTAGAGATGTGACAGCAACAATATATAACTGCTAGTTAAGTAAGGACTGATTCAATTTTCAGACACCAGAGACCTCATGCAGACCTGTGAGAGCCTTGATTTGCTCCCTGAGGCTGTCCATCTCCCTCTGCATGCTCAATACCATGGCAATGAGCTCTGACCTTGAGCAGGTTTGGAGATTTCCTAACACCTGTAACCAAACGAAAGGGCTTATTAGTGTGACCATGGGAGAGCACTACACACAGAACATCATGCATGGATGTGAACACATGACTGAAAAAATCTTACATTTATACTTGACTAATGAACCAATTTTAGTTTGATTAAAGTCTTGTTCCATTAATATAAAATTGATTTTAATTTTTAACATATGTCCTACAATGTTATCAATTATGAAAGGACCAAAGTAATCTGGAATAAAATCTCATTAGATGTAAAAATGTTTTGCCTCTCCTATACATATACTGAACATATGAGGTTTTGTTTGAATTTGGCCTGTGAAACTGGGTGAAGTGAATATTTTAAACTTTACTGCTTGAGGTAAGAAGTTACCTCCATAGTGATGTCACCATCTCCAATGGTCAGTCCTGCTGTGTTTTCAACTTCAAAGGTCTATCAGAAAAGAGTACAAAGGGAATACTGATATACTATCAAATTTCACGCTAACATCTCACCAAAAGTGACTTGATAAACAGAGCACTGCCTTCAGAACGAGTGCAATAGACGTCTTAGTTTCATGTCACTATGAATGGCACCACCATGGCACCGTAGGGCAAAGAGTGGACCAGCAAGAGGATTGATTTCAGCAGGGTGGATGCAAAAGTAAGTAAAATCAGACCCTCGTTATGAGCTTAAGAGGACCAGCATCACATGATGTAAGTTTCTCCTCCTTGTCCCTGAGAGGGTGCAGCTGCTGCCTCATCTTCGACGGTCTATGCTGGAACACTTGGTATAATTAGCTACATAATAGCACGTCTCCCACGGCTAGCTGCCCTGCCGGCGACAAAAGGCTAATATTTACATTCACCGAAGACTTAGCCCAGTGGCACACTCACCTCAATAGCTTCACACTGTGTTTGCTCTGAGTCTCCTCCTTCATTGTCGTTGTTCAGAAGGCGTTTGGCCGCTGTCTTCCTTCTCATCTTCCGTCCATGATCCGTTTCCCCGCTGGAAAGCTGCTGGATGCTTGATTATGCTTATCATGGCGCGGCTGAGCTAACAGCTCGAGCTTTTTCTCACAAGTGGCTGTAAAGAGCAAACAGTTTAGCGTGCTCAAAGTTAAAAACAGCCTTAAAGCGTCGGATAAACGCGCTAAATCTTTTCAAAAAACACAACAGAGGCTGTTATGTTTGATAGAGATCTCTAATGACAGGTCTTACCAAAAAATCTGACAAATTATCTGGTGGCTGAACGTAAAGACTTAATGCTAACCGTCAACTTTGGATTCAATAGGAAGTGACAGTGGGACTTGTAACTGAATACGTTTCTGAAAAAAAAAAGGTTTTAAAAATTATTATTGTTATTTCTATATGTAGCGATGTATCTCTAGCTCCAGGAAGACATATATAGCATGTAATTTCGCTTCATTTGCGTCATGCTTCATATATTTTTATTACATGTGAAACAGAGCATGGATGCTGCTCAAAATACTATAAGCTGTACATTATGCGAAATTTACAGAAATTACCATTATTATCATTATTTATTTATTTTATTATTATTCCTGCTGCTGTTTTCCACAAAAGCTGGCCTTGCATTACTGGCAACTCTCTCTCTCTCTCTCTCTCTCTCTCTCTCTCTCTCTCTCTCTGTTATTATGGCTGCATGAGCACAGATGCTGGAGAAAGGTTGAAGAAAAGTTGACCCTTTGGAGTCCCAGGTGACCCAGGGTGAAGACTAAGTGTGTCCGGAAACACCTGAGGTTCTGGAAATGGAGGCTGAGCAGAGATTGCAGGGTAAGCCAGGGGGGATTAGTGGGGCCTCCGGGATGGACCGAAAGGGAGCTGGACACTCATTAACTCACTCAGATGTTAGAGTCAAGGGCTAATAAAGTGCCGGGTTGCTTTAAATAGCTATTTAGATGGAGTAACCGACTATATAGATGCTTATTTGCTGGATTTTTGGCAGTCTAGCAGTATCCAGGCTCTTTTCCTGTCTCACACATAGGTTGAATTAGGCCTCCTCAATAACGCCATAGCTTTGTAGGTTAGTTTGGCCAGTATGCATTAGACATGTATTAAGAATGGATCAAGAGGCTTAATAAAAAGAAAACATCTTTGAACTAGTTTAAGAAGCTTTTTTTGCAGTCTCTGTCATAATGATTTAGAATTTAAATGAAAGAAACTACACACCACACAGGTAAGCTTCCAGGCTTTTCCTTCTCTCTTATGTTTACATGCCACCAGCTTCCCTCTTATGAATGAAGATGTCAGAAAGCGTTCTTTGGAGAGATGCCATAGAAGAACTACTCTTGGTTCTCTAAAACAACTTTCAATGAATGGTTCTTTACAGAGCAGTTTTTGTAAATGAGCTGTTGCAGTATGAAGAACCTTTAAAGCATCTACATAAGGTTCTATACCAATGAAAAGTTTTTCTTTGAACCATACAGCCAAGAACAGTTTAGGAACCAATAAGAGTGTAGAGAAAAGAATTGAGCTCTGTACCTGTAAAGAATATGTTCTACAGCACAAGGTAAAGGATCAAGGTATGAATTGGGGTTTGCTGATGGTAACATGCAGCAGTTTCTCTCAGAGGTGAAACCAAAAAGTTGAGTCACTGGAATGAAAAAATGACAATTTGTTCCACAGGCCTATCACTTTCTATCTATCTCAGTCTCTGTCTCTCTCTCTCTCTCTCTCTTGCTCACTCTTTTTCTTTCTTTCACTCTGTAATGTTTAAGAGTAAACAAGTGGATAGAGCCATAAAGACAGAGGTCATGCTCTGGCACTGAGTGAGTTTTGATTGACCAGACAGGGTTGTCGAGGGTGAACCTTGACCCCTCTTCCATCAGCCAGAGGGAGGCATAAACCATTTAGGGGACAAAGAGTAAAGCCAGTCACCGAGACGGAGATAGACCAGGCAATGGAAGAGCACACAAATCTCTCTCTTCATCTCGCTCTCTCTCTTTCTCACTCTTCCTTTCTCTCTCTGTTACTGTTATCTCCTGTCTCACCCTGTTCGTTTCCCTTTCTTCCTTTGTATTTCTCTCTTCCTGTCTTTCTCTTTCTCAGTTTCTCTTTCTCTGTTTTCCATTTTCTCTGTTTTTCTTTTCCTCTCTCTCTCTCTCAATCTCCCTTTCTTTTCCTCGGTTTCGCTCACTCGCTCCTTTTTCCTCTCTTTCTCTCATTTCCTGTTTCTCGTTCTTTTCGCTCTCTCTCTCTCTCTCTTTCTCTCTCTTTCTACCTATCTATCTTTTCCTCTGTTTCTTTCTCTCACACACAGCACTGACAACAACATTACAGTGCATTGGTCAGTAATTATATTATTCGTTTATTTGTATCTATTAATTCTATTGTTTTTCAAAATTAACTGTAGCTATGGAAGAATATTAGGTGTTGAAATGATTTGAAGGACTGTGGTCAGGAGTGTAACACCACATAAAATCCATCAAACGATACAGTGATGTCTCAATTCTATCCATTTTTCAAAACATTTCAATACAAAAAAGGAGTAAATCCTTATATTAGTAAGGATGTCTTACATTAGTATAATTCCATTTTCAGTTGGAGCATTCAGCATAATAAAAGTACAAAACATGAAACAAAACCTGTGCATCATAGTGTGGCAGTCGAATGTTCTACCCACAAACTAATATGCTCATCCTATGCTAACATGGTAGCCACATGCTAACATGCTAGTCACAATACAGCAACATGGCTGGATACAGTATAATATGTTGTATTGGTACATCCTACATATTGTGTTCTTTCCATTTAACTTTGAACGCAGGAGTGTGTATGTGTGTATGTATGTGTTTGTGTGTTGTGTGCAAGTTTATTTGAGTCTTTTTTGCTTCAGCAAACATGCAACCACACACACTCTGGTGGTGATGGACAGCTTGAAGGCACACTCAGCAGTCTGTGACTCAGTTAGACTCCCCGCCACGCCAGTTTCTTCTTTCACTGCCAATGTTTTATCCCCTCACTGACTTCATGAATATGCAGTGGCTGAACACTACAATGCTTTTTCAAGATCCTTGGCATGGAAAGAGTAGCGATTGACATTTGGCTTGCAGACAATGCGGGCCATTCCGTGTCCAGGGCAGCAATGTGGATGTGATGCAATAGTGGCCAGGCTGTGTGCACAGTATAATAACTAGTGATCATAGGTAGTTAAACATGAGTTCATCTGACTTGTGTACGAATTACACCATGAAACTGTTCACTTTTTATTCATTTCAAGTTTAAGATTAATCAATTGCTTGTTAACTACTGTGAAATCAGCATATAAATTATGTAGGTATGACTGTAAGCAATTGTTGTGTAAGCCTACATACAGGCATCTGCAGTTTAAGGGGTAAGTATAACATTGATGGTTGAACTAATTAAGTTTCCTTCTGTCGTTTAATGCTGGAGGTGTAAGGCTAATGTTGCTAAGGAACAGTTGAAACCAATAGTCACAAAATTTGGACACTGAAAATGTGCTGCGTTACATCTCAGGTAAAAAACCTATGCAAAATTATTCCTTTAAATATCCATGGGTTGTAATCTGTTAATCTAGAATAAGATATGTCCTCTAGTTTTGATAAAAATCTAAACTCACAATAATGTTGATATTATGAGTTTAGAGCCCAAATTCATAAAGCCTTTTCAGAGTAAGAGTGCAAGATATAGGATCTGTTCCTTTCAATAATGTCACAGTAAATAAGAGAGGAATCTTATCCCAGAACTACTCCCAGTACTGCTACTTTGAGACGCTTTGTGAATATGGGCCTTAGTGGTTCTTCAGGCAGCCTCTTTAAAAGGCCAAAAACCAGTTCTCATGTAGGAATAGGCAAAACAAGAAAAATATTTGAGCCTTCTGTGAACTAGCTTCTCAGCTGCCATCAACTTAACAGGCCATCGTCCGCTATCCAACAGAGAGTTTAAGTAAACATTTGTTTTGGTTTTATGTATCATGGAGAAAACTCCATTTGCTGATTAAAGCCATCTTCTTGGGATGCTAATCAGATTTCTTCTAAACCTTTACAAACCCTTATGATCTTTATCAGACACATGGGGTTGAAGTTTCTAGAATGTTCCAGTGCAGTGCAATCTGCAGTTCCTCACCCGGAGAACTGCTCTGCTCAGCATCAGTCTTTTTCGGCCTTTAAGGGATTACAGTGATGTCATTGGCAAGGTCTCACCCCTATTGGCAGTCATCCTGCCACAGGTCACCGCTAAGTCCGAGCAGCGCAGCTTTTTGCATGTGCGATAATTCAGATGCTGACTTTGATGATAATAGCTCTAATAACGGTTTGACAGTGACGGATGGGTGCAGGCGGTTCAGAGGCCCGTGAAGTGACCCCCAGCCCAATCACAGCACTTCCAGGTTAAATGTTACCCCAGGCAGCTTGAAAAAGGGGTCTTTTGCAGGATCTGCAGAGGTGGTGAATGGATGAAGATGAAGAGAGAAAGAGTAGGGAGAGAAAGGAGGCTGAAGAACAAAGAGATGCATAAACTACACCCTTACATGCTTCGGAATGATGCCATAGAAGAACCACATTTGCTTCCCTAGAGAACATTTCACTCCAAAGCTCTCAGTAGTAACACTATTGAAAGGTTCTCCCGGGAACATAGGTTGCATATTAAATTGTGTAGCTCCCATCTGCCTTTTTGTTAGCTGTTGAGCTCAGGTGAAATGCCCTGTACAATATTCTTTCTCTCAGTGTTCCTGCGAAGTGGTTCTTCTGTGGCATTGCTGCAAAGAACACTTTTTTGCAACTTTGTTTTTAAAAGTGGACACCTTATACATATTCACTGTCCGCAAGACATCTGTAGTGTGGATCCCGAACCCTCACAACTCTCAACAGCATCTTAATTAGGCCCTCAAAAGATGCAACAGAAGTGCCATGGTCATTGCATCCCAACTGTTGCCTTCAACATGCTGTCCAGATTCTTTGCCAAATCCCTGCAGTTTCCGAATACAACCGTCTGGCCACAGGCGCAGCCTCTTGATCAGCCCAGGCGCCTCCCTCAGCAGTGGTGGGAATGCTTGGCCAGGCCATGTGTTAGACATTAAACGCAATCAGCGAGTGCGTTTTTCGTGAGCACGCCAAGAGATTGAGAGGAAGGCAGATCCAGGTTGATGAATAGCAGAGCCCCTCTCATGCCTGTCTGCTTACAGGGAGCCTGGATAATCAAACCATGGCCTGTTTTCTTTATTTATGCCACACGTCAGTGTGGCGGATTTATCGTTATTGTGCAATGATTCTTGATTAGCAGGAGGACATGGCCAGCTAAGTGCAAAACGTCCACAGGCTCTTCTCATCCTCGAACAAGGTTTATTGTGAGTTGTGATGAACAGAAATGAGCAGTGCCATGGGAAAAAGATTCATGAGTGAAATTGTTTTGAAAACCAAGAGGTGACAAGGACAAAGTGGTCTTTGGGGCTTAGATCTTAGTAAAATTTGCAATATTCAGTGATTAGCAATGTGCTGTCTTCTAGTTCAGCACCAAAACAACGGACATCTGATTGTCATGTAGCTGAAACATCAGAAAAAGGTGGAAACATTAAAGTACCAGACCATACCAAGGTAATGCTTTGATTATACCATAATTTAAATTTACACAGTAAACAACTGTTGAAATATATATTGACCGTTCAGATAAATGCCTTTGAAAAACTGTTCTGATGTACTTCATTGACTTCATATCTGACACACATGCAATACACATTCAATGCAATAAGAATAATCAGCATAGTGATCTTCCCTCCTCATTGACATTAAGAGTAAGCTATTCTCTGCCATTCCTGCACTCTCACATTGATCCTCTTCTATCACCCTTAATCACCACTACAGCCTCACGTCTTGAGAAGTGCCAAGTAACGTGCTACCTGTCAGATCCACTGGGGTAAAAATTAATGGAATCCTAAGGGTAAAGTTTGGACAGTGAAGAGTGTGAGTGGGCCGAGTATCGAGCCCTGGGGCACCTCTGCAAGTCATAACTCAGAGCTTAAGAGCGGCAGCCCGCCCAAGGAAGCACCATCTGCCAATTGATTTAGTGTCATCCCAGGTCTCACCTCCTCCTTATGATTATGTGCCTTATTAAGTGATTTGCTGAGCATGACAGATTTAGTTTATTAGCTACTTTCCATGGTCGCTTTTGCCGCCTACTCTTGAGGACATTTGTTTGAATTGGCTCTTGGTTCTCCCTCTATGTCCTTCAGCTTGTTATTTATTCTGCCTTGTCTGAGGGATGGGCTAGATACTGACTGCTGTTACTGTAATATTTGAAGAAAAAAAAAAAACATAAATCCCTTTAAAGTTCACCATATTTCATATGTTTCTCAACAGACATAACAAACATAACAGGGAAGTGAGTACGTTGCAATCAAAACACTACTACAGAATGAGGATGCACCCTATGGAGAGAATACTGATTTGCTTTCTCCTTTGCGAGACAGAGGTTATGCATACATATACTGTACAAGGATTTATTTGTTTGATATTTGTTTTGGCTTGCATGCATACATCCAAAAATGTTTAACTGTGAGTTCAGTATAATCATAAGCATTAGCCATGTGCAACAAGTTAAGCAAGAGGCTTTTGTCTTCAAAGTTGGTGCTAGTGTTACTTTTCCAAATGTTTTAGGCATTGAATTATTAAAAATTACTGGAGGAAAATGCCTTTATCTTCTGTGGAATAACAAGATGGATATAGAGTACAGTTTCCCTGAATTTATGACACACTTTTCACTCCTATGTGTTTATCATGTCCAAACAAAATCTACATTTATTTTTCTACGTCATGTGACCATAGCAGCTGTTTACACTCTGTCAAAATTTCATGATGAATTGAACCAATACAAGTTGTTTACATTTACATTATGGCATTTGGCAGACGCTCTTATCCAGAGCGACTTACAATATGACAGTTTTACACAGCCAGGCAAAAGTAGTGTTAGGAGTGTTGCCCAAGGACTTTTATAGGTATTAGTTAGTTTTCTTGCCACTGTTGCCCCGGGCTTGCTCACCTGGGGGTTTTTATATTCTTGTTAAAACTTTGTCTTTCTGGAATTCTGTGAAGCTTCTTTGTGACAACATCAGTTGTAAAAAGTGCTATACAAATACATTTGGTTTGATTTGATTTGATTAGTTTAGGGTGCTTGCCCAGATGTCTAAAATGACTAAATATAATAAATAACTACTTTTTAAAATTAATTTTATGTTAGCTTCCTTCAAACGTTAAGAACATTTTTTGCCTTCTCTTGTAAAGTTACTATTTTGAATATACTTGTTTTTTTTTGTAATGCAATTCTGTAATGCAATTTTGTAATGCAGTCCATTATTAATTCAATAATTTGTTCTAACTTAATAGTTATAAGTAAAACACTCTCTGTTGAGATAAAAAGATCTTTCTTGGCTGCCTAAGACTTTTGCACAGTGCTGTATATCTAAAAAGGCTTTAGCTGGCATTTGTAGATTACCACATTTTTTATCTTTATCATATATAAACATCTGTGGTATTACATTAAGTATGTGATGGGAAAATATCAGCTGTATGGTTTAGAGGTCAGAACTCTGAACCTAATGTCAGGGGTGTTGAGAAATATTTGACAGTATGGCATTATGTTCAAGGCATGTCTTGTTTCTGTGTGTGTGAGTGTGAGTGTGTGTGAACCACATCTTACAACTGCCATCAGAGATTAGAATCAGTCCTGACATAGATATTTCCCCCTTGCATTGCACTATACTGGGTCACTGAGTGGCCTTTTCTCTAAATGCTTACTCACCAGGAGCTGACTGCACAGGCCAACAACAGAGGCAGCCGGTGGCCCTGAATGGCCTTCTGCTGACTAGACTCCAGCAGCCAATGAATGGAGCTGTCATTGCTGTCAGTCCTACTTTCTGTGCCACAATCGCCCTATCACACCCACGCATGCCATCCTGTCTGCCTCAATTACAAGCCAAAAGGGACAGCTCCAGTCACAAGCCACGCCCCCTGTGTGACAATGTGGGAACAACCAATCAACTCATTCTCCACCCAGAGAGAGAGAGAGAGAGAGAGAGAAAGAGAGAGAGAGAGAGAGAGAGAGAGAGAGAGAGAGCTTGATGTGCTTATCCTTATTTCCTTATGGTTAAAGAGAAATTCTACTTTTTTTTCAATTTTTTGGTATAATTCAGTGAGTGAGATGTGAACATAGTCATTCAGAGGGATCTGATGTGAAATGTTTCATTGTACAGAAACTTGCTGACTGCTGTTTTCTTCACAGTGGTGGTGATAGGAACCATGGGTTGTGATGCCGACAGCACAAATCTAATTTATTTGCTTTCAGTCCAAAATGACCAGTGAATCTACAGTTTTTTATGTGTAATATTAATAATGGTAAAATAGTGGTAAATCTTTAAAAATACATTTTCTTTGAAAACTGTTTTGCCTTAAAATGCCATGAAACACATGTTAGGCCAAAAGCTTATCTCATAACTATCATAAAACAATGCCAAAGGCATCATGCAATGCATTTGTTACTATTTCATTTAATAGCTGAGGGAGCTTTTAGGCACTAAACGATTTGGATATCCGGCTTCTATCACCACAACTGTGACAAATTCTGACTTGAAGGTTTCTATAGAATGGGACATTTCACATCAAACCACTTGGAATGACTTTGTTTACGTCTTAGCAATCAAATTACTCAGACATTATAATACAAATCAGCAGATTTCCCTGTAAGATACCCAGAAAACAGTAACATTGAACTGGCTTGTTTGCTTTCACACATTAATGAAGTGTATAACATCAACACAAATATGTGTTTCAGTCTGCTTACATTTGGCACTAGTTATGTTGACTGATATATTTTGTTTATGTGGAGATTATGTACATATGTGTCACAAATATTCAGGACAGTGCTTTTTCAGTGTACAAAGCAAGTCTGTTGAATCCTTTTCTGAACTGATGTTGTGCAAGTGCACATAATACCAAGAAACTGTGAGTATTTAGTCAGAATAAATATGTTAGCTCCTATAGATTTACAGAATCAAGCAATATGTTTGGTCCAAATTAAAAACATCTCACATCAATGTTTGTATGTTTTGCAAGCATTTATTAAGTTTGTTACTAACATAATGCTGGGGTTACCAACCTGTACTGATTTATTCATTTTGCCTAGATCGTGCATATTTCAGTATTCCACCTTAATAACACAATGCTTTCTCTCTTTCTTTCAGAGTTTGGTTGTTCTGAGAGGAATAACGCATGGCAGTGTGAAAGTAGGCCCAATGGAGCGAGCAGAAAGCCTTCGCACTAATCTGCTCTAATGCTCTCACGCCCTCTGCTGGCTGTAGTGTGGTGTGGGCGCAGTGCAGGCCTTTCAGGGGTCAGACGATAAGACAGAAACAAGCAGGATTTGGTCGTTTGTCAACTATGAACAGCCAGTCAGTAGTCGTTCATTATTAGTACTTAAAATACACATAGCTTAGAGTATAAAAGCCAATGTGCTTTGAGTATTACAGCAGCGCAAACTACAGGCACTACAAAAATGCTGTCTTTATTATCAGTAAAATACTAGACTAAATAAATCGATTTTCTGAGAATAATATTTTAATATTGAGCTTCTAATGGTAACTTAACAGAACAAAATATTGCATCATGTTTAAGCTTATTATGTAAAGTTCAACGAACTCAAAATTGAAGGCAACCATAAACAATAACAATAATAAAAATTTAAATTATTTTTCGTCGTAGTAATAATAATGATAATAATAAAAAAATATAATATTTATTGTTATGCTTTATTATAGAATGCACTACTACTACACTCAGAAAAAAGGTATGAAACTGTCACTGGGGCAGTACCCCTTTTGTCACTGGACTGGTCTCCTCTAGGGTACATCTCAGTACCTTTAGTCAGGATCAATATTCAATAGTCCATAGAAATTCTATTATCTAAGTTGTATTGACTCCACACACCTCATCTCAGCTCCAGCCTTTTTATTTACCTGTTCTTTCTTAAAACATCAGGATATGAAAAGATACTTTTTCACCGGGGAAAAACATATTTAAGATGTAAGACACAATTAGACTGTAAACCCACTGTTGTACCTTTGAGGCTACATTTACATTATTTGTACCTTAATGAACGAAAGTTGAACCTGCGCAGAATCTTTATTTCTAACGGTGTATCCAACGAGTGCAACCATTATTAATCATAATTCACACTCTTGTTCTTTTAATGCGCGATTTAACGTGTTTCATTAATCCCGCTACAGGACGCTGTAGAGACTCGTCATCTTACAGCTTGAAGCTTTTTGAACTTTTTTATAGCTAAAGGAGTTCATTTATGAGAATATCGCTGTATTTCCAGCCTGGATTCTCTGGATCCCATCAGCACCAGTCTGACCCCTCAGTGTGGGCCTCACTCACGCGCTTCGCGGGCTCGAGAGCGTCATTGCGCGCGCTGGAATCATTTATTTCTCCAGAACGACTCCAGCAGCTTCACGTTCTGCTGATTGCTTTCCTGTGTGCTGTGAAAGCTCTGACTCTTCAACGCCAGCTCGCAAATTTTCAGGGAGCTGTCGCCATGTTTACCCTTCGCGAGGATAAATCGCCTCCCGTTCTCTCCTTCTTCACCTCCTCCTCATCCACCTCCTCCACCTCCTCCACTCCACCGAGCGCGCTGCCCACAGCCGCGTGACGGTTTATTTGTTTAGTAGCGCGGCATCATTTATTTCCCCGCGCGCTCTGTTTGGGCAGATGGCGCAGTCCCGCGTGTTTATTTGAAAGGGGCCGCATGGCACGCGAGGGTGCAATGAGTGAGAGAGCGGCCCTGGCATCGCGTTTGACGAGAAGCAGGTTAGAGAGAGAGAGAGAGAGAGAGAGAGAGAGAGAGAGGGGCTGGGTCTTGCTTCACGGATGGAGTCTTTTAATGAAACATCCAGTTCAGCCATAAAAAACTTAATTTAATATGATCTTAAACGGTGACGGCGCTGTATAATTTGGCGCGACATATATCGTAACATGAGCGAATCATGACGCGAAGCAGGCCTGAAAAGCCCACACAAGACTCTGCTCTGGTCTTTCCACCTGCTATGAGCTGGATTTATCTTTATTTATTGTGGAGAGCCTCCCATTCTGTCGCACAACGTCAGCTGGAAACGTGTGCCAAAAATCAACATATGGCAACCATATCGAGTTTGCACTGCTGTGTCATGAAACCCTTGCTTCGGCAATCAGCTGCCTGAATAATATTATTTTTACACCTGATATCTTTAAACAGTCTAAGTTCATCACAAAATTCTTCTTGCAAAGTTATCCACACAAGGCTTCTCGCAAAGGCCCCTTTGTGTGAAAGGGGATGATGATTGACAGCAGACATTACACTGGCCACACCCCGGAATCACAACCACGCCCCATCCACGAAAACGTCATTTCTGAAGAAACCAATCCTTAAAGAGCCAATCCATCAATGTCTTCTCGTTCGCCAATCAGGTTAAAGCTATTAAACTGTCTCCATCCAATCACGCTCTCCTTATTTTCATCAGCTCCATATATACGCACGAAGGCAGGACTGGCTGAGCATATGCGAAACATTTAAAGCAAGGGACGAACAGTTCAGAGAAGAATGAGATCAATAAAATAACGCCTGCTGATCGTCACTTTGAGATTAGCGCTGTTATTTATTTATTTAGTTGTCTGTCTGTCGGATCTGACTGCAAGTGCTGGAAGCGGCCTCGAACATAAATAGCAAAACTGCATTTGAGTCTGACACACCGATGATTAGGCTTGCTGGTTACTAAACGTTTTTAAAACCCACACTGGCCATTAAAACCACGTTCAGAAGGTTGTGAAGCGCACGAACGTACACCTCCCCAACAACACGCGCGCACACACACACACACACGTGCGCACACACGCGCGCGCGCACACAAACACACACACACACACATGCACACAAACACACACACAGACACATGCACACAAACACACAGACACATGCACACAAACACACACAGACACACGCACGAACACACACAAGGGCGTGTCAGTAACATACAATAAATTGAAAAATGACTAAGGGTTCAGAAGGTCTTGCCATTCAGCAGCTGTCTCTATGACATAACATGGCATCAGGTATACGTAGATAAGCCATATGGAGGAAGTATGCAAAGATATACAGGCTGCAGTCGAAGTCAGCGTTTTCTACCCTTTTTTCTTTTCTTTTCATCTTTTGTTAGACTGAATAGAAGTGATGCTTTTCTTGATTCATGAATACAGTACATGACAACTACTCACCTATTGCCAAAAATAAGTAAAATGGTAAAAAAAACAATGTTGATATACTGTATTTCCTTAAAGTAAAAGAACACAAAAGTACAAGTCAATGCAATGTGTAATGTTTTTCAGTGTACATTTCGTTGTGATATAAGATATGCATGTCAAAAGCTTTAAAAGGAAGTCATTCTGTCTTTCTTTTATTCAGTCTTTTATTCCCTTTCCCCACTGAAAATACCATTCCAATTTCAGTTAGTTTCAGTTAGGACATTTGCAGTATTTCAGTTTTTTAGTTTGCTCATTAAGAAAGACTACAGTGAGGTTCACCAGAAACAGGAGCACCTGAACTTGCACTTCAACTCCAGATTTATTATTCAGTTATTTGGGAACTGCTATGAAACTAAAGTGTGTAGTTATAAGATTGAGGGACTAAAGTGTGTGCCCACATGGCCTCTAGGGTTTAAGGAGCTAAAGCAGAGGTTCCCAACCCCAGTCCTGGCAAATTCGGGACATGTTTGTGTATTCTGCACTCTGCACACCTGACCCAGATCACAGGTAGGTTGTTAATTAGCTCATGAGTGGAATCAGGTGTGCTTGATAAGACAAAGCACAAAAGTGTGCATAGCGTATGTGCTTCATAAAGATGGTTCTTCAAAGGTTCTTTAGTAAAGGCAATGGTTCTGTTCAGAACCATAATGGTTCTACAGATTGACGGAGAGCTAAATATGGCTCTTTATGGTGCACGTTTTAAAATGTTTCTACAGCACCAATCTGGGTTCTGCTATTGTTATGATGTCAACCTTGTCACAATAGAAGAACACTTTACTGGAGAACCCTTGAAGAACCATCTTTTTTTAAGTGTGTGGGGTAGGCAAGACTGGAATTGGGAACCCCTGAATTAAAGTGTGCGGTAATGCTGGTAAGGTGTGGCGCTGTCCGTGGTGCTGAAGTCGCGCTTGACTGACAGCTATCAAACACCTGGGCTGTCCGTGGTGCTGAACAGTCAAACAGTTGATGAAGTGATTCTGCACTGACAAGCGAGCGAGATCCAAACCTGTGTTCTCTCCATCCGAACACTAAGCAACACAAGCGATTACAGGACGGACTGATAATTCAAAGATAAGTTTAATTTATGCTGAACTTGTGAGGGAACATTGTGACCTTCTGAAGGACTTGCCTCGGCCACGCTCCCACTTATATTCGCTCATGCTGTCTGTGTTTCGCAGATGTGGTGCTGTGAAGGTCTCTTTCAGCTGGGCTCCCTTTGAAGAGCCTGTAGCAGCTGGAAATGGCTCTCATATCATTTAACACCCTCGGCTTGTCTTTAATGGTCGTGGCGCACTTCCTGAGGATATGGGGACACATGTGACACATGCCTGCACTGCCTGAGCTGTCTACCAGAGATGCTTGCATCGCACGAAAGGAAATTGGCTCCAGTATGGTCACTGTTGGTTAGCTGATGAGGACAGGTCATGAGAGGAGGCCTTAACAAACTGTACCACTCAGAAAAGGTGAACAGAACGTTTTATATGTCTTCAGAATGTCTGCATTGTTAAAAGGGTTTCTAGTTTGAACGTAGCACCTTTTTCTCTCTAACATCTGAAAAATGTTTTTAAAAATGCGTCTTTAAAGAACCCTTAATTGAAAAGTTCTTTGGGTAACCAAAAATGGTCCTCCTGTTGCTTTAAAGAGCCCTCCAAAGAAACAGCATGGGGAATCTCAGAAAGCCCGTTGTAAAGTTTGCAGTTGGCCACCAGGTGGAGCTATTCATACACATATTTACACCCCTCATATGATCATCTCTTGTTAAAAGATGCTTTCTAATATGTGTCTCTGGAAAACCTTGTTAAGTGTAGTTAACACAGATGTAAACATTGTTCTCAAAATTAAACTACAGGCCGCACTATCCAACATACCACACCTGGCATTTCGACATTTATTCACGTTTGAATCAGCATCATGGTTGAAGGTTGAATCAACATTGGATATTGTTTTGATTTTGAAAAGTGAATCAATGTTGATATAGCCACATTTTTTCAGCATCCAACCTTTCAATATTGAAAGTTCCAGAGAGCAAAAATCAGTTGGCCCATGTCTAGGCCAAATACTGCATGCCGAGCTTGAAAGGCATCAGCTGAGACTTCAGTTTGAATCTAGGCCCAATTCTGGCCCAGTTGCTCGACTCACATTCAGGTATGCCATGATATTAATGCTCCCCTGCCCAGCCAGCAAAATATACTCACTTCATGCACTTCTAGATACTTTCTGCATAAGTCTAAATCTCTATTTATCAACTACATGTACAGCATAACAGAGAAAGCAAACAACCTTCAAAAGAAAACCAGCTGACTCAATCCCCAATGAAGAGAGCACAGCATAGGTAAACACAGCTGATCAATCAATAGTCTGCCTCAGTTTTAATGTGCATTATCATCAGACAGTATGAACTGAATCATGCCTTGTAAAGTTGGGAAATCTTAAAGCTAACCTGTTTTCACCTGTATGTATTCATGAATTTCAGTGACAACACTAAAAATCATTTGAAAATGTTTGCTTTAATTGTCTTATGATTTAACTTTTACTTTTGTACATTAACTCAAGTAAAAAGTATAAATAGAATACTTCTACTTTAATAGTTTCTACTTTTACTCAAGTTCAGAAGTTTTGTACTTTGTTCTCTCCTAGCAAAAAGGCTCCTGTAGCTTAAAATGTGGTGAATTAATAGGGAGCGTAGAAGTAAAAGGTTAGAGCGCAGAGTCATTCAGAGCGGTTTGATATGAAATGGTTCATTGTAAGGAAATGAACTTCTGAACCATGGCTAGGTTTCTCTACAACAGGGCATTTCACACCAAACTACTTTGAATGATTGTCAGCATCACAACTATTTAATTCTATAGATTTTTTTCATCTTTGGAGTTCCCTTTTAAGTTTTAACTGACTCAAGCACAAGTTACTCGAAGTCTCTTCTTCTAAATATTTTTGCTTTATCTTCTAAACTCATGCATGAATCATCAAACCTGGTTTGTGATGTGAAGCCAAAAGCTTGCAAGCCAGCATGCTAACAAGCCCACACATCACAAAGCCTGATTCATTTCTGATTTTGGGACACTCCAGCACCATTCACTTGACTTATCTGAATATTCGAGATAATATCTGATTAAAAATTATTATATTCATTTTTTTACTTAAAATATTCAAAATTTGCAGCCTTACATCTGACTATTTCTGTAATCTCTCAAATCTAAAACACAACACAACACATACACTCATATGCTAAAGTTTGTACGTCCCTGGCCAAGTGAGATTTTGTTGCTTTCCTTTCCAACAAAACTTCTGCACATTAAATAAATATTGAAAGAAAATACATAAAAAGGAAAAAGCAATCATACTACATGTTACTAGTTTTTAGGATTGAGTTTTTCTTCTGTTTATAGTTATTTGTTGTTTTATAATGTCGTATCTTGGCCTATTATCACTTTGACAGACATAAAGAGACAAATTAAAGTTTATTCATTTTGTTTATTGATATTTTAAGTGAAAAACATACATTCTGGTTCTTCAGTCTTTACAACACTAATGTGTTTTCTTTTGCATTTTGAGCTCTTTTGCCTTCTTCTTTTGGATTTTCTGCGATTCTCATCTTTCTTCCTTGCTCACGTTCTCCCTCAGGATTCAGCTCACATGGTTTTTGCAGATATTGCATCGGCCTGTGTTTCTAAGCGACCACCAGAGGAACTGGTGATGGGATTTTCCTGAACTCTCCTTAATCACAGCTACCAGAACCCCTAATCATCTCCCGTTCATGCTCCAGCTCCTCCGTCTTCTGCTTCATCATACTTGACATACATATTTTTGGAGTGGAGCTCATCCAATATCACCCAGATCTTGTCCACCTTCTTCTTTTCGGCTTTCCACATCTTTCTCATCTATTCAATCCCTTCCTCTTTCATCAGGAGCTCACCATGTAGCTGCTCATTTGCCTCTAAGAGCTCCTGGGCATTCTTCATCTGGGCTTCTAGATGTTCTTTCTCTGGTGCCTCAGCAGCTTTTCTCATCTTTTCTGTCCACTCTTTTTTTTATGTTTTTTTTAGGCTACTCCCTCTCTGTCCTTCAACTTTTCAGCTGTGTCACTGGTCGCTTCTTTCTGGCTTAGTCAAACTGCCAGTCCTTTGTCTTGAGGTCAGCACTGAGTTTCCAGGAAGGCCTCCTTGACTGCCCGCTGTCCTCGTTTCACCTTTCCAATTCTTTTAGCCTGCTGGCTTTCTTTCTGTCTGTCCATCCTCTCAGTCACCAGCAGATGGTTCAGGTGCTTTATATGATCCTGAAGCGTCTTCCATGCCGCTTGGGTTCTGTCTTCTTCAGGACAAGAGATCTTGTAATCCAAGTACTCTATATCGGTTCTTACATTCTCCACCTAATCACCTTCCATTTGGAATCACCTTCCAGAAATCCCTAAATAAAACATGCAATATTTACTGCACCTGACCTTCCAGTGCACTAAATAGTATACACAAATAGCGCATGCGCCATTAGAATTGCACGCATTAGTGTAGTAGGTGTACAGAAGTGTGTGGTTTGGGACGCAGCTTTAGATCAGCCAGTGAGGCCAGCAGTCCAGCGGCTGATTATAGCGATTTTAGCGTCTCCAAGCAAAAGTCTGCGGTACTTTGTTGATCAAGGATCATTTATTGACGTAAACTGATGCAATTATTGAGTTAAATTTGGCATTCTTTGAGCTGAGCTTCGTATCTGCCAACTTTGGAAATTCGTACAGTTAAGGCACTTTAGCGTAACTACAAATTCAAAAGAGAAGCGGGTGGGTAAGAACTTGAGCTTTGGTAAATGTGAGTTTATTGTTTTTGAACTTTGGCAGCTTTGGTAGCCACGGAAGCACCTAATCTTCACCAAACGCGTTTCGAAGCCTTCCGAAGATCCAGAAGCGAACCTAAACGCTTTTCCTGCACAACCTGCGCAGGCGCACTGGGACCATCTCAATACAGGTGGACTGGGGACCTCAACACCGTCGCTGATTGTCAGTTAAACATAGTTTTTATGCTGTTGCAGGAGGCGGCAAGCAAGCCTCCTCATAAACTTCACGTTCTAGCTATTATTATTGTTGCTGTAGTTTTCTATTTTTAATATATACATGTAGATTTTTTAAAGTGGTCTTATCAAAATATTAAAAAGCTAATAAAATAATAATAATAATAACAACAACAACAATAATAATAATAATAATATTTTGAATATTTAAGACATTATGTTTATTCAAACTTAAAGCATCACAATGACTTATTAATATTTTGCTAACAACCATTTGATATTAAAAGTTTTTTTTTCCAAAGTTTTTTTAAAACGTTAAAACAACAATTCACGTTATTTCAACAAGACTTCAACGTTGAAGGTCGGTCATGTGCCGGTTGGGATCCTATTTTTACTTTGTACTTTTCTTCTTATGTAACAAAAGCGAAACAAAAAGCTCCAACAGATCAAAAGAGCAATTAAATAACAGTAACACAGCGAACCTGTTGTGACCCTGACAGTGAACCGTTAGTTTAAAGGCACTTTATCTTTTATTACTTCACTGCATTAGATGTGTTACATCACCAGACCCAACCAGCGATACTTTGATGCACATCTAACATAGATGCAGTTTTTCTTTTACCAAGGAAAACGAGGATATGGAGGCAGAAACAAGGGATTTAGAGGCAAAGAAGTTCTTGCACATTTGTACACTCTCAGAATATAGGGGCGAAAGGTCCTTGGGCAGGACCCCTCTTGTCATTGAGTTGGTATCATCAAGGGTACATCTCAGTACCTTTAGTCGGGGAACATATTGTACCATAATCTGTTGAAATGATATTTTCTAAGTTGTACTGACTCCACACACCCGTCTCGTCTCCACGCTTTTCGTCGTTTTGTTTTAAAACATTACGTTATAAAAAGGTACAAATACGTACTTTTACCCTGGAAAAACTTATTTAAGATACACAATTGGACCAAAAGGGGTACATTTACATTGTTTGTACCTTAATGAACGAAAAGTGTACCTTCACAGTATGTTTGTGTTTATAAAGAGAGCAATGATGTGCACAGACTGACTGAATGTACCACACTGTAAAAATGAAACGTCTGCTCAACGTAAACGTCTAAGGTAACTTTTATACACAGCGTTTCTAAAGTTCGCCTGAGGACACCTTAATCAATCTTCCCAGTTCAGCCAAAAGATCTCCCTCACATTTCTAGCTCTGCCTCTCAGGTGGACAAATAATAAATCATGTATTTTTTACTCGGTGACCCCGCTATAATCCGGCTCGGGAGATCTTCTGACGTAGGTAAGAAATGACTCAGCTCAGTGTCCGTCCCAAATCCTAATGGGGTTGATCCCAAAACTGTGTTATGATAAACAACAAAGAAGCTTGTTTAAAAATAAGATATATTTTAAATACTTAGTTCTTCAATGTTATTAAATCTAGCTCACGTTTGCATTGGTTAGAAGTCACTAACTGTTCCAAATCACTCATCTTTTCTTGTTTTTTTAATGGTGAAAGAAAAACAACAACAACAATAATAATAATAATAAAAAATATAATAATAATAATGAACAAACCACTGAAAGTACAGGGTATGTTCGTACATGCATTTCAACAGTGGAGCTAAAACATGCATGTCTAATTTTGTAGTTTTATTATTTTTATACAGCAAATAAAGTAGGAGAACAGTGAATATATTATCATATAACAACACATTTCCTACACAATCGACACCTCAGGTTCTTTGTTTGGCATTTTAATTCAATTGTTCTGTTTATTACCATTTTACTAATGAAGTCTGTCAGTTTATAACACTTCAGGTGTTAATAAAGCGCTGCGCAGGCATATTTCATCGCTGATCGGAAAAGTAGATTCTTCTACTTGAAGAAAAATCCAGTCGAGTTTGGTGAAAGCTGCTATTGGATAAAAAGGGTGGGCGGAGATGCCCTGACGACACGCACACAGACCTCTGGCGTCCAATAGCAGAATAGGCCACGCCCTCTGAAGTTGTTAAAATTCATGACACACACGCAGACGTAAAGAATATGTAAAATGATCATTGGTCCGCTCCAAACTTCCAACCACCAATAAAAATAAAGGTGCCAGTTGTAGAGAAAAAAGCCTCAGCAGACACCAGGCATCGTACCAAAATAATATTTATTAACATCTAGTGACAATAATGTCAGTTACATCTATGAAGGAGCAAGTTCAAACGAATTCCTAGAGAAAAATCTGTGCACACACTGTTAATGGGAGGTAACACTAAAATAACACCAAAATAAAAACGGCTTGGATATATATTAAAATATTAATAAATGCTAAAAAAGTTAAAGTATCAATTAATACTGAAGGAAATTTTATATATATATATATATATATATATATATATATATATATATATATATATATATATATATATATATATATATACACACACATATATACACACACACACACACATACATATATATATATATAAATGTGTATGACATATATACATACATGATATATATATATATATATATATATATATATATATATATATATATATATATATATATATATATATATATATATATATATATATATTCCTTCAGTATTGATACTTTAACATTAATTTTTTATCATTAATTAATTATACTTTTGGTCCATATACTCTCTGAGCTTAAAGGCAGATCTGTTTTTTCAAATCTATCAAATCAAATGGGAGTTTTTAAGTTTCCAATCTTACCAAGTAATAGAGAATCCAGATTTGATTGTGAAAATATATGTAAAAATTGCATGTAAAAATATATAAAACGGGTTAGGTACATGTTCACCAAAGTTATAACTATACAAACTTACATCCGTTCAGATTAGATTAAGAAATGTTCTGTGCCATTTTTTCTGAACCCTTCAAACTACCAAGTTTCCCTTTCTTATACTCTTTGGTTTCTGAGCATGTTTTTATTTTAGTTGAAACATTAGCATTTGCATAACATAATGTAACATAATGTAGCATACTGCCACTTGTTTAACTGCATCTACATTTTAAATAGTTCACACTCAGGACAAACAGACCAAAAAGTGACATTTGTTGTGCATTAAAACATTTGCACCCCTAAATTGCAAAGAACACACCAAATGAGTTGACTTACAATAAGAAAAAGTGGCCCTAGTTGCAATGACGCTTAAAATAATAAATACTTACACAGAGTTTGCCACAAAAGCCATACAGATTTGAGTACTTTTTACAGCTCACTTAACCTCACTGGCTTGTGAGAGATCTATGCAGGCATGTTGGAAATATTCAGTGCAAACAAGATCAGCTCTTACTGACCACAATTCAAAATCCAAGAAAACGTCTTAAATAATTCATCCATCCATCCATTTTCCAAGCCGCTTCTCCGAAACAGTTGCGGGGGGTGCTGGAGCCTATCCCAGCAGTCTTCGGGGGCAAGGCAGGATTTCTTAAATAATTGCCCTTCAAATTAAAATGTGTAGTTATTGGGCCTTTTTTATAGTTTCATAACAGCATAATCTGTTTAACAAAGCATTCAAGTCTGAATGGCTTAATACAAAAACAGCTACTTTCACAATTCATTAGCCTAGAGAGTTTCATAAAATCAAAGCTGCATAGCTACAATGCTTCTCATTCCCTTTAGATCATTAACAGGTCTGCTCTCTTGGCAAAGGAGATTACTTCAGTATTGACCACTTGATCTGTTCTTTTGCAGACTGTAACACCTGGAAAAAAGTAAAAGTGATAGGTTTAGTTCATTTAGTGATATGGCCACATGTCCTGTGAGATCTGCACATAATGACCATTAAGATTTGTAACACATATAATGGTCCACAAAAATGAAGATGGGAATGTGTAATGATACTGTAGGTTTGAGAGGGAACGTTTCTCAGAGAAAATGCAACATTTCAGCCACCAGGTGGCGCATGGAGACCACTATTCAATGAGACATGTTTTTTCAGTAACCTGTAACTGGGTGACATCAATGTACACTGATTTTTCAAAATGCCTTTATAATGTAATCGTTAAGATGTAAACAAAGTCATTCAGAGTGGTTTTGTGTGAAATGCTCCTTTCCATAAAAACCGAGTCAAGATTCTTCATAGTGGCATTTAATGTCTCTAAAAGCTCCATTGCAGAAAGCTATTACATGAAAAAATAAGGGAAAAGAATTATGGATGATGATGACTGAGACACTATTTCACATGCATTTCTAAATGACTCAGTTTACAGGGAAATGATTGCAGCTATATTCATAATGAGTTTATTCAGACCACAATATACAGTAATGTAAGATATCCTAGGGTTCAGTATTTCTCTGTTGAGCAGAGTTCAAAATCTGTCCCTTACTCAATTAGAGAGAAGACTCTTGGCATAAATGATCTCTATGGGACCATTTTTAAACCATTCTTTAAAGAACCTTAAACCACAGATTCTCCATAATAGAGAAGAACTATTTAACCATGCAAATATCCATCCAGTATTCAAAATTGCTCAGTGCCTTTTTAAAGAACCTCTGAAAAATCACTTTTAAGGGTGTACTGGTTTGACTAGGTTCTGAATTCATATACTTAGATTTAAAAACAGAGTTGTTGACTTCAATGTTAGCAAAAATGAATGTGAAAAAATATTCATACATGGTGAAAAATGTAATCTAAGAGAGTTATATTCATTTGACAAACTTTCTTTTGGAACTGCAATTTTCAATTGTTTACCTGACTATGATTAGTTATATGAGTTATATTATAGTTATATGAGCTTTTGTCTAACAAGCTTTCTAATGAACTTTTTGTCTACTTTTTAATATTTTGAGTGTCCACACACACACACATACACACACACACAATATATATATATATATATATATATATATATATATATATATATATATATATATCTATAGACAGATAGATACATAGACAGACAGACAGATAGATACATAGATAGACACAGTCTAAAGAAAAAAAGAAAAACATGCATCTCCATTTTTGTCTATTGTTATTTGAGCTTAGCATTTGCCCTTTACACCATGTGAATATTTCATGATAAATGGACAAACAAAAATTCTCCAAAACACACTGGTTAGTCACTTTCTTACCATTCTGAGTCATATTGCGTGCATGCATGTGTGTCTGCATGAGTGCGTTTGTGTGTGAGCACACTTACATTAGAGGTGAGAGCCAGTTTCTCAGTGATATGCTATGTGGGGTGAGGGTCATAGAGCAGGGTTAGTGTATAAAGCTCATATTAGACACAGAAAAAGCACAGCTGATACTGCTGAAAATGTTAGTGTTAGAGCGCTGATATTCATCAAGACTGACATGCACTTCATCTAAGCACTATGCTAAGAAGCATTCGTATTAAAGCAGCATTTTGAGCACTTTACTAGCATGAGCAATGTACAGGGCTTTGCATTTACACTAAGACACAGCTGCGCACAGTGTAGCATCTGCTTTAGAATTTAGTTATAAAATTTTAAAAAGTTTCAATGTATGATATATGGTATGCATATGTATGAGGGAGAGAGCTTTTGTGAATGCAAGTGCATTTTTTATTACCTGAGCCACGCTCTGCTCTGATAATGGGTTGTCATCAGCCTGAAACACAGGACAAACTTTAGACAGACGCCCCTGGTCATTTTTTTATTTGTTTTGCATGAGTGAAAATAAATAAAGTGCTTCACTGTGAATTGTTGTAACAACATTGGATAAAAATCTTCTAAGTGGCCTACAGCGCTTTTTAGAATGAAACCCTTCAAGATTCATACACAATTACTGTTTATTTGCTAAATTTAACATATTAAATAACAAAATAAAAAATCTGTGCATCTGTGCAAAGGTTATGTGTTGTCTCTGTATGTTACATGCGGTAAATAAATAGAAATGATGCACTAAATTTTGAAGAAAATTTTCAATTTTTTTTATTCCCAGTAGATAATGTGTTAACTTCTTTCACTTAGAAAATCAACAAAAGTTTTTTTTTTATTTACTTAGAGATGTTCAAACTTGTGCATATGACTGTATATACAACCAAAAACAAATAACAAGAGTTGGCCAAACAACAAAACACAAAGCAGTGATAGTAAATATGATGACATTTTAGCTATACACACTAACAATGCCTACAAATAACAATCACACTAACAACACATAAGCCTAGTGATGCATGCCTGGAATTGGAAGATTTTTGCTCAAAATACATAGTTGGCAATTGGCCAATTTTTATTTGATTTTGGTTGATTTGTGTCATAATTTTATGATGTAAATTAGTCAAGTATGTGCACTCTGGCTCTTGGAATAATCGCTGCTACACCTACAGTCATATGCAAAAGTCTGGATACCCCTGGTTTGTTGATTTTCTAAGAGAAAAGGAGTCATGACATTCTCATAATTGAATACTGCATTTGATGTATATTTGTATGAATACAACATCCTCATAATTAAATATTGCATTTTATGTATATTTTTAGGAATATTTATTAGGTTTTTAGAGCAGAGTTATGTGTTTAACATATTTACACTTAGAATCAACAATACATGTAATTTTACATGGGTGTCTGTTGTGGCATAAATAAGCTTGACTCATTGTGTTAAAAATGCATTACCTTTAATGCAGCACTTTATTATATTCGTGTTAGCTGATATTTTCATTTAAGAACTGTACATGCCAGTTTGCCACATGAAAGATCAAATAATGTTTTTATAATGTAACTTTGGCAAACAGAGAATGACTGGAAATGTGCTTGTGTGTTTCATGTGTTCATTTAGCCCCCACAGTATGAGCTTGGATCTATTTAAAAATAAATAAATAAAACAATCCAATTTGGCTGTAAGGACACTGGAATCAGCCATAAAAATGTATGATTGTGGCAGCCCTACATAAAAACTCAAACTCAGCTTCATAAGACAGTTAGTCTCAGTCTGAGATTTAGCAGGGCAAATCAAAAGAAAAATGTAATGATAAATGAAAGAATTGAAAGTCCTAATGGTGCAAATCTGGAACAAACCTTTGTTCTTCTGACCAACTCAGAAGATATCATTTTTTTGTCTAACCATATACTACATTTGTTTCAAATCTGATACAAAGTTATTTTTGAGTGTATTGTGTTGCAAAATGAAAAAAAATTTACTTTTTTAAATGTTTTGCTGCCTTAACATAAATTTCTAAAAAGTTGGTAGTGCATATTCAAAACTACTTACACAATGTAAATTGGCTGTAAATGTGATTAATTTCTTAGCTCATTGTGTTATTATCACCACTGTCTTAAAAAAACAAGTATCACCTCAATTTTTATTTTTCTACATACTTTGAGCACAGCAGCTGCTCTTTAGTGTGAAAATTACATGATAAATGGACAAATAGAAATAAACCAAAATTGCTTGGAATAAAATCTCTTTAAATTAATGCATATTAAATATTAGGAACGTTCTTGCCTTCTCCTAAAAGCTAGCATTTTTGAAATACTTGTTTTTCACACAGTGATGACATGTAAATACATGGTTACACTTGAATTTTACAGCAACCAAAAGTAATACATAAGAGAAACGAAGAGTTTAAAAATGAACATGGGGTTTAGTGTGTGTTAATGTGTGAAGACAATTTTGAATATATCTTGTGTTTAAATGCTCAAAAGCAAGAATCACTGTAAGTTCTAGAAGACAGCCTACGTAAGATTGTCTTCATAAAGTCTGCTCGGGCAGCAAAGTGTCGTTTCTGCTTCAGAGAGTGAGCACACTTGTCCACACCATGCAGTTACCTGACCATATCCTCTCTCCCTCCCCCCACAGCCCACTCTCTTTCAATGTGAGGAGAAGGAGGAGGAGAGGAGGGGTGGTCTCTGTGAGTTATAAAAGCTGGCTCTTCTGGCCCTGGCCCTCCATGTTACCCGTGATGTAATCGAACAGGACAAAGCCAAAGGCCTGCTCCGACAAACACTGACAGAGTAGAGGAGTGAATATTTAGCCATAAGAGACTGTATGTGCGTTTGACAATGCAAATATAGCTTGAATTGTTTTTATCATTTATTCCCAGTGCTTAATAATAATGTAGCAGCATAATCATGCTGAAGCTATTTCCTCCACTGTTAACACTCCAGACAGAATGCAACCTAATAGGCCCAACCAAGCCCAACCACAAAACCCACAAACCCCTGGTTCATCTACTCTCCCTAACATGCAGCATAGATTTGAGCCAGATTCTCTAAACAGAAGCAGAAAAACCACAAGCTAGTCTGAACTCAATAGGAAACTGTCCATTTCTATCATGAGGTCACACACACAACCTGTTGACTCAGGCTGGTAAAGTTTTCCTCACTGTGTTCATGCTCTTACCCTGTAGTTGACCTTCTCCACTACCTGCTGAGGGTCGCTCTCCAGGATCACCCTGCCAACCAAGAGCAGTGAGGTGTAAGATGGCAGCAACACGCCACATGTTCCGCAGTGAAGGTAATTAATTATTCTCCCTTTTTAAAGCTTACCCTCCATCAATGATCTCATCCACCACCAGAAAGACTCCATCCAGATTATCTAGCAGACATCGTCTCTCAACATTTTTCCTGAAACAGAATGCAGGCATGTTTAGTCTCTACATTCTGTGATTTGATCACTGAACAATACCATTCTTTAGCTTGGAACCACTGTTTCCAATAGCATGCAGTACTGCGCCAAAGTCAGAGACCACCCAAACTTCATTTATTAAATTTTAAGTCAAAACAGTTAATGAGCACACATTCATGTTTCAAGAAAATGAAAAAAAAAGCAGAAAATACATTTAACAAAAATTACACTGAAACCTCAAGCTAAATATAATATCAAAAATGTCAGTATTTATTTGTCAGTGTCCACTTATTAGCTGGGCCTTCAGGAGCTCTTTATCATGACTTCCATTCTTTTCAGGAGACTTGTGGTCAGTTTTTTCAATGAAATCTGCAGGGATGTTTTTCCACACCGCCAAAGTTCAGTCTTAGAAGTTGGTTGAAGTTTCTGTCTCTCAAAATTCAAGTAATTTCAAACACAATCAGTGATGTTGAGGTCTGGATTCTGGGACAGCCAGTCAACTGTTCTGAACAAATCAGCAGATTCTTTGTTTGATTTGCAAATAATCTTTTATTCTTCTTTTTCCTTTTCTAAGTATTGGCTTCTTAATATCTACATATCCTTTCAGACTCATAGAGCTGAGCTGTCTTCTCACAGTGGATGGATAGACAAGAACACCTGTGGATTTTTTCACTGGAGCTCGATTTTCTTCTCTCTGTATTGTTTACCTGATAGTGACAGATAGATATAATAGAAATTTTGACTGGAAATAAAATGAAAGGAGGTCTCTGACTTACGCACAGTTGGGGGTACATGCATACATTGTTTCAAATATACTTTTGTTACTCTACAGCTTTACAGGTCTAAAATAATTTGTAGAAAGTTTTAAGAAATGAAGAAATTTTAGATGTTTCCACAATGATGAATAGAGTAGATGTGGATGATTCTAAAATGAGAAAGAAAGCTGCACTGACAATGTTAAAAGGTTATCCAGACTGCTGTTTACCAGCAAATGAGATATTAAATAAAACATCTAAAAACTTTTTTCTAGTGCCTAGTTTGTATTAGACTGAAATATGCTATTATTGAATACAAAAACAACATTCATATGACAAGTGATTCCAAATTTCTGAACAGTAGTTCATGTCTCTTACTGTATGTATTTATTGCTTAATAATTCTTGTTTTACTAGTTTGCATGTAATGTGAACTATGTGTTTAACATGAACACACCTCAAGATCTGACTGAGTGATTCAAATAAGCAATTCAGCACTGCCATCAACATGAGCTGTGGAAAAGAAGAGAAATGTCAGATTCTTCATACTTCTTTATTTAATCTCTGTTTCTTTCTTATTCTTGATACAATACTGTAAAAGACTTAGACCACCTGAGAAAATTATATTTAAAACTAATTATCTGAGCAGTACACAGAATCTATTCAAATAAACATTCATATCATCATTTTTTATTTTAGCTGTGTTAGTGTGTATGTTTGTTAGTTTGCTTAATCATTTCCAAACCTCTCCTCAAGAAAGCCCACTTTTCATAGTTACTATCCAATGACTAATTCAAGTTGAAGGGGAATTCACAGATTTTTAAAAATTTCAAAATTTCTGCTTAATTCAATGACTAAAATGGAAACAAACTCATTCAGAGTTGCTTGACGTGAATCAAAGGATCACAATATCTACAGAACAAATATAGCCATTTTATTTACTACTCAAAATCACCTATCTACACATCTTCTGAGTTTTAATTGCAATGTTGATAACTGTAAAATAGTGATAAATCTGAGAACATACGCTTTCACCCTGCATTCACCCCTACATCATAATGGATGTCATAAAAACCTTTGACACCAAAATTGTCTCTCAAAACAATTGTAAAACAGTATCTCAGATATCAAGCATATTCAGATCCAATTCATGTAATAGCTCTCTGTGAAAAAGCTTTTAAAGACATGAAATGATTTGGAGGTCTGGTTCCTAACACCACTACTGTGAACAATTCTGTCTTAGTAACCTTCTCTAGAACAAAGCATTTCACTTCATATCACTGTAAATGACACTGATGCTGCAAACAGCCCATTTTGAAGTCACTGCTTCTGAGATGCCACAACAACCAGCTCATTTACATGTATCCAACTATTCACCAAACAGATGTTTAGCCCCCCCAATTCACATTAAAAATTTCAGGAGTGTTTCAGCTCTGAGTGCTGTTTGAATGAAGCACAACATAGGACAGCCAATCAGAACACAGCTCACTTATCTTATTTATCTTAAGTATGAAAGGCACAGTAACACCTGCTTAACACAAAAGGATAAAGCGAGTTTAGAAAATGATAATGTAAAAATTAATTATTACCATTTTTGGTACATAAAACCACACAAATTTTATACGTGGCAAAATACACTAAAAATGTATTATACAGGCCCTTTAAGACTTTGTGAGTTCCCCCTCACAACTGACAATTATATCATTCAATAAGGCACTGTTTAACTAAAAGTAATGTAGTCTGTTCATTTTTTTACCATATGGAATTGTATCACTATAATGATTAGTTAGTGCCATTTTTAGCTTTATAATATCATTTTGTTATATAATTAACATTTTGTTACATATAACAGAATTTTTACTTCAGTCAGGGCCCAGTGTATATGTAACAGATGCTAAAAGAACAGATTAATTAAATTTCATGTGTTCACAATGATTCATTCTGTAATAATAGCTGATTGTATGAAGTGAAACAAAGCGACCTGGTCTGCATGTGCTCTCAGAATACTGGGTTTGACCTAGAAGATAGTTTACCTTTGCTTTCTCACAGCCGTGTTAAGCTGTGACCACCCATTTGGATAAACATTTAATTCGGCATACATGATAATGAGTGGAGAAAGAAACATAAGGCAGCTCCACCATTTTCTTACTGACTGATTTCTCACAGAAATACCCACCTCATTCTCCTGTGCGCTGCCCACCACATAGAAGAACAAGTCTATGCTGCTCTTGTAGACTATGGTCATGCCCTCCAGGAAGGCTATTTCATCTGAAAGAGCATATGGAGGCAACAGGCTGTGGGTGTTACTGAATAGCATTCAATTCCTAAGGACAATTTAAGACTCAGACACTCACATGCATATACAAGCTTGGCCTGGGGACTAGCACGTAAAAGAAAGGTTTTAAACTTGATCAGTAACAACCTGAAGACACAATAGAGGACGGTCAATATTCAATTTCAGTTTTTTTAGGGGGGGGGGGGGGAGTAGTATATGCATGTGTAGTCATCATAGACCAGACACAACCTAGAAAAGGGTGGGAATGTGAGGGTTGGTTAGCAGTATTAATAACCAACAGTATCACCCCATGGGGCAGAGGGGAACTTTCTATTGTATGAGCACTGGGCTTCATTCACACCACCGAGAGAAACAGCTGGGAGTGGATGAACTAGTTCCTTGCCCTCTTGTTGAATTGTAACCAGAGATACAAGTGTGAAAGGGACAGCCTACAGTTTCTGATAACACGTGAGACTGTCACAGACAGTGGTGGGTCACTTGGTAAGCTATACTCACAAAAAACAGACTGTCTAGGAAATAAGTGGACATATAGTACAATTTATGAACTGGCACTATGCTAGGAAACATCATTTTCCTTTGCTATGCTTTCACATTCCAATCTCTTTACACATTCCTAAGATCTTTTGAAAACATACGGTAGTATGCAAAACTTTGCATGCCACTGGTCAAATGATGTTTTCTGATTTTCTAAGTGAAGATAAGTTACCACATCCTCTATAAAGAACACATATTTGCACATTTTAATGCATAATTACTGTTTATTTGCTAAATAGAACAATGGAAAAATATATATATTGTTTATTCCTTATTTTTTCCTGCAGGAAAATGTCATATTTAAGTTTGTTCCCTGAAATGAATGTGTTAACATATTTGCATTTAGAAAATCAACAAAATATATCATTTGAATGGGTTCACACATTCACATATGACTAAGCCTCCAAATAAAAACCATAGCTAATTAATTAACCAGCAATATAATGACACTAATGTAACTGGCATTATAATGCTCCGTTCTTATTCTTTCACACTACAGTATTATGTGTTCCCAAAGATCTGGTAAAAGGCTAACAAGAGGATTCCTGCTTTAGGTCTGGGTTTAGAGAACATTTTAAAGCTGTTTAAAACTTGATAGATCCATTTTACTATGAAAAGGTTTTTACCTGACACCAAAACAGTTCTCTTCAAACCACTGCACTCACTGTATACCCCTATATTAGACATGTTTACTTACTCTTGATGTTGCTGTATGCTCTTAAATAAAACTCGGGGTCAATGTGATTCTTCTGATACACACATTTTAGCATACAGAAACCTAAAGAACTTACTATCTGCTTTATGCGTTTTGTTGAAGACATTCTTCTCAAAATTCTTCTGTTCCTTCATAGAGGGGTATAAGTCCGGGTCATAGTACTGAAAAAGCAGATTCACAACTTGTAATACACACGTATTATGCACATTATACATGCAGAGAATATAATAAAGAATAACTAATAAATAAACCACACTTGTTTTAATCAGTTTGCCTGTGTTTGCCTGTAGCTAATCTTCGCAGTTGAAAAGGGGCTTAAAGTGTGTGCATTTCACTTTTACTTTATTGAGCCTCAGTTGTCAGAAAAAGAAATCCAAGGATCTCCTCTATAGAACAATAAGATTGGCAAATACCTTTGAAAGCAGTCTGTTTCCATCGTTATCCAAGATGAAGACTGCTTTCACTGTGTACAGAGAAGGTTCCTTAATAAAAAAAAGTGCATTACCATTATTTGCTGCATATCATAACAGCTTTTTAATAGTTACAGTTATGTTTATAGCTTTTTATATTTAACCAGTTTTTGAAGTGAGAAAATGTTTTGCAGGTGAAGACTTCATTGGTATACCATCGCATAATCATGACAAATGAGTTTGTTTCTAGAAAACTAAACAAACTGGACCTGAAATATCAAAAAACACATGAGAACATTGCAGTTAATGGGAGCAGGAATGTGTGTTGGAGGTGGTGGAATGCTTTATGTCTCTTCTTCCATTTCGCAGACTGAATCTGTCCGGACCAAAGTTCTGTTATGCACTGACTGCCACTGATCCAGAGTCTGAGTGTACCACAGAACTTGGGCCCGAAGAACAGAACAAAAGAACACGAGTTTTGGGGGAGGTGGGCTGAAATAAAACTGGTTAATCACATTTTAGGAGGTGACATTTTGGTCTTTCTTAACACCTGTACAGTTCATCATGAAGCAGCCTATCATTTTCACATACCTTACACTACACCACCAAGCAAACCATTTGAAACTACTTATACTTTATATACTTACATTATTTACATTTTAGCTTGATAAAAATGTAAAAGGGCCCATATCCTATAGTTTCCCCACTCATAATGTTTTTTGTCATTTTATGCACCAACAAGAGTCATAATTCAGTTTTACATGACCATTTTCTAACTACTATTTATTTATTACAATTAAACGGGTTATTTTTGTTCCTATGACTGATATAAGTACACAAGCTTTGTTCTGAAATGCTGTAGGCTGATCAGGCACATAAAAGATATTAACTGTTTTTTGTGACATCACAAACACAATGCATTCAAAATGAGCTGTTTTTTGGAGTTTAGTCTCCATATATGGATTGTCTGGATTGGGCAGAAAATAGTAGGCATTGTAACTTTAATAACGGTTACATAGTTGATCTATCTCTTTTATTTAAAATAAGCAAGAAAAGTTAGATTTTCCATTATATGGCCCTTTTAAAAACGCTAATTAAAAATAATAATAATGCGCAGGCACGTACCAGTCCTTTTATATGGCGGTGGCTGGACGTGGGAGTGGAAAAAAAAGTAAATAGTGGTGTGTGTGTGTGTGTGTGTGTGTGTGTGTGTGTGTTGAGAGAGAGAGAGAGAGAGAGAGAGAGAGAGAGTTGTTTGCATAGAGAAGCATTTACATATTTACGTATCAACTAGGGAAACAGGATAATATACAGGACATAATGTGTTCCTTTTCCTTTTGTGCAAAAGGCAAACTGAAAAGGTCCACCTGTGGAACCAATCAGCGCAAAAAGCGCAGACTCTCCAGTAAGCACAGACGCGCCGCTACGTATCGAGGACGTGGCATCCACGTCCCACTTGGCTGGGCGCAGACAGCTCAACTTTTGTCCTAGCCTACTGGTGTATAACTTTATGCAACTGGCAACTAAAGCACAACTACCATGTTACTCTTCAGCAATGTCGCCGCTGAGGCATCCTCACAGAGAGAAACGGTCCTCATATCCTTCGTGCAAAACCTGATTTCTCTCCTGCCATACTCGCCTGAGTAGTTAACATGTGTTAGATTTGCCTTCTACTCCACACAGTATTTTTCCGCGGAGAAAGAAAGAAAAAAAGTGAAACACATATAATCAACTGCCATTGTCTACATTTTATCCCATAAAAAGACCTGTACCGTTTTCTTCGACGACTACGGACCTCTAATAATAATGCCATAATATAGGCTACAGGAGCTTAAAATAGTGTTTCAAGTTAGCACGCTAGCTTTTCAGTCAGCAGCATATGCTGCTCGAGAACACACACAGAAACGTACGAACGTCGTCATTCTTGAAAGACGTTTGAAAAAGCGGAAGAATACAATCCACACGAAATACAGATATCCTTTTTTTTCCTTCAAACTGACTGTAAATGAAATCTCAGACCTACCAGAGCCCCGGAGTCCATCGCTGTGTTCAGTGTTGACGTGGACAGCTTTGAGCTGTCAGTCCTGCTGCTCTTGTAAAAGCCTGTGAGTCATGGGGGGGCGGGGCGACGCCAGCCAATCAGACGAGCGTGAAACTGATCTCCGTCGACGGCCATGTTGGCTCTGCGGATACAGCGGCCTCCTGTTACCGTGACTCTACGGTAGAGAAACGGAATGGAGGCGGCTGCGCGTAATGCTGCCTTCAAGTCCTGGCGGAAATATGAGCGCACACGAACGCCACCAGTGGCTGTGTTTTAGTTATTCGGAGGCCTCACATGAACATGAATCGTGTTTTAACGACTTACCTTTATCCACATGCTAAAAACTAAACACAGTGCTGTGCGATTCTATGGGTTAAAATATTACGTTCGCTTTTGCTCATTTCTGTTGCAGAAGTGGTGGAGAAGTCTGTCTCTTTAACGACAGAAAAACAAAAGTAAACAAATGGAAAAAAATGCGTATCCATTTTGTTTTGTACACATATAACGTCGAATAAGACCCTTAAATTCATAGGAACCTCCGAGGCAGCAAAAATGTGCCCAAGTGAAGCAACTTGGATACTTCCTACAAATTACTGTGGTTTGTTAGATGCAAACATAACCTACGCTAACCGTGTACGCGCATGTTTGACTACAATGAGTCATTAAATGTGACTTTAAAGCTAAATTTAGCACAACCTTCAGAAGGTCTTGGGTAGATAAGTAGTTTGCTCGATGCAAACCGTTCTAAAATGGGACGAACGGTGACCCTGCAGAAAAATGACCATCAGAAATCTTTAGGATTGAAACTTAATGGTGTTGATTTCTATTTGGAATTGGTTTCCCATGGAGACCACTAGCTAATTTCCTGTAGAACACCTTTAGGTCCCATCAGGAAACAACATGCCTTTAGAATCAGCCATTGGTCAGCTGTTAAAACATATCCTTTACACGGTGATATCAACCCTCATTACAAAACCATCAGCAACCAAAAGAAAAACACAATGGTTTCTGTTTTTTAAGCAGAAAGTTATGAAATTTAACAGGTACACGACTGTACACAACTCTGTGAGCTACAGGCGAGGAAAAAAGACGACACGCAGGCGAACACCACAAACACTGTATCGGCCTCTCCGATAGGTGGCGTTGTGTACACGTTGTGCACTATCAAGAAGTATTCTTAGCAGGAGGAGGACCGGTCAGAATTTAAACAGTGCTGGAAACTGGATGCCCACATAACTAAAATTACCAGTTGCTACCAGATGTGGACTAGTTGACTGCCATGAGTGAAAAGCTACACTAAGGCAGCCTATACGTTCAATGATACGTTCATATAATGAGTTGTTCATTATTTATGACAAACTAGTCCACGGCCTTAGTTTGCCACATTTAAGAGCTCATTCAACAGAGAATCCATAGCCTACTAGGCTATTACTACTACTACTACTACTACTACTAATAATAATAATAATAGTAATAATAATAATAATAATAATCGTATTCATTAATCGTACTTATAATACTTGAAGAGAAGCTTTCATTATTGCATGACATGAATGATCAAGGTCTTTGCCTGACTCGGGACAGCACGTTCATCCCAGGTTTCATAGCCTACTTACTCAGCCAAACATTACAAGTATGAGTTACTGAATGCTGTTTAGACTGGTAAACATGGGTCTAAACTATCCCATGACAGAAAGGGAAAATGTCACACACCATATATACTAAACGTCACGACTGCTGGATGAGTTAGGCTGAGACTCGAGCCACTCCCACTGAATAAAGAAGCGGGGCAAACAAGAACTGTGTGGTAACAAGTCAAATCTCACAGCTGCACTACTCGCTTACAGTCAGGGGTTTTATTGGTCGATGTGTCGGTCAGTCACCTGTAGCGCCTTTAAACAGTCAGAGCGGTGCTGTTTGGCTCTGTAACTCAGCGGCACACCGACCTGTCTGAGTGAATGAAAACCGAAACTGCCATCGCGTCACTTTGGGAGGAGATGTGAGGACTGCCGGGTAGAGCCTCCGCACATAAATGCACAACCGCTACACTCACATCAGTTCGCCTACTACTCACAGAGGAACAAACTTCAGCCGCCCAGTGACGAGGTAAGGAGGGCTGCTTTATTATTATAGGAATATGGACGGTTGTTATATAGCAGTGTGGCGTCAGGCGAGCTGAACTTCCGATCATTTACACAGCAAAGGGTAAAATATACTGATTTATTTCTCACATGGTTTAAGAAGTTAATCGCTTTATTTGCTAAAAACATCTGGCTTTAAATGACTAAATACATAAGGAAACAAATAAATAAAAACTGCATTACATGTCAGTCCTGCGTTGTAGTGTGACTGTCAGTCGTTTTTCTGATGTTATTTTGAAACGTTTGTCCGAGGTTATGAGTCCAGTAACAAACAGTGCCAGAAGCAGCTTGTGATTGTTTTGGTCATCGCAGATCAGCAACCCTGCGGGTCACATGTGAGTTAGGAGGGGAAAGTTCCTGGTGAATAACAGGAATGACACGCCAAGCCCAAAACTGCCATGTTTCTTTCCCCGGGTAACGTTCAGATTACATCATGCGCGGAGGGACAGAATGCGCTGCTACAGTTCACAAACAAACAGAAATAGGTCAGCGGGCGTGACGGCCATCGACAGCTCGCTGTCTTTTGCGGCTCACTGTTGACCAGCCTCTTATCTTCGAGCGTCCGTTTTAAACAACGGATCTAGAAGCTCATTCTGGTACATTCTAAGAGCGAGAAAGTTCAACACGCCACCAAGTGGACCTGGCTGATGTCCAGTTGAGCAATCAGAAAGCGTTACAGGGAGAACAGACGCAGTTTGGCTGTTTATTAGGCCTGTCCTGTGTTACCTATAATGTATTGTTTTATTTTGTTTTAGAACTTTCCAAACACAACATCCTCATCAACTGGACTCAAAACATTAAGAAGTTTTACCTTTATTATTGGAAGTTCCAAATAGACATTATTTGGGCTTAAACCAGCCCACTGACAGAGATCCATCCCCACTGGCTGTTTTTGGAAGTGCCATGCAGTCCCTGAAGAAGTACTTCAGTGAAGGCCTAATTCAGGTGGCCATACTGCTCAGTCTAGCAGGGATAAGGGTGGATGTGGACCCTTATCTCCCTCCTCTCTCTGAGATCATCCAAGGCCAAAGCTCAGCTCTAACCCAAACCCAGTTCCACAACCTCTGGAACTCGCTGGATGGGCACAGTCTCCACCCGAAGAGCTTGGACCTGGACAGGTTCTTCACAACCCGCAGGCTGCTGCGCTGGGTGCGCTCGCTGGACCACCTGCAGGTTCCAGTAGCGCAGCTTGAAACCTGGCTGGTCCACAGGGAGTCTGACAACAGTGTGACAGCGATGCAGGGCCAGGCTGGAGCACTGGAGGGGGCTGATGGGCTGGTGGACATCGAGGACTCAGCCAGCTTGACCATGAGGATGGGAGGTGGAGGGATGTCAGAGTTGGGGTACAACCCAGTCGGGGAGGAGAACCTGGAGGATCTGTCTCGGCTCTCAAGAAGCCAGATGGATAATGAAGACATTAAAGAGGTGGGTTGAATTCACAGGTTGGTGCTAAGGGTGGGCAGATCAATACAGTCTGACATTTTGGTTTTCAATACATAAAAAAATCAGTACCAAATATTTTAAAAAGTATGTTTGTTTAATTAAATTGAACATGTAAATGAACATGTAAAAGAATCAGACGTGAAGAATGCCTCTAAAAGTTCCCTCACACAAAGTGCTGGTTTCAAAGGCTTGCCTGAAGTCTGAGACATTGTTCTGAGATAGGGTTTTGGCTTAAAACATATTATTTTTAACCTATTTATGGCAGAGTGGTATATGCAGGGTGTTCAAAGGCAGTTCCCAAAGAAAATCTGAAAAGTAAGTTTTCTTTAACATCATTAACCTTACATATAATACACATGTAGGTTCACATGTGGTTTTGGATAGTAAATAAAAATATGCAATATTTGTGTTGTAGACCTTGTGACACCTACTTCCTTTCACCACCACTGTAAACAGTCATCAAGTTTCTCTATGATTAACCATTTCACATCAAACCTCTGAATGATTCTGTTGACTTCAACCACTGTATTACACAGAAAGTTAGTAGAATTAGTTCAGTTCCTCTTTTATACCCATACGTTCTTAAAAACACCTTCAGAAGCAATTGAAGAGCACTATTTTGTAATAAGTTGGTGAATTGGCACACAACACTGGAGACTGGATAGTTTAAGACTATTCTAAAGACTTTGTTTTTTTCTTTTTTTTGATGCCTGTTTTTGCCATTATTCGTGTAGAAATCACATTTCTTACTTTCAAGTGCAGAAGACCACCTTCAAAAGTATCAGTATTGGTAAAGGCATTGCTGTTAGCCTTCATATTGGTGTTGCTGTCCCTAGTTACTGGTGCATTTTCACATCTGATTAAAACATTACGCCACACGATTAAATTATATTAAAATACATTCAAACTCATCATTCATGCCATTTTTGTCTGTTAAATTCTCTCAAAACCAGCAAACCAGCACTCATCTGCTTCTGCTTCTAACCCCTGAAAGCTTACCAACAACAGTTCTCTAGTATTGCAAATGTGCTTTACGTTATACAGCAGTTTGATCTAAATGTTTGTAATGCCTCCTACATTACCAGGAAGTAGATTATCTCTGTCCTTTGCCCTGCAGGTTTATTACAGAACAAAGTTAACTGATGACATTATTTTAATCTTATTAACTTTTATATAATAATTTGTAGTCACCATGTGTGATGTAATACACAAAAAGTTGTTAAACAGCCTAAATCACTAAATATAATTGTATTTGACCACAATTTAACTTAATTAAAACCAATTGGCCCTGCAATTGACTTGTCTGTTATCAATTACTGGAGAAGAACACAAGAAACAGGGTAGGCAGTATGTGTAGTAGGGGGTGGACTTTAGGCAATAAGCACTGGATATGTCCCTCTCATGTCCTCTCCGGTCTTGGTCAGATTTCTCCTTGTTACTCAACAGCTGATATTTGTGTGTTATGTTCCGCCAGCTGTAAGAGGCACGCCAGGGGATTCTGGGTAATGTGTCCAACATATGATTTTAGGAATGTTGCCCTGGTCTTGCATACACATGGTCTGTCACACAAACACCACATACATACATACACACACAGTCCAGAAATGGCTTAAAACTACACACAAGAACATGTATAAGAATCACTTTCTATTCACTTCAGTGGCACATATGTTCATAGTATTATTTAATTAAAAAAAGAAAAACGTTTGTGCAACCTCACAGTGTAATGTTTACACAAATTACATAAATGTAGCTTTAGGCCTCAGCTTAATAGGAGTGTGGGAGAGCAACGTTTTGAGTACTGTTATTTTCTCTCAGTGTTGAGGAGGTATGTCGCCACAGAAACATAAAGATAGACAACAGCGCTCTGTCCAGACTGAGGGGACTCAAGTCACTGTCTAAGCTGGCGCTTGCAGTTGGCTTCAAGGCAAAACAACAGGCTGCAGGGGATTTTAAGCGTCTCTTTCTCTTTTCTCTTTCACTTTATGCATCTATGGCAGCTTATGCTCTCATTACCAAGAATTAGGGTCTGATCTGTTTTTCGGTCAATTGATGTATTGACCAATATTGATGTTCCACAGACTTACCGGTATTGATGAAAAGTTTTAGTGACTTGTTTGATATTGTTTAATGGTTTGATGCTTGTATAAAACTGACTAGGTAAAGCTGGGTACAAATCACCATTGAGGTTAAAATAATAAACATATCAAATGTTTCCAAACCTAACTTTATATAATATGTTAGAACACAAAATAAAAAAATCGAATAATAAAGAATAAATAACGAAGAATAAATAATAATAATTCGGAGAATCTTAGTATTGGTTGAGCTCTACCAGGGTTGTCATTTTAAACACACATAGTTACATACATACATAACAGTAGCTTAGTGTCTCAGTCTGTCCAGCATAAAGCACAAAAACATGTTGTTGTTTGGCGTACAAAACACATTCAAGGTCACTGCTCTCATATTGTTCTATACCAATAGTCATTAGTCCTGGCCCTGGAGATCTTCCCTCCAGCAGAGTGTAGTTCCAGCCACAACCTGCTTCACCTGCTCCAGCTAATGAGCTTCTTTGGAATTCCTTCATGGTCTCGATCAGGTGCATTAGGGTAACATAAGGATGGGGAAGAGGGGCAATATGTTAGATGCAGGTTGAAACTAAACTCTACAGGAAAGTGGAGGGTTGTTGGACACTGTCTGATACATTCCTTTCTTTCTGAGCTGAATGAGGTTTTCCATTCTTAGACACAGCTGTCATATTGTCAAGTCCACCCAGTTTCAGTGGTCAAACAGGCTTGCCTGTACATAGCCTACAACACCTATTTCTGGACAGAGGGCCTTGCTTGTTGGTTAGTACTGTATGTAAGTGAGCTAAAAAAAATTCTGCCTCTTTTGAGCTAAATTTACTAGCTGCCAAACCTGTTACTTCGGGAGAACTAATTTGGAGGGAGGGGGAGAGAGAGAGAGAGAGAGAGAACGCACAATGATTATCAGATTGTCGGTCTAATATATATATATATATATATATATATAATGTGAAGAACATATGAAAAGGTTTAGTTGAGTCACATATTACTCTCCTCAATCTCCTTTTGTCTCGATATTGGCTTTAAAAGGGTGCCTGGGTTCACCAGTCAGGCTTGTCATGACCTGTATGGATACAGTTTAATCAGAGGCTTGTTTGCAGCGTGGCTTGCATGACCCTAGCCGGGGCTGTTTTGCAACCTGAGTAGACATCACTGGACATTACATGTGCACATTCACTTTCGCAATGCTTGTTTACCAGCTGCTGATTATGTGACTGGCACACACACAAGACCCCTGCTGACCCTTTAGTAGACTCTAATCTTCAAGAGCCACACAAAGCAAAGACTGCTCTTAATCACTTTTTCAGAAAGATGCCCCAGTGAGACCAAAGTTTAACCTTGAACTTTCCAGTTCATTGCTACAAAGGCCCAGACACAAGAGACAGGAGCATCTTTATTTATCAAAAAGAGGAATTCTATCACAGTTTATGAAGGTTCAGTCTGGGACAGTAAGCTATAGGTTTAGGCCATGGTAATGTGGCTACTGTTCTCTCTCTGCTGACCCACTGATCTCGGACTTGCAAATTCAGTGGATTATTTTGAACTACAGATGGAAATGCGCCTTTGAATCTAATTATAGTAGTGAAGGCAGACAGACAACCAGTTGCTTTCACTAAGTCCTTTCCAGAGCACATAAAGGTTAAGTTTATATATAGACAATGGCTGTCTGTGTTAGTGATCCTATGAAGAGGTACAGAAAAAATGAACAGAACAGAACAGGTGGTTGTGTAGTGTAGTGTAGTGGTTAACACCTCTGCCTTCTATGCTGTAGACTGGGGTTCAATCCCCACCTGGGTAAGCACCCTACACTACACCAATAAGAGTCCTTGGGCAAGACTCCTAACACCGCCTTCACCTACCTGTGTAAAATGATCCAATTGTAAGTCGCTCTGGATAAGAGCATCAGCCAAATGCCGTAAATGTAAAAACTTGATAATTCAAGTAGTCTAGTACTTGACTGACAGATTTTGGCACTTTGATTAGTTTTAAGACTGTAAATAAAGCCATTAAGTTGTTCTTTTTAAAAGACATGAATTCCTGTTTGAATTCCACTTTATTTTTCATCTTAAAATTAATACGGTCCCTCGATATGGAGGGCTTATTTGATATAATTGATTGTGTACATCTTAGCAATAGCCTGGAAAGTAGGGGAGGGCAATATGGCAAATATATCACGATACTTCAAGACTTTTTTACGATACATGATATGCATCAGAATATTTAGTTTTTCTGAGATTGTTGTTGGAACAACAAACAATAATCCACAATAAATTGGAACACACAAACTAGAACCTCTTGTGCCACATATAAAATACTGTAATAATCATAACAATTAGTGATTTTTATTGAGTTTTACAAATGGTACTGCACTAAATGCAAGTACACATGCCAAATTATTCTCTCTTTGTATTGAAACATAGTTGCTCAGTGTTCTTTAAATACTAACGATATGCACAATATGCTGAGAAAAGAATGCTGTGGCATAATTTATCACGATAACAGTATAACATCATCATATAGCCCACTCTAACTGGAAAGCCTAGTCTAAATCACCCATGAAGCATATTAAACAATCTGTATTGTTGTCAGAGGTTTTATTTGTAAAGGCTGGTCAATTTCTACTACCAGTGTCAAATATAAATTGAAATATAAAATTAAATACAAAGGCAATTGACACTTCTGTTATCTTGTGTGTTGTAATACATTGTGAATATGTATAATATATAAGCAATTTAGAATGTGCAGTGGAAATGCAAAATTAAGATACAATAGTGAAGTTGTGATCTTGTCCCCCTCCCCCCTAGGAAACAGATGAAATGCCCCTGTGGCAACAAGAACCTAACCATAATGTCCATCAGCAGCAACTGCCTCAAGAACAAAACCAACACTTTGGTCAGTTTAATGAAGACGAGGATGAATTCATGGTGGATAGCTGGAGGAATGCAAATCCATTTCATAACCCCATGGGCAACATCCTGGGGGAAGATGTCCAGGTATTAAAATAATTTGCCCTACTGTGTTCTGACAGACAGTAATGGATACCCTTGATGGATGTCCATGCAAAAGCTTAATAAGGTGCTTTCACACAAGCACAGCTTAGGTGGACATGTTCTTGCAAAAGAAAAATGAGCCATCCCAACAGGACAGGGAAATTTCCCTGTCTCGGACAGCCAAACCGTTGGCAGCTGACTGAGGGTTACGTTTCACATGAAAAGAACCACCCTATTTTCCAGCACAAGCATGTTTATGACTACAGCACTTGCTGTGTTTAAAGGAGCACCCCTCCTGTAGACATTTCTTCTTTTACAGCTTCTGCTTCATTTTAATTAATGATTATTATTTTAACTAATATTTTATCTTCAGCTTGGCTACAACATTTAAACAGTATCTTTAGATTCCAAAAGCATCCACAACAGATACAAATTAGTTTGTCCTGTATTCTAATATAGCTAAAACGCCAAAATGATTGACTACAGCTGAATGACTACAGTTAATTTGCTAGCCATCTCAGCATGTAAGTATAACATTCTTATAAGCTTGGTTTTTGAAACCCTCTCCAACAATTGACTGACATTAAGGCTAATCAGGCCTGTTTGTCCGTCCCAATGTTGTCTTTCTACATTCCATAAAAGCACAAGCCTGAGGCTTGATTCTGGCCTTGGCGACTAGTGTTTTCCTCATACTTCTTTTTCCCCTCTACCAGTTTGCAGGTTTAGAAGAAGATACCTCATTCTCTATCGAGGAGTGTTTGCAACTATTGGAGTCAAATTTGCCCCTAAGAGAGCAGCAACATGTAAGTTGCCTATTTATAAACTCCTGTTATTGACTGTTCTGACATGTTCTAAAAACTTGCACAATTGTCAGTGGTATGATTGTACCTATGTACTTCCTCAGTTGGGAGATGCTGATGTAAAGAGAGTGGAGGAAGACCCACTGCAATACCAAAGGCCTCTTCTCTCCCCACTGCTCCCTCAAGATGAGCCCTTGCTGGACCTAGAACAACAGTGGCAAGATGTTTTGGCTATTATGGATCCAGAGGTAATCATTATTTCTTTCTTCCTCAGTAAAGTGTTTTTATAGAACTTTGAATTCCTTAGAAGATTTTCTTGCTTCTAATATTAAAAATGTAGCATTTTTTAAATAAAAAACTAATCAATTAAATACCATGCAGGTTTCTATACACACTGCTCAAAAATAAGGGGAACACTCTAACACATCCTAGATCTGAATGAATGAAATATTCTCATTGAATACTTTGTTCTGTACAAAGTTGAATGTGCTGACAACAAAATCACACAAAAATCATCATTGGAAATCAAATTTATTAACCAAATGGAGGCCTGGATTTGGAGTCACACACAAATTTAAAGTGGAAAAACACACTACAGGCTGATCCAACTTTGATGTTAAGTCCTTAAAACAAGTCAAAATGAGGCTCAGTATTGTGTATGGCCTCCACGTGCCTGTATAACACCTGGGCATGCTCCTGATGAGGTGGCGGATGGTCTCCTGAGGGATCTCCTCCAAGACTTGGACTTAAGCATCTGCCAACTCCTGGACAGTCTGTGGTGCAAAGTGGCGTTGGTGGATGGAGTGAGACATGATGTCCCAGATGTGCCCAATCGGATTCAGGTCTGGGGAACGGGCGGGCCAGTCCATAGCTTCAATGCCTTCATCTTGCAGGAACTGCTGACACACTCCAGCCACATGAGGTCTAGCATTGTCCTGCATTAGGAGGAACCCAGGGCCAACCACACCAGCATATGTTCTCACAAGGGGTATGAGGATCTCATCTCGGTACCTAATGGCAGTCAGGCTACCTCTGGCGAGCACATGGAGGGCTGTGTGGCCCTCCAAAGAAATGCCACCCCACACCATTACTGACCCACTGCCAAACCGGTCATGCTGAAGGATGTTGCAGGCAGCAGATCACTCTCAATGGCATCTCCAGACTCTGTCACGTCTGTCACATGTGCTCAGTGTGAACCTGCTTTCATCTGTGAAGAGCACAGGGTGCCAGTGGCGAATTTGCCAATCCTGGTGTTCTCTGGCAAATGCCAAGCGTCCTGCACGGTGTTGGGCTGTGAGCACAACCCCCATCTGTGGACGTTGGGCCCTCATACCATCCTCATGGAGTCGGTTTCTAACCTTTTGTGCATACACATGCACATTTATGGCCTGCTGGAGGTCATTTTGCAGGGCTCTGGCAGTGCTCCTCCTGTTCCTCCTTGCACAAAGGCAGAGGTAGCGGTCCTTCTGCTGGGTTGTTGCCCTCCTACGGCCTGCTCCACGTCTCCTGGTGTACTGGCCTGTCTCCTGGTAGTGCCTCCAGCCTCTGGACACTACGCTGACAGACACAGCAAACCTTCTTGCCACAGCTCGCATTGATGTGCCATCCTGGATGAGCTGCACTACCTGAGCCACTTGTGTGGGTTGTAGAGTCCGTCTCCTGCTACCTCATGAGTGTGAAAGCACCACCAACATTCAAAAGTGACCAAAACATCAGCCAGAATGCAGAAAGGTACTAAGAAGTGGTCTGTGGTCCCCACCTGCAGAACCACTCCTTTATTGAGTGTGTCTTGCTAATTGCTAATAATTTCCACCTGTTGTCTATTCCATTTGCACAACAGCATGTGAAATTGATTGTCAATCAGTGTGGCTTCCTAAGTGGACAGCTTGATTTCACAGAAGTTTGATTTACTTGGAGCTATATTGTGTTGTTTAAGCGTTCCCTTTATTTTTTTGAGCAGTGTAGCTTTACGTTCAAAACTAGGAGTGTTACACTCCAGTCCTGGATAGCCACAGTCCTGCATATAGTATAGCATTTTCCCTTATTATACGCACCTCCCTCAACCTATTAGCTAATAAAGGGTGCTACCTCAGGGACAGTACTAAATGTGGCTCTCTCCAAGCTTGGGGTTTGACCTTTTATAACTATATAGGCAGTTTTACTAAAACTGGATCCCCTTTAAAGTATAACTTCAACTTTTTGCAGGACATGGATGTGGATGATTCTCATTTCACTGTTGGAGGAAGAGCAAGTGAAACAGGACATATGGACAATCCTATCCACCAGGATACTAGCCGTCACCAAACAGACTTGCTAAGATGCAGCCAGATCTCATCTGCAAGCAGAGACATCAGCAAAGAAGACAGCCATCAATCCAACCATAACCAGAACATTTCAAATGCCTCTTCCAACATAGATTTTCATTTGAATGACTCTGACATCATAGATTTCCTTCTCTCTTCTGCAACAGATAGCTCTGCTAACAACAGTCAGAATTCAAATGGATCCTCTATGGAGGAACAGGACCTGCCAAGTCTTTTTGGTCCTCACCTGGAAGAAGACATGTTTGAAGAGATCAGTTTGCTGGATCTAGCTCTGGAGAATGAATTTAGCCAGTCACAGGTTTCCCAGAATGTAGAACAGGACCATACAGACTCTGACTCTGGACTATCTCTGGACTTCAGCCAAAGTCCTTCTTCCCCATGTAGATCTGAATCTTCATGTTCCTCTTCATCATCCTCTTGTTCTTCATCATCCATGTCATCCACAGAGTCAGCTCCAGAGGAGGGGGCTATAGGATACACCCCCATCAAAGAGGAACTCACTGATGAAGAAGATGAAGGAGCTGTTGGTGGTTACAACCCAGAGCAACATAAGATGTGCCACACAAATTACCGGCAGCTCAGTCAGTTCCAACATTTACCCTGGCTTGAACACATCGGCCATAATCACACCTACAATCAGCCCCAATGTATCAGTCAAAGAAAGTTCCCCAAACAGCATTCAAATGAGTCTCTGGAGCATGACGTCCAGAACAAGCTTTCTAGTAGAGATGAGAAGCAAGCACGTGCCATGAAAATTCCATTTTCCAATGACCACATAATTAACTTGCCTGTGGAGGAGTTCAATGAGCTACTGGCTAAGCACCGCCTAAGTGAGGATCAGCTCACACTGATCAGAGACATTCGGAGGAGAGGCAAAAACAAGATGGCAGCGCAAAACTGTCGGCGTAGAAAGCTAGACATCTTACTGGGCCTGGAGCATAACGTTAATGGCTTGCGACGTCACCGCGCCAGACTACTCCGAGAAAAGTCTGAAGTTTCACGCTCAGTCAGAGAAATGAAGCAACGCCTTAATGACCTCTACCAAGAAGTGTACAGTCTACTCAGGGAAGAGCAAGGGATGTTCTGCTCAGTCAATGACTTTGTGATGCAACAGGGCAACAGTAGCCACATGTCATTCCCCACACACTGCAGTTCACAATCCAGACGGAAGTCTGGAAAGAGGCAGAAAGAGAAGGAGTGAGGAGGATGGATAACCAATAGTCATTAATTATTCATTTCTGCAGGCCAGACAATGTTTTTTTAAAATATTAAGGGGAAAACTCTCCATCACAGTGGAGTCCAGAGGTTTGCTGTAATTTAGTGGGGGAGTTTATTTACTCCAAAGGTTTGCTGTAATTTAGTGGGGAAAAAACACTCAAGACACGAGTTTTGTGAAAAAATGGCCAGACGTTTTATGCGGCCCTGGTGATAAGGAAGGCAACTGTCAGCATTAACAGTTGTGTGGTTTTAAAGAAGGCAGTTTGTGAAGGTACAAGAGATCTTAAGTGCGACTTTACCACAGAGCTGGTAAAATTATTGGCTAACTCAATAGTGTTAAAATTAAACAAAAGCCAATGAAAAGGAGAGACTCCACATCCCTGTGTTAGAAGAACAGGAATGGAAGCCAAATTGAAAAAGGAAGTGCTTTTCCAGCAAGAGAAGTTGCAAAATCAGTATTCTAGTGTTATGATTGAAACATACAATACCTTACAGTAATGTGTGCCTCAGTTCACAAGACATGATTGTTATGCACTGTATTTTAATCAGTTACAAGACACTACACCTTTTACCTGAATAACACACAAATAGGGCCAGACTGATACATCTGTTGGGGGCATCAGATAATGCACCAATATTTAGTGGTTCATTTAGTAATAGGCACTTGTGATGTGAGGAAAACTTATATTATTGAGCTAACCCAGGTGATAGCCACATCCTGCTCAGTTCTATTACAGCAATATTTTATTAGTTTGAATATGTAAATCTGGGGGAAAAAACTGCATTAAAAAATTCAAACCTAACTATCATGAAGATTTTATTAACAAAAAGCTTTCTAAGACTAATGATATGAGGTATGAGAGCTAAACAACAAAAAACAGCAAAAATGCTAAGAATTCTGGGAAGCCCCCTTGCTCCAATATTTTTGGCTTCAGTTGACAACTTACAACAAAAACTTTGATTTTTGTTTAATTCTCAAATATATACAATTGATAATGATACTGCTCTCAGAATTGTAGCACCTTAAAACTGACATCATTATCAGTCACAGAATTTTAATAATTTGTTACTTCTAGCACCTGTTGTATGATTTACAATATATATATATATATATATATATATATATATATATATATATATATATATATATATATATATACATACATATATATATATATATATATATACATACATATATATATATATATATATATATATATATATATATATATATAGTAAATCATATATATATACTCACTGTATCATATATATGTCACTGTTTAAGCTATCAGAGTTCTGGTTATCAGGGAAATTTACTGTAATGATTTTTTTTACTTTCTTCGACATTGTTTAAGAAGCTGTCTTTAACAGTGAAACCTATAAACTTGTGTTTTCGCAATGCAAAACATTTTTATAATGCCACATTTTCATATTTGTAAATATGAATTCTTGATGACAAGCTGGAATTTGTTTCCTTGTTTCCTTTGTTTAATTAAAGATATTTATTGTCCTACATCTGTGTATTGACTACTACTAAATGCTGCAGTACATGTCCCAATATTTTCTTATAGAGGGACAAGTGAAAAATAATCACCCTGAAGGGAACCAGTCATGCCGTCAAGTAGTTGCAATCAATCATCCAGCACCCTGTATAAGCATTAGAGGTAAAAATCATGTAAAGAGCCATGTTATCTGGAAAAATGAACAAATGTCTTTACATCTAGGCAGTCAATACGCTACCGGGAGTGGTTTGTGAGAGTGTGGCAAACAAAGCCAGTGTTTATCACACATTGCTGAAAGATTATGAAAGAGATCAAAAAGTTCCTGATTGTTATCAATAACCTGAACGCTGATGGGGCACAACAGTAGATGTACTGAGAAACATTATTATGTGTTCAAGACACTTTAAGCCAAATGACTTCAAGAAAGAATCTTATATTCTAGTCCTGGAGGGTTCAGCACATTTTGGTCATTACTTGTTCAAACCTGGTTCAATTAATCTGTTCAAAAGGGTTAGTTTGTGTGTTTAAGCATGGAAAGCACCAACCTATCCTGGACACTGGACCTCTAGGACTGGAAGTAAAAATCCCTGGTTTAAAGTTTGGCATTAAATCTAGACAGGAACAAAAACTGTCTTTAAATGGACCAGTGGTCAAACAATAGCAACATTGTAGAGGTAGGCTTTAGAGGAGATGTATACAAATCTGGTCCTGGATGGCCAGAATTTTGGTAATTTACCTGTTAATACACACTTGATTCCTCTTGTATGTCGATTGCCAGGTTTAGTAGCTGTGTTTGAGAAATGCAGTTACCAACATGTGGACACTGGCCCTCCAGGACTGGAGTTGTTCCCCACCCCTCCTTTAGAGAGTAGCCTACTGTCAATATTGCACAGGCTGTTGAGTTGGATTTTTTTTATTCTACAATTGGCATCAAATCCAGGTTGGAGGTAGCTCTGCCAAACGTGTGAACTATTGGAAAGTGCTTGATTGATAACATTACAAAATGTTTATCTCTGCAAAGTAACTACAAAACGCTGAGACAAATTTGTTTTGCATTTACAAGCTGACATCATAGACACCTGTGTGCGTTTCTCTCATAAGTTGGGTCTGTTCTGTCTCATCTCTCGCTCTTCTTCCAATTTTCAACTTGCTCATTTCTAATTTGAACTTGTTTCAGTTTTCCTTGTTTTTTTCCTGAAATGGCTTTTAGGTAAAAGACTGGTTTTTCAAATCTCTGGCATGATAGAACTTAAAATTATCCCATTTAGTTCACCTGCTAAAGGTAGCTGAGTAAAAATAACTTACAAACATAATGTTCTTTATTATGTTTGCAATCTTGCTATAATCTAATAAAAACAGACAACATTTAACAAAAACATGGATTTATTTTTGTTTTTTTTGTAAAAAAAAAAAAAAAAAAAAAAAACTACCCTCAGAAACAATGACAAACATGCTTCACAAAGATAGAAAGCATCTAAAAAGAAGAAAGAGACAGACGTATGATTATGGTGTCATGTAACTTGATGAAAGCACACAAAACTGAAGCACCTCAAAAGCAGACAAACAGAAAAGATGGAGCACCACTATAAGCACTATAGTCTTGAGCAGGCTACTCTCAAAGCAAACAGTAAGGAAATTAACTCACCAACCTGTTTAAGAAGCTGTTTAGCATTTTTAAAGTAACAAGATCGATGTGTTGTTGACATCTTGTCTCCTGTAAAGCTAAAACCTAAGTTACTGAAGTTGACACATTAGTATGTTTTCCAGAAGTTGACTCCAGTGTCAACATTTAACAAATAAGCCTTGAAGCATTTAGCTCAAATCAGTCCATTTCTGAAAAGTGTTGTAAAGAGTGCAGTACATTCTGCTTAAATCACTGAGGACAACCTGAACATGTGTTTTCTCCAGATGGAAAACAGAATTCTGAAATAGAAATGGTGCCCTTACTTGAATCTAGACACCTAAAAGAAAGTAACTGTCAATTGTAAAATCTCTCTGCTGCCCATTTAACAAATAGAAATCACAATACGATTACGAGGAAAAGTAGTTTCCAACATGATTATGGGAAAAGTAGTTTCCAATGCTCCAAAGATCTATAACCTTAAATGTATTGATGAAATCCCAATGTGTGCATATATGATTAGCAGCCTTTTAAGCTTTGAAATGCAGCTAAAACAAGACAAAAATTCTACTGAAAATTCTACTACCCTTTTTTTGTTAGTCCATAGAACAGCTTGGAACAGTACACCAAGAGAAACTGATTAAACAAATGCTCAACATACTTCTGAGTGCTTCCTGACTGAAACTTTGTCATGTCTTATTAAGTTATGCTAAAGTAACTAAGGCTTTTTTCACTATACAGTTAGACACATTAGAACAAAGGCCATCACTATGTTTAAACAAAAGATTTCTCAAACAGACTTCAGATTACGCTGGAACATCTCTGGTCAAATATTGCATTTGTGATATTTGATCCTATGAGTGTTTGTACGAACAGCTTCAAACTCTCTTTGGTGATTCAGCTGCTTCTCTATGCCTCATACAACTGAATCATTCTTGTAAAAAGTACTCCAATAAGATCTCTAAATAGCACAAATTCAACATAAAGCATATATGTATATATCTATGTATAAAAACAGTTGGAACAGCTCAAGTGACAAACCAGACAATTAAACTGAGAAAAACATATTTATCTTTATGTATAAACATCAAATGGCCTTTGCATGAGCAAAGGAAATGCGTGCAATATCAAGGTAAAAATACTTAGTTGAGACCACTCACTCTGACAGCATAAAAACTGATGCAGTATCATCTGGTACCTTGGCAGACTACAGTTCCCATAATCCAACAGAAAAAAGAAACATTAAATGAGAAGAGATTCTGCAATTATTACACAAACATACATTTTATCTCTCTAAAGACATCACCACTCAGAAAATTCTGCAGATGACTCCGCCCGATGACTCTGCACGGTTGTGTGTTCTCCACAGTATTAAGTGTCCAAGTTTTATGGCAAGAAAGCTAAAAAGAGCAAACAAGTTTCTGCCCGGACTTCACACTTCTTGTTATAACTGCCATCTTGACCCCAATACCACCCACCCTCTTTTTTCCCCACCCCAACCTTTCTGACCTGCAACCTCACTTTTGCCTGTTGGTTAGTTCTTGTCATCTTTCTTCTCTTCCTCCTCAGTGGGGTACGAGTGCCACGTTAGCCGTTCCTCATAGAAAGAAATGACGACTTGCGGGCACTTCACGTTGGCTTCCTTTGCTGGCACAAGATCTGCCTCATCCGAATTTTTCCTGCAGGGCAAAGATACAGAGAGATAGAGAGCAAATCTCAAGGTGTGGTTCTCTTTGGTGTATTAAGCTATGTGAGCCAAATCATTGACTGAACATGAGGCCTTCTGTGAGCAGCTTCAAATTCACACTCAAATTTGAAATGTAGATGGATCAATTTATATGCCGAAAACCCAGTCTCGACTTTCTAACAGACTACAGGGGGTCCTCGGGTTACGACATTGATCCGTTCCTACGACGCGTCGTAAACCGATTTTCGGTGTAAGTCGGAACATGCGTACATACTGTACGTAAATACTGTACGTAAATACTGTAAGCACTTATCCTATCCTAACACAGTACCCTATATAATTATCAAAAGACACATTAAGGAAATATAAAATACGTTTAGTAGGAGGACCCGAGGACCTCCTGTACTTAGCCTTTGCTTGTTAAAGCTCATGCTGGAAATGGACATAAAAATAATTCAGACATAAAACATCATGAGAAAAAGGTGACATCTTATCCTAGGAGAAATTTTGTGATTTTTCTGATGCATTCTAAGACTACATTCAGATTACCAGGTGGAAGTGACAAAAATCAAAATTTTTTGCTTTAATGTAACACAACTGAATCTTCTCAATCAGATTTATGGCCATGCGTCATTAATGAGAATGCTCAGATCAGATTTGTGTTTTTTTCTCCCACTGTGCATGAGCTATTGCTCAACATTAACACGGAAGCAGTGCCCTACCTGAATACTAAACAGCTGAGAGTGGTTTAGAGCAGGAATGTCCAAACTCAACCACTAAAAGGATCATATTTTAAAAAAAAAAATGCGTGTACATTTTTTTATAGCATTTTGTTATAACCTGAGCTGGCCATTGTTTATTCGAAATATGCCAAAACATCAACAGCTTGGGTCTTTTAAACCCATTTGTTTGAACTAGACACCTGGCATCTTTTCTTTGCTGCAAGCTCATTGATTCTTCGGATCAATTTCTGAGCTGCTGAGCTGGTATTTGGTATATTGGTTGAACTGCAGCTGAAATGTTTGGTGATATGACTGGCAGAATTGAGGTGTAACCTGTTGATGGGGGGTAGGAGAGTCAGAGCACAATTTATGTTGTGGTGCAGCTGGGGAATGTAGTGCAGAGCATTGTGAAACTGGCTAAAATTAATAGAAAATTAAAATACTTTCACTGGCCTGATCTGGCCTGCGGGCCGTGTATTTTTGACATACATGGTTTAGAGCAAATTAAATACTATATCTGTGAGATGGCTGAATAATAACTACCGAAATGCCACTGTGCTGTGCTCAGGTAGAAGAGGCATTATCTCTCAGAATTATCTGCTGGTGGCTCTTAAAATACTTTGCTTTTAATGCCAATATACTACTTTTAAGTGCATGTACACGTGGTCTTATGTTACCTGTGTTTTGTTTAGTGCATTCAAAATTTAATAAACAGGATGGCTTTGCTTGTTACAGACCGTATGTAGACTACTGTAAATATTAGTTACAGGCAAGCAATGGCTGTCTTCTCACCAACCTTCATTAATAACATACTTGTGCATCATCATCCCATGATCTAGATCAGTGGTTCTGAACCCTGGTCCTGGAGAACAACTTGCCCTGCACATGTCAGTGTTTAACCTGCTCTTCACAATTCTAATTTAACAGATCAGTTAACTAACAAGTCCTTTTTGAGCTGAAGTGCATGTGTTAGAGCAAGTAAACAAAAACGCGCAGGACAAGGGAACCCAGGTGTATTTTAAATAATAATTTGAACAGAAAGGTATTTTTGCTCACCACTTCATAAGGAACATCAGTTCTCCACTAGAATCTGTGGCTCCAATAATGCGCTCAGGATCCAAGCCCCGGGCAAAACCCCTGGGCTTCTCCTGCTGCAGGAAATTGAGAGGAAGAACACTTCAACTTTCAAACTGCACTTCAATTGTGCCCTTATAACTCTTAAGTGTCAACTAAGCACATCAGCTGTAATTAAACAGCCACTTTCCTTAAATCAGAGAACGCTACTCCAATAAAATAATAAAACTCCAAAAAAAGTGGTAGAACTTCAGAACATACATTTATTTGGTTTCATAAATATGAAAGATATTTACATATAGATTAAGCCTACTACACTGTGCAAAAAGAGGTGTAACGCACATGCATAGAGCAAGTCCATAACATCTTACCTCATCTTTTCTCTTCTTGGGTCTGTCTTCACTGCCTGCCTCGTTGTCCGATTCGCCTGCTTTCCTTTTGCCATCTTTTTTATCCCCATCTCCAGCTTTTTTATGTGACTGTAAGTACTCTGCTATCAGATCTGGGCAGTCGAGGTTATCTTCAGGCTCCCATGTGTTGTCCTCACTGATCAGGACATAAAATCATTGACAAAAACAAGTAATTTTACCAGGGGTGTTAATCTTTTCATAAAACTGTATATATGGGTCAATCTACAAAATTACTTCAAACTGGGGTGTATGTGTGCATAAGAAAAGACTGCAAGGATGAGCAAATCATTAAACCCTATGTTATTTTTAAATAAAAATCACAAAGACAACATATTAAATGAAGTATAAGATATGGAAGGATTCACAACTCTGTGAAAGATGACACAGGCACATAGTGCAACAATCTAAGATTAACAATTCTCAATACAGAATAGCAAATAACATGTGATTTCATCATCTACAGTACATAATACCATTAAAACATTCAGAGAATCCAGAAAAATCTCTGTATGCCAGGGACAAGGCTACTACTATTAGCTGAGCGTGATCTTCAGGGTATCTGGCAGCACTGCAGATGTGATTCTATAGTGGAAATCACTGCATGGGCTCAGGAACACTTTTGAAGACCACTGTATGTGAACATTTGTTGCTGCATCCACAAATGCACATTTAAACTTTACCATGCAAAGAAAAATTTAAGAAAAAAATTTGAACCTGAAATTCTTTTCGGAAATCAGGAACACTGCATCCTTCAGACTAAAGTCCGCTCAGCTTGTTGGTGTGGTGGGTGGATTAGTGCACATGGTGCGAGTGACTTGCACATCTGTGAAGGCACCATTAATGCTGAACAATATATGCAAGTTTTGGGGCAACATATGCTGCCATCCAGATAGTGCAGCGCCCGGGAAAGTCTCTGGCAGCACGTAACAAAAACACTACTGGATGAGCAAGAAATCCGACCGGCACCCTCTGTGTTAAAAGCCAGGTTAGGTCAGGAGACACAACCCAAATGTTTAGAAGAGACATTTTGTCCTTTCAAAAAAAATCAAGCCACCTTGGGAGCCACAACATTTAATGTCTAGTATGTTTCAGTGTGCGCGAATGTCCTAGAATAGGCCAAAAAAAAAAATGAACGAAAAAGCAGACTTACTTTGCTCTGCTTTAAGCTTTAGCTCAGCTATAGCAACTTTTCCTCAGAAGTAAAGCAACTTAAAGCTTCTTGTTCAATTGTTTCCATTTCACCTTAAATTTTGACTGAAGCACCAAATGTAAATGTGGCACCATTTAAGGTGGAACTCTCGTTGCAGATTTAACGTACCAGAAAACCAAGCGCACTGCTCATACATGCGAATAAGTCCATTAGTCTCCAAATGTTCATCTTAAATCTCTTTGCCTCTTTGTAGCTATTAGCCAGGTGAGACTTTGCTGCTATGTGACCTGCAGTCTTCTCAGTCATTGAGAACCAGGGCTTTTGCGCTATGTTGTACGCTTTGGAGCAGAGATTCAGCGTCCAGTCTCGAAGATATTTAACTGGCACAGTGACCCCTGACTCTCTACAACGATATCAAAAACCGTTATAAAAATCACTGAATTAAATGGGTAGGACAGCTGTAACGTGCTGTGTGGACATGAACGGCAGAGGATTTTATTTCACCATAACAGCTCATTTTATCTCAGATGAGTGGCAGCAGCGTCTCAAACAAGAGCAGTGAATGAGAGCCTTCTAGATCACTTTCATTTGATTAAAAAAAAAAAAAAACATTGGAAGTAAATTCATTATGGATCATTACAAATACTTTGCTTTAAAACTAGTGTTCACACAGTAAGAAACAAAGAAATCCTGTATAGAAAAAAAAAGATGCATCAAGATGCATCGATAATAGTTTTATAATCGCATCGAAGCCCTCTGAATCGTAATCAAATCAAGAGTCGCAACTTTTTTTAGTCACACCACTGAGTTTTAGAGTAGGTGTGAGACTGCATCCCTGTCCTTTTGGTCACATGGTGAGTAGTTAGATTCCACTGTTTTGAAGTACAACCCCAATTCCAATGAAGCTGGGACGTTGTGTAAAACAAATAAAAACAGAATACAATGATTAGCAAATCCTTTTCAACCTATATTCAATTGAATACACTACAAAGTCAAGATATTTAATGTTCAAATGGATAAACTTTGGTTTTTTGCAAATATTCACTCATTTTGAATTTGATGCCTGCAACATGTTCCAAAGAAGTTGGGTCAGGGGCAACAAAAGACTGGGAAAGTTGAGGAATGCTCAAAAAACATCTGTTTGGAACATTCCACAGGTGAACAGGTTAATTAGAAACAGGTGAGTGTCATGATTGGGTATAAAGGGAGCATCTCTGAAAGGCTCAGTCGTTCACAAGCAAGGATGGGGTGAGGTTCACCACTTTGTGAACAACTGTGTGAGCAAATAGTCCAACAGTTTAAGAACAACGTTTCTCAACATGCAATTGCAAGGAATTTAGGGATTATCATCTACAGTCCATAATATCATCAAGAGATTCAGAGAATCTGGAGAAATCTCTGCAAGTAAGCGGCAAGGATGAAAACCAACACTGAATGCCTGTGACCTTCGATCCCTCAGGCGGCACTGCATTAAAAACTGACATTTTATAACGGATATTACTACATGGGCTCAGGAACACTTCAGAAAACCATTGTGAGTGAACACAGTTCTTCGTTCCATCTACAAGTGCAAGTTAAAACTCTGCCATGCAAAGCGAAAGCCATATATCAACAACACCCAGAAATGCCGCCGGCTTCTCTGGGTCTGAGCTTATTGGAGATGGACTGACGCAAAGTGGAAAAGTGTCCTGTGGTCTGACGAGTCCACATTTGAAATTGTTTTTGGAAATCATGGACGTCGTTTCCTCCGGGCCAAAGAGTAAAAAGGACTGTCCGGATTGTTATCAGCGCAAAGTTCAAAAGCCAGTATCTCTGATGGTATGGGGGTGTGTTAGTGCCAGTGGCATGGGTAACTTGCACATCTGTGAAGGCATCATTAATGCTGAAAGGTACATACAGGTTTTGGAGCAACATATGCTGCCAACCAAGCAACATCCCTGCTTATTTCAGCAAGACAATGCCAAACCACATTCTGCACGTGTTACAACAGCGTGGCTTCGTAGTAAAAGAGTGCGGGTACTAGACTGACCAGACCTGTCTCCCATTGAAAATGTGTGGCATTTTGAAATGCAAAATACCACAACGGAGAGCCCGGACTGTTGAGCAACTGAAGTTGTACATCAAGCAAGAATGGGAAAGAATTACCACCTACAAAGCTACAATTAGTGTCCTCAGTTCCCAAATGCTTATTGAGTGATGTTAAAAAGAAAGGTGATGTAACACAGTGGTAAACATGCCCCTGTACCAATTTCTTTGGAATGTGTTGCAGGCATCAAATTCAAAATGAGTGAATATTTGCAAAAAACAATAACGTTTACCTGTTTGAACATTAAATATCTTTTCTAGTAGTGTATTCAAATGAATATAGGTTGAAAAGGATTTGCAAATCATCGTATTCTGTTTTTATTTTTGTTTTACACAACGTCCCAACTTCATTGGAACTGGGGTTGTAAATGTGTTTTAAAGCCTGAAAATCAGTGATTAACATTCAGAATTGTCACTCCCAAAACACGTATTTCTGCAATTAAGAAGAGTTTACAAACTGATCTTATCTTCGCTTACATGAGTCTGGCTAATTTCACATTTACATACATTACATTTTGTTTGTTACTGAAATGTTATTTAAGTTCTCTCAGTAAAGAACCTATTTTGAGGCTATAATGCAAAATCTTATTTTGTCACGAAGGAAACACTGAATCACTAAAGGAAAAGTTACAGTAATGTTCTGCTAAAGTTCAGAAGGAAATGGTGACCAAAGCAGGGGATGACCCTTCACCCAGCATGCTTCTACTGCACTCACTTTGTGAAGCCCTTCCATTTGAGCAAGTACTCAACCCTGCCCTTCACCACCCGTCTGTCCAGAACTTTCTCCACCACATATTCGTCCTCTTCCTCCTCCACCACCTCCTCCACCTTCTTCTTGCTCTGTTTCTTGCCTCCGATGGCCGCCAGCTTGTCTGTTTGAGGGGGTTCTGTAAGAGAGAAAACAGTGTGTATAAGGTTTAATAGTCCCCCCCCCCCCCAAAAAAGTTGGGGGAAAAAAAAAAAAAAAAAAAGTGATCACATATTGATGATGCATCTCTGGTGGGTTTCAAGCAAAAAGCAAGTAATGAAATTCAGAGGTGAATGTGCCAGAGTGGCAATACTCTGACAACTGAAGCAATCTCCAATGCTGTCCACTTAATGAAAGCGGCAAATATTTAACAAAATCTTCTCCTTACCCTAAAATGTAGCTAATTGGCCAGGACATATCTGTTGTCCATTGACTTGCTATTGTGGTTTCATACACTATATCATAACAATATGGTAATCTATTCAAATGTACAAAAATCCAGCTTAAAAAAAAAAAAAAAAAAAACACAGAAGCAGCCACCAGAAGTTAGACGGCACTTTAGTTTTTATAGGCATGAGCTTGTCATGCAAGAAGCTACAGTCAAGTCTGTTTGACTTTACTTATCAACTACACTACCATTCAAAACTTTAGATTCACTTAGCACAAATTTTATAATTATATGCAAAAATAATTAGTATGCTCATGTATGCCCTCAGATTTGATTTCCACTTATGAAATGATATATTCAAAGAACTTAAAGTAAAGGAAAATATTAATGACTTTTTGCAAAATTATACTTTATACACAGTATGAGCATTAGAACACAGCTTAATAAAGAAAGTTTCTAACAGCTTAATTATGTGCATCACCAAATTCTCCTGAACTGTCATAATAGGCATTACTGGTCAAAAATTTAACTTAGGGTTGAATTAAACTTCAAATTGAATTAAAAACCACATCGATTCACAGGCATGGGAATCATGTTGTTGTGCAGTATAAATGCAGGGTGTTAAAAGCTCTCTATGTACCCACATAACACCATTTCATCAAGCCCATCTAAAAGTTTCTTTATTGTTATAATTTAGAGCAAACAATCAGTCTGAATTTGAAATGTCAGTACAACAGCAAAATCACAAGTTTAAATAAGCAAGACTTAATGCAAGCCTCAAATGTGTCCAGCACTTATATACAAGAATAGCATATCTATTTTTATTTGATGGATCCCCACCTTCCTCTCCATCATATGACTAATATATAATCTGTTAGATAATATCAGTTGTATAAAACTCCCCTTGTGTGCTCATCCCACAACAAGAAAAAAAAAATGACAGCAAACCCAACATAACCCCAGGACTGAAAACAGTTCCACACATCAAGGAAAGAACAGAGTTCAGAGGATGATAAAGGCACACTAATCAAGATTTTTGAGTTTTCTTTCCTGTTTTTCAATTCTATTAAGACAATCAAGAAGCAAACATTTAATGACACTCAGTTACTCTAGCTTTTGATAAACAGACAGACAAGATAGACACAACATAGTATAAAGTACTTGCATCAACATATCACAGCCTATCAACTGTAGTATATCTTTGTATCATGGCTAGCGTGTTTGTGGCTACAGCATTAGATTGGGACACTATAAAACACAAATATTCTTTAGAAACACTATAATACTAATATAGGGCAGATTTTCAGCTACTCCTCATTTTTGCCATGCACAAGAGTACTGAATTAAGACACCTCTGTATTGTATCAAATTGAATAATGTATTTTGGAAGAAAGAAGAAGGAAATAAGTCCAAAAGTCTAATACTGGCCTACATTAATACCTCTAATACAAAATACAAAATTTTAGGTGTGTGAACTGGCCAAATAGCAAAGTATGATCAAGTCAGCTCAAACAACTACAAGCAACCGTGTTAAACTGGAAAATCTTAGGAATCTCTTTAGCTCATCTTTAAGCCTTGTATACACAATACCAAAAAGAGCAACGCATTGCCCATCTTTTTCACCACCAATCAACAGCGAAGCCCAAATTAGTCAACAACATGATCACAACATGAAAATAAAAAAAAAAAAAAAAAAAAAAAAAAAAACCTGAAACAGAACAACCACAGAGAAGCCATGAACTAATTGTGAACTATGAAAAATCATCATTCTATGCACATTGGTGCTGTGAACTAGTGAACTGACATACAGTATCATCATTAAACACTGACCACTTGCACCAATGCTGGGAATTTTAGACTGCAAGCAATCAACCAAAACCAGTGCAGTATGAAATTTACTGTGCAGCCCTATGTGAAACTAACATCCCTTGCCCAAAACACACTGCAAACAAAAACAAGTGAATAGAAAGTGAGCATAGTAAAAAGTTATAAGACACCTGGGGGGGCACTGGTGGTGTCTGTTGGTTGGCTCATGTTCGTCGAGTGGATTCTGCGGAACCTTCCGGTTCCTTGTCAACGTCAAAAGAGCTGAACAGAGTGAAAATGTACATTAGGGGGGAAGGGAGGAGGATCAGGGTTCATGAATCAAAGGATACTAGGGAGAAAATAACAAGGCAGGAGAAAATGTCATTGATAGCATTACATTGCATTATCACAGTGCATTGTATTATACTGTTCAAACTTTTGCACAGTTTAATTGCTAACTTGATCGACAACGTGGACAATTCTTTAATGCGCAGGGCTTTTATCTGTTAAACATTTTAACCAATCACACTTCTGAAATACAATTCATTTAAATAAGGCAGAAAAACGGTTACACTTATTTAGTCAAAGGAGTGTACCTGTAGCCAACACAATACTCATATAACACATTTCATGACTAAAGCCATTAAAACAAAAAACAACCCAAAAAGTTATACTACTAATTTTTAACAGTCATGCTAAAATGAGTCCTAAACATCAATGAACTGAAATGAGATACACAATTATGCAGATTCATTTTTTTAGCACTATCCTGTGTTTTGGTAGGATACTGAAGCTAAGGTGTGCTGGTTAATCCATCTCTAGGTTATTCGGCAACGTTTGACACCCTCTCACTATCAAGAAGCTCTACGGTCATACAGGGTGTGAATTTGTGAGATGACCATTGGCTCTCACGCTAGAAATGTCCTTTGACAATCTGCTTAAAAATGGAGTTGTGGGGTGAAACCTAGGAATCCCCACAGAATACCCAAAAACTGCAGCCTGAACAGAACCACTATGTGTGAGGAAATTATAACAATTGCACACGTTAAGGTACCGTACGAGTAGAGTAGGTTACCTACTTATGAGCTGTGAAGGAAAGGACACATTAGCCTCCTTTTTCACACTCACACATAAGGCAGAACTAATCGCTACTCCAGTGTCACCTCAAAAGGTTTAGCAAGGCTTATACATGTTATGATCTCTCTCTCTTTGGACTCCCTTCTGGAGTTTAAACTTTGTCAAGCCAAAAGAGACATAAAGCCAGGATCTGGTAACAAACAGAGTTATGAGCACCGGGTCTAAAATGCAGTCAAGCAATTTATAAACCTTGACAGAATGACTTCTTTGAAGAGAACACAGCAGGCATACAGATGAGCAGCAGTTCACTACGTGCGAAAAAAATCATTTCTACTAGGACTAGACAAATCGGACTAATCACAATTTGGCCTCTGCAATGCGTTAACTGTCAAAGGCAGCAATTAATACACTTAATTCAGGATTATACTTGCTGCATCACAATCGAAAATGTTTAATGCCCTTACAAATCCTGTGAATTTTTAATGTGTGTATGCATCGAGTGCAGTGATATCAGGCATGCTTTGAAAAATCATAGGCATTCAGACCACCTGACAAATTGCACGTCTTTCATCAGCAGGCACGCTGGTTATTTATGGACACACTATCCATTTTAATAACAATTATCATAATCACATTTTGCACAGTAGAGTAATTTCGACTGAAAACGCCCAATAAGAGCCATCCTATCTTCTAATTAAACAGTTCTCAGATTTCTATGTAAAAATGATGTTTACATGGCCCCTTTTTCTATCAGATACACAGTGGACACACACTATATTGCCAAAAGTCTTCACTCAGCCATACAAATCATGAAGTTCAGGTGTTCCAATCATTTCCATGGTTACAGGTGTATAAAACCAAGCATTTAAGCATGCAGACTGCTTCTACAAACATTTGTGAAAGAACGGGTCGCTCTCAGGAGCTCAGTGAATTCCAGCATGAGATACCGTGATAGGATGCCACCTGTGCAAGTCCAGTTGTCAAATTTCCTCACTACTAAATATTCCACAGTCAACTGTCAGTGGTATTATAACAAAATGGAAGCAATTGGGGACGACAGCAACTCAGTCATGAAGTGGTCGGACACGTAAAACGACAGAGCGGGGTCAATGGATGCTGAGGCACACAGTGCATAGGGGTAACTTTCAGCAGACCTCCAAACTTCATGTGGTCTTCAGATTAGCTCAAGAACAGTATAGAGAGCTTCATGGAATAGGTTTCCATGGCTGAGCAGCTGCATCCAAGCCTTACATCACCAAGCGCAATACAAAACATTGAATGCAGTGATGTAAAGCAGTGGAGACGTGTTTCTGGAGTGACGAATCACACTTCTCTATCTAGCAATCCGATGGACAAGTCTGAGTTTAGCGATTGCCAGGAGAATGGTTCTTGTTTGACTGCATTGTACCAAGTGTAAAGTTTGGTGGAGGGGGGGATTATGGTGCGGGGTTGTTTTTCAGGAGTTGGGCTCAGCCCCTTAGTTCCAGTGAAAGGAACTCCTAATGCTTCAGCAGACCAAGACATTTTGGACAATTTCATGCTCCCAACTTTGTGGGAAGAGATTGGGGATTGCCCCTTCCTGTTCCAACATGACTGCGCAACAGTGCACAAAGCAAGGTCCATAAAGACATGGATGAGCAAGATTGGTGTGGAAGAACTTGACTGGCCTGCACAGAGTCCTGACCTCAATCCAATAGTACACCTTTGGGATGAATTAGAGCAGAGACTGCGAGTCAGGCCTTCTCACTAACATCAGCGTCTGACCTCACAAATGAGCTTCTGGAAGAATGGTCAAAATTCCCATAAACACACCCCTAAAGCTTGTGGAAAGCCTTCCCAGAAGAGTTGAAGCTGTTACAGCTGCAAAGGGTGGGCCGACATCATATTTAACCCCATGGATTAAGAATGGGAGGTCACTCAAGTGCATATGCTTGTGAAGGCAGACGAGCGAATATTTTTGGCAATATAATGTATAAGCGTTACTTTATTTTACTGATTACTAGAGCTTTCATCACCTTCCTCCAGAACACCAACAATGTTTCACTCTGGTCAAAAACACCATCTGCATGATGTGCTGCACCTCATAATGTAATGTGCAAATGTGTGTCGTCACCTTCAAACCGTCTCCAATTATTACAGCGATATATGGTACCAGCAGAAAAGTGTTAAATTCTACAGCCATAAACTTACTGCTCAGACTGTAAGGTCAGAACTGCACCACTGGCTAGAGAACAACTCAACCATAAATTATGTTTTTAAAAATTATTAATTCTGACATTTATGTAATCCCACATTTTAAACCTTTTATTTTTTTAAGTCAAGCAATTGTAGAAATATCCTTTGTAAGGAGTTGTAAATTTGTAAGGTGACTTCTGACTTATCATCTAATTAAGCCTGGATTTTTTGAGAAAACACTTATACACATATATTAGCTTTGCAAAGAAGTAATCCTTTCAGCAAATACATGAAAAGGGTGCCAGCTTCAGCAGTGGAACAACCCTTAAAACACATACAGGGCATAGTCCAAACACACATTTCTGTGTCTTATGTTCCAGTCACAGAGGTAAATTTATTACACAATAAAAAAGTAACCAAAATAACTTCAAAATCATTCATTCATTCAAAGCTTGTTTTGTTAATATAATTTCAGTAAAGAAAGAGACAGAGAGATAGAGAGGGGGAGAAAGACAGAGAGAGGACAAGAGAAAGGAAGAGAGGCAGGAAAAAGAAAGAGATGGAGAGGGAAAGAAATGAGTGGGGGTGTAAAAAACGATAGAGAGATACACTCTTTGGCACTACGGCCCAGATTTATCCGATATTTGAAACTTATTTTTGCAGACGCATTTACTGAACTCTAAAAAAAAAAAAAAAAAAATATTGACAGTTTCGTGATGCTGGCTTACCACACTAAAAAGACTGCATTATACTGCAATTGTAAGCCTACAAAAATATGGCTTTAGCCAACAGAAAGTACTGGCAATGTTGGCTTACAAAATTTGTCTAATAAAAACAGGCTAATAAAAATTGGCTATAATCTGTAAAGAAATTGGAAAATTTGAAAAACCTGAACTTGAATGTTCTCAATAGTTCAAATTGCACTGTTACATATAAAACTTTATCCTTACTAGTTCTTAACTCCGATTTAGAACCAAGTTCCAGATCTTTCTATTTCTACATGAAATACTGAATTAACACGTTGTCTACGCCATTTTCACCAGTTAGAAATAAAACGAACATGTAATATTATTTCAGCATGTCATGCTTTATTTTGGTCCCTCCCAATCCATTTATTAAGTCAGGATGCCTTTTGTTTACATGTGTCAATTCAAGTTTCGTTGTCAATTTAAAAAAAAAAAACTTTGTACAAAAGCTAATAAACTTCTGACATCAATGATCGCTGGACTAAAAACCAACATAACCTTAAGACACTTATGATTTTCTACTATCATCAAGAAAGTGGCTTCCGGTGCAATAACGCACTGCTAAAACACTGGAGACGGTGCAAACGACGAAGTCTTAACGCTGCAAAAACCCGCAACAATATGGCTTCAGTACAAATTCACACCGTGTAAAATATGATAAAGCGCAATTGTTTGTTGTATTTATCTACAAAAAAACAGTTCCTTGCTCGAAAAACGAGCATGACTGTAGGCATTCTTTCTTTTTTATACCGGACTGAGATGAACCTACTAGCTAGCTAACTAGCTTAGCTAGCTAGCTACATTCCTTCTTGCTCTGCGGCGAATTAGCTAACGTTAGCTAGAAAACAAAACAGGGTAACGGTGAATGCAAATTCCCAAACGGTACAATTAATTGCTGCCGTGCAATTTCAATGATATTTTAAGAAATTTGCCGTGTAAAGGCCACGTTGTCACAAACAAAGAGAGCTAGTGAGCCGGTCCCTAGTGCTAGCAGGTTACACCTATCGTCTTTGGCTTGCTAGCGTTAGCTATACACGCCTGCTTCTCCATGTTGACCTGGATCAGAACTGAGAAGTATGGACACGAACTGAAAGACCAATCACAAATATTTCAGCAACAACTTGCTTCATCCAGTGTATAGTTACCATCTGAAAAATGTGCAGTCGACATTTTGCTGATATGCATTAAAAGGTTATCCTGGCGCGATGTTGTTCCAAAACACTACTCAGCCTTTAACACCATAGAGTGGGACTTACCTTTAGATTAATAAAATAACGACGCAGCAACACCCAAACGAGTGTTCAAATAGTTCGTTTAACAGTGCAACAAGAAGTCTGAAATGATTTGCACAATTTCTGTAGATCTAGTCTCCGTAACGTTAGTCACTCAGACAAAAGGTACACAGAGCCTTTGCGACCCGCCAATTCTGACGGAGCGTGCTTACGCTAATAAATGTGGAATCATGGGAGTTGTAGTCTTCTGCTGTGTTCCAAGCCGCAAGGACGGGCAAAAATGAGAAAAAAATGCAACGCTTGATACATGCCTGCTCGATTTTTTTCAGTGCTACAGTAGTCCCTCTCTTGCGTGAGATTTCCTGGTCTAAAGATTAGAGAAACTCCCTTCTGATGACCTTTCTTGAAAGTGGTTAAATTTTGACAGACTACGAGCGCTCTGGAGTGGATTTTTGGGGATGGCTGTTTGAAACTTTTTTTGCTAGTTGGATAATTCTTCAACCTAGTTGTTCATTTAAGAAAGAAAAATGTTTAATGACCACTTGAGGTTAGTGCTAAGTCATTAAAGCAAGCTAGCTTTATAGATGTATTCAGTTCATTAGACGGCATCTATTTTTAGTCTTATGACCTGTCTGCAATTTCCCCTGAGGACCTATCTCAATATATAAAGACACACTGTCTTTTCTAATCCCCTTACATACACATATACACTATATTGCCACAAGTATTCACGCACCCATCCAAATAATTGAATTCAGGTGTTTCAACCACTTCCATGGCCACAGGTGTATAAAACCAAGCACCTAGGCATATGGACTACTTCTACAAACATTTGTGAAAGAATGGGTCACTCTCAGGAGCTCAGTGAATTGCAGAGTGGTACTGTGATAGGATGCCACCTGTGCAACAAGTCCAGTCATGAAATTTCCTTGCTACTAAATATTCCACATGTAACTGTCAGTAGTATTATAAGAAAGTGGAAGTGATTGGGAACGGCAGCAACTCAGCCACAAAGTGGCAGGCCATGTAAAATGACAGGGCGGTGTCGGCGGATGCCAAGGCAAGTAGTGCACTGAGGTCACCAACTTTCTGCAGTGTCAATTGATACAGACCTCCAAACTTCACGTGCCCTTCAGATTAGCTCAAGAACAGTGTAGAGAGCTTTGTGGAATGGGTTTCCATGGCTGAGCAGTTGCATCTAAGCCTTAAGTCACCAAGCGCAATGCAAAGCTTCAAATGCAGTGGTGTAAAGTGCTGCCGCTGGATTCTAGAGCAGTGGAGACGTGCTCTCTGGAATGACGAATCAGCCTCTCCATCTGACAATCCAATGGACGAGTCTGGGTTTGACAGTTGCCAGGAGAACAGTATTTGTCTGACTGCATTGTGCCAAGTATAAAGTTTGGTGAAGGGGGGGATTATGGTATGGGGTTGTTTTTCAGGAGTTTGGCTCAGCCCCTTAGTTCCAGTGAAAGGAACTCTTAATGCTTCAGCAGACCAAGAGATTTTGGACAATTTCATGCTCACAACCTTGTGGGAAGAGTTTGGGGATGGCCCCTTCCTGTTCCAACATGACTGTGCAGCAGTGCACAAAAGAAGGTCCATAAAGACATGGATGAGCAGGATTGGTGTGGAAGAACTTGACTGGCCTGCACAGAGTCCTGACCTCAACCCAATAGTACACCTTTGGGATGAATTAGAGCAGAGACTGTGAGCCAGGTGTTCTTATTCAACATCAGTGTCTGACCTCACAAATGAGCTTCTGGAAGAATGGTAAAAAAAATTCCCATAAACACACTCCTGATGCTAATTGCTAAGGCTAATGCTAACTCTTCTTTGTTAGCTCGCTTTTATTGCAATTTACTACCTAGTATCACACAGCTTATTCAGTTGGATTCCACATGCACATACAATCTAAGCCACTTTTCCTTCTGGGTTGCAGATGGTGCTGGAGTATAACCAAGCGTTCAATGGGTGGAAGGCAGGATACACCCTGTACATGTCCATGAGAGGGCACATACAGACATATACATTCACACCCAGTCACACTTAGGGGCAATTGCGTGTGCCCACCTGGCCTGTCAGCTTGTCTTTAGATGCAGGAGGAACCAGCAGCACCCAGACAGACATGGGGAGAACATGCAAACTCCACGCAGGAAGACAGAAGGACATTGTGATGTACTCCTTGATGAACTTGTTGTGCTTCTGTGACCAGATGAGCAAGAAATCAAGTAGGCTATATCCCTAGTATTGACTTATACATTACTTTTTTTAGCATATACAGATCAAATAAACTCAAATGTGTAGTTAATAGACTAGAAAACTGAAGACATTATATATATATATATATATATATATATATATATATATATATATATATATATATATATATATATATAATATATATATACACACACACACACACACACACACACACACACACACACACACCTCAAAAAAATAAAGGGAACACTCAAATAACACATCCTAGATCTGAATGAATGAAATATTCTCATTTAATACTTTGCTCTCTACAAAGTTGAATGTGCTGACAACAAAATCACACAAAAATCATCAATGGAAATCAAATTTAGTAACCAGTGGAGGCCTGGATTTGGAGTCACACACAAAATTAAAGTGGAAAAACACACTACAGGCTGATCCAACTTTGATGTAATGTCCTTAAAACAAGTCAAAATGAGGCTCAGTATTGTGTGTGGCCTCCACGTGCCTGTATGACCTCTCTACAATGCCTGGGCATGCTCCTGATGAGGTGGCGGATGATCTCCTGAGGGATCTCCTCCCAGACCTGGACTAAAGCATCTGCCAACTCCTGGACAGTCTGTGGTGCAACGTGGCGTTGGTGGATGGAGCGAGACATGATGTCCCAGATGTGTTCAATCGGATTCAGGTCTGGGGAACGGGCAGGCCAGTCCATAGCTTCAATGCCTTCATCTTGCAGGAACTGCTGACACACTCCAGCCACATGAGGTCTAGCATTGTCCTGCATTAGAAGGAACCCAGAGCCAACCGCACCAGCATATGGTCTCACAAGGGGTCTGAGGATCTCATCTTGGTAACTAATGGCAGTCAGGCTACCTCTGGTGAGCACCGTGCGGCCCTCCAAAGAAATGCCACCCCACACCACTGCCAAATGGTCATGCTGAAGGATATTGCACGCAGCAGATCACTCTCCACGGCGTCTCCAGACTCTGTTACATCTGTCACATGTGCTCAGTGTGAACCTGCTTTCATCTGTGAAGAGCACAGGGCGCCAGTGGCAAATTTGCCAATCCTGGTGTTCTCTGGCAAATGCCAAGTGTCCTGCATGGTGTTGGGCTGTGAAAACAACCCCCATCCGTGGCACTCATACCATCCTCATGGAGTCAGTTTCTAACTGTTTGTGCAGACACATGCACATTTGTGGCCTGCAGTGACGGCTAGAAAAATCTATGATTAAATGCTGCAAATATGTAAATAACACCTGGCTTTATAAAACACAATTCACTCCCCAGTCCATATATGGAAACTAGGTTGTAAAAGAACGGCCCATTTTGAATCAACTGTTTTTGCTATGTCCCAAAAACCAACACATTTAAATGGTGCCTATTCAGTCTATAGAAGTTTAGCTCTGCCCATTTACACTGAAGTTACAAGATATGCTTCAAGCCAGACTGTTTGAATGACACACAATAGGGTCAGCCAATCAGAACAAAGATTATGTACACATTTCAATCTTAAAGGAATAGTAACAAAAAAACAAACAGTTAATTCTAAAAGATGGTCATAATGATTTTGACCGTTTTTGTACATAAAACAAACAAACAAAAAATAAATAAATACAAGAACAATGCAGGCTATACCCCCCTGCAAAAAGAAGGTGCCCCGGGGTTATTAGCATTGTCATAGAAACACCTGTTTGTTTTGCTAAAGAACCTTGTTCGATTAAGAGTGATTTTCACATAGTTGTGCAGATTTAAAACAATAATGATATATCCTATCACATTCTTCATTTAATATGTAATGTGTGGGTACTGAGACAAGCCTGTGGAAACTCAAATGAATCCAATTTGATCCCCCTGTTGAAGCCAGGAGGAAGTAGGAAGGTCTGTGTGCTTGGTACACTTTGATGAGAACCTTTTGAAGTCGGAAGGATGAAAGAACTCGACTGATTCATGCCTTGGTCCAGATAAGACTGCTGGTTAATAAAAAACCCCGTAAGGAAGTTTTCAATTTTAATGTGGCCTGCGCAATCTGGCCTCTGAAATACATCCATACTTTGCCCCCTAAAAGTACTTGGACATTTGTGCAATTCTAAAAAAAATATATGAATATAATTGTGTTAGGAAATGTCAAACCAAGAGGCAAACAGACTATTCCAAGACTGCACTCTGTGCACATCTGAGTTCATTACTCAACACAAGCTCAGCAACACCACTGCACTCTCAGAAATAAATGTACTAAAGATTCTCTTTAGGGTACATCTCAGTACCTTTAGTCAGGGAACATAACTGTACCATAATCCATTGAAATTATATTGTCTAATATGCATTGACTCCACACACCCCATGTCGTCTCCAATTTTTTTTAATCTTATTGTTCTGTTTTAAAACATTAGGTTATGGAAACAAAAAGTACAAATATTTTCACCTGGGGGAAAAAAAAGCTACACAATTGGACCTTAAAACCTCTCTTGTACCTTTTGAGGGAACATTTTACATCTTTTGTACTTTAATGAATGAAAAATGTACCTGTACAGAGCCTGTATTTCTAACAGTGTGTGACATCTCTTCCCTCTATGCAGCAAACTTTTTTATTCAGTATAGGTGTCCTTTGCTTTACTTACTGCTTCCATTCATTACAGAAAACTGTAAAACATTTCATCTTAGAAGATGGTTACATTTTCAGCTTATTAAATTCATGTCTGCCCTGCGATGGACTGGCGACCTGTCCAGGGTGTATCCTGCCTTCCGCCCGAAGACTGCTGGGATAGGCTCCAGCACCCCCCCGCGACCCTGACGGAGAAGCGGCTTAGAAAATGGATGGATGGATGGATAAATTCAAGTAATCTCAATAACAAATGAGTTATCAGCCAACAAAACCTTATTTCACAGATCAGATGTCCAGTTTTTTTGTGTGCAAATGCTCTACTTGTTCTCAATAAGGGCTTCTTGACAGCTACACGTCCTTTCAGACCCCTAGTGTTGAGTTGTCTTCTCACAGTGGAAGAATGAATAGGATCACCTGTCAGTTTTTTTCAGATCTGAAATGAGTGGAGTTTGATTAATGATGAAAGGACTGTTTATCTGGTGGTTTCATAGATTTTAAGACTTTCTCTATCTACTTAAAGGGTTGGGCAAAATACTTCATTCATACTGTTCCTCCTTGTTAGTGGCTAGCAATGTTCATGTAATTATTCTGTTAATGTTTTCTTATCATCATAAACTTTTCTCCCCCTTACCATCTGCTTTAGTCCACTACTACTCCCACAATCCCCTGCAACCAGGAGTCCAGTACAACACAAATGATAATCGCTTGTAAACGTACTGAGAATGTTGTTAGTTTGATCACTTCTTTAAAAGAACATCAATAGCTGGTTTATCACATGGGTTTATCAGTCTACTCAGGCTTTAGCAGGAATATCAGTGTTTATAAACAGGTCGTTGATTAAAGTCTTTTTAAGAATTCATCTAACAGACATGTTTGCTACATGTTGTTCACAGATTCTAAAATAGTTTCTAAATAAGCATTGCTGGTGTTTCTTTTGAATATTATGTTTTCTAAAAGTATTCACCTAAAAATGTAAAAAAGTAACTGCATTCTGAATATTGCCTTTACCAAATGTATCTTAGACCGAATACGGATATTACATTTCTGTATTCTAAATATGCATTTGCAATACTTGTATTCCATCACATCCTAACCCTGTGGTATATATTTGTAATTTTTTTTAACTCCAGTTTCAGAAACTCCTGTATTTTCCTTTTGACTTTCTACTTCTTTATGCAAGTGGATTAATTTTATATCTAACATCCTCATTATTATCTCCTGAAGAATGAACAACTTATAGATAATGGCTGTTTAATTTGAACATCAACCGTCATTGTGACATCCAGGTAAACACACACACACACAGGCAGTATGGATCACAAAATGCGTACTGTCTGCTTTGTATGTGTGCTAGGGTCTCCTATATGAGAGGGGAGGGGTAAAAACAATGTGTTCTGCTTCATTAGCCCCTTGTAGCCCTTTTGATGTAGAGCATCATTTCTCACACTCAGCCCAGTCAATTAGCACCAACGAGAAGGTGACTTTGGGGAGAACTTTGGAGAGAACTGCTCTTCTCCTCTGCCTTTATGGGGAAAAAGTTCTAAAACATTTATCTCAAAACATAAATAATTTAGAGAAAATGTTGGACGGAAGATTCAGAAGAAGTGACAAGTGTCTGGCTTTGACTCATCTTGGAAGAAAAATTCATGACCAACACTATTAATAATCAAGCATACGACAACTCTAGAGATCAGCTGAGTTGTACAATTCTGATCTCATATTTGAAGTCAGGAGGCTGGGTAGACGCTTGATTGATAGTCATGAAATAAAATAATCAACCAAAAGGGTCTGTATGTTAGTGATTTTATCATGGTTAAAATAAAATACACCAATGTTCAGTTAAAAAAAACAAAAACAAAACTGATTTGTCATTAAATCACTGTCCATAGAAATAGGTCATAGGTCATATTGAGCACTTTTATGTAAAATTACATAATCAACTTTTATTTAACTTGCAACTCATTATAGAACAATGGGCCTCACTGTAAATGGTTTAAGTGAGCATAATCATCTTGACATCAAATTAATCTTTTTGAGTCACTCTGTATAAGATCCTCAAATGTGAGAGAAGGCAAGGGGATTAGGAGCAAGACATTAGATAAGATTTTTACTTTTTATTTTTTGTTTTCCTTCCTCTAACCTAGTTCACTCAGCTGAAAAGGGACTTGATAAATGACTGTTGAATTTGAACTAGTATTCGTTTTCATTATCAGACAGAAATCAGCAGTATTCTTTTGGAATTACCTTCATTTTAAGCTAAATTTTGGACACATTTGTGCTGTAAATGTTAGATGGAAAAAAGTCATTGAGCGGTTTGGTGTGAAAAGCACAATTCTAGAGTAGCTTACAGAGTCAGAATTCTTCACAGTGGTGGTGATAAGAACCACATGTCCAGAGCGTTCCTCTATAGCTACATCACACAGTTACATAAAAGGTCTGCACTTTTTTTTCAATCCATTAATGGTAGAGTGGTACATGCAGTGCAGTGTGAGGCAAAATAGTACCCTCTCAAAAACTGACTTATCACAATTCTACCCTTTGCAACACTGTACATAAAAAAAAAACCTGATTGTTTTTAGTGCAAATAAAATGGTTACATTTTCATTAAAGGCAACCCCTGGAGGACAAACCACTCTGCCTATGACTTTCTTCTCATCTCAGTGAAAACTGGTGAAATTTTCCTTTTAAAAGCAAATGCATGGTTTTTCACATGGGTATATATGGTTCTATCAAAACATTTCATTGTTATAATGTGATATCTAGTAGTTTAAAGGTTCTTTAAATTGTGAAAAGGTTCTTAACACATACATAGCTATGGTTCTTTAAAAAGCATCTACTGAAAGGTTCTTTAGGGAACATGAAGACATGAATGACATCACTCCAAAAAACCCTTTTTGGTACCTTAATGTTTAGAAGTGTGCCATAATATCTATCTATCTATATATATATATATATATATATATATATATATATATATATATATATGAAACCAGAAAAAACAAAACAAAATGCAGAACATGGAGTCCCCAGGACTGAGAACCACTGGAATAGAATAAGAAAGAGAATGCATTTGTGTGTGTGTGTGTGTGTATGTGTGTGTGTGTGTGTGTCTATATGCTGGGGTAATGTAGAGGAAAGAGTTCTGATCTAGAATGTGTGGAGAACAAAGGAGGAGCACTAACAAAATTTATCATCTGCCCGAGCACCATGATTGAGTTAATTACCCCATTACTCACGTAAACCAGGAACGCTGTCTGGGCAACGAGGGACACACTAATACTTTCATTCACACAGAGAAAGAGAGAGAGAATGAGACTGGGTGAGTGAAATTATCCCTCTCTATCTGCAAGCTCTGCCATGGCATCAGAGAAGACAGTTAAGCATTCCCCTGCATGGAACGATGTGTCAGAAAAAGGCTTTTCTCAATGATGTTTCATAGATTAGATAAAGGTTTCAAACTAACAAAACTTTCCAATATGCCTCAGAGCCTCTTAGCACCATTTCATCACTTGAGCCAACAGTTATATTAAGTTCCAGAGGACTACACAACAGAGATGAGACCCAAAAGCAGGAGAATAAACTGCCAGAAATGACTCCCATTCAAATGCTTTGGACAGAGGACTGGTGCAATGAAAATGTTGTTTTCAGGAAAAAAAATGTTTCTGAAGGATGCTCAAGCAATGCGCTTGCAGAGGACACTGGTAAGTGCATACATAGTAATTGTGGAAATTAAAAACTGTGCAATAGCTGTGGAAACTGACTCAAATGTCCTCCTACTTTACACATGGGAATTCTTTGTTTTGGATGTGTTCTAGTTGAATGATATGTTTATGTCTACCAAATACCAAGTGTCTCTTTAGTACAGGGGTTTCCAGTTCCCAGCTCTTGTGATAACAATATCAGTACGTTTGAAGGTGTCCATGTGCACATATGGAAATGGTCTTTTCATTAGTCTTAAATGTTTAATCTAAGCCTGTATGTACATATTCATCAGACTATTGTTGTAATATTGTCAATTAATAGCAGGTGTTTCAAGAAATAATAAGTGTTACATGGTTAAAATAACGTGAGATTAAAACACAATGGCCTCAGGACCATCACCCTATACCTGAAAACTGATAGTGTGTAGGAGGTGTTGATGAAGAGGTTAAGGAAATATAATTATCCTACATAATTATTGACCGCAATCATTTATCCATTTTCAATGTAATCCGCAACAGATTAAAATGATTGCTAAGAGAAAACACTTGGCATTGTAATGTGACGATCGATTCAAAAGGAAACGTCAGTATCACAAGTATCGATGCTTCAGTATTGATCCGCCCGCATCACAGTTCTCTTCGCCAGTGGACAGCCAAGATCGAAACAGCTCTAGACCAGCTCAACACTCGCTTTAGACAACATGGACCAACTGACATGGACAGAAGCCTAAGCTGTGGGCAAGGTGGGCAAGCACACGCAAAGCTAACAAGTACGTCCAGATTAGTATCCAACTCCAACAATAACACTACCACATATACAGTAGCCTAGCAACATTAGTGACACAACACAGCTGCTGAACAACAACATCATGTTTAACAGCTGTGCTAGCTGGCTGTTTTATATGCCATTTCTCCCATTTTCCATGTTACAATAGCTCACTGCTATATCTGTCTTATATACAGGTGCACCGAAATGCTTTCTTCAGTAAAGAAACGTCAAGGTAGGCCTACATTGTGCAAAACGCTGTAGCTAAATGAATTAGCTAGCTAGGTTAGCCACATCAGTTTGTAACTATCTGAGCACAAATCTCCGTAAACGTGTAAACACCATATAATAATATGACACAGAGCTAAATGTTTCAGCCATTTAGTTCAGTGAAATAATAATTCAATGAAAAGTAGGCGTACAAAAAAAAACAAAAAAAAACCCTCTACTGAGTACTGAGTAACTTAGCCGCAGAGCTGTAGTGGAGCTTTGTGTTTTCATTGTTGCTACAGGTCATTTTGGAGCGCCTTTCTCTAAGTGAGTTAGTTCAGAAATATTCTGTACAACAAACTCCAGCAAACATCGACACCATTACAAATTTAGTACTTTATAATTTTCAGAAAAATGATCTGACAGGCCTAAAGGTTTAGAGATCATGTTACTCTGCCTCAGAGTCTGAGGTCTTGGGAGTTCTGTTCATGTGAGGAAGAGCCTATGTAAACTTTCGGTGGTTATTGGGGTTGAGGGTGGTTTGAGGCCCACTTTCCAGAGAATTCATTTATAGAAATCGCCTGATTACTTGTAGTATTTGCATGTACTTGCATAAAGATTCACTCACATAACGACAATAAGCAGCAGGTGTGCAGTTGAGTTTAAGTCCAGAAATGCCTCTGGACTAAGACTAGAAACGATTTTTTCAAAAACTCGGCCCATATGTTAGACGCCTGTCTCTGTGTGGTGTGATCTGCTGCCCCCTGGTGCCAAAAGATCAGAATAAACTTTTTTATGGACTAGTGCACGGAGGAAAAAATGTCCAATGGCGCCATCTACTGGGCAGAGGCCGAACGTGCACTGAATTAATAACCTAGTTTGCACTGACTGTTGTGTTGCAAAACATCAAACCGTGGATATGATAGTTCTTGTTTTGAATGTAATTTGGTTCCAAAATTTGACGCACTTTTATTTTATTTAGCATTTTTTCTTCGACCGGCTATTAAAGTTTTTCTTTTTCCTTTAGTTACCTGCACTAACAATGCAGCAAAGAGCAGTTTTATTTAATTAAGTGAATATTTCTGTTCTATTAAATGTCATTTGCTGGGAAAGACTGCTGCAAAAATGTATACATTTCCACGAATGTGGCTGCAAATTAGCCGCTAATTGGATGCAGGTAGTGCAGTTTACATAATTTGTTGTGAAGGAAAAAAATAGTGTATGGTAATGAGTTTTTAAGATGAGCAGATTCACATCCTACACCTTAAAGAAGACTGCTAAGAGAGGGTAAATTGTATGGTAACTTCTATACACTATTAAACACTGCGGGGAGTGAAACTCTGAGACTCCACTCGTTTGAGCCACTCCGTGGATTTATTATTCTATGGCTTGTCTCGATTCCAGAAACTTCATAAATCTCCAGCCTGTGGAGAGGGGATGAATAATTTTCCATCATCGCCCGCCTGATATTCCCGTGCAGCTCTACGGCACCCATAGTAATCTACAGTATGGGCCTGGTGGGAAATAAAAATCAATATATCATCATAGCGGCTCGAGAATGTAATTCCGTTCAAGCCTCTGTTTATCGGATGTTCCGACAGATGCGTTCACACCGTGCAGTAGAGAATATCCCTCCTGTCCGCTGTGCGCTGCTTTATGGCCGAGAGCTCGGAGGCGCTGCCGGGTGCGTCTCTCGGCCGCCAGATGGCGCTTGAGAGTAGAGCGCGTCTTACGGTATTTGAAGCTGTTTACAGCTGTGAAGTGAAGGTAGTGCTGGGCATCACTGGCTAATTCAACCACGATATTTCCCAAATATATCACCATGTAATTGTATGTGATTATATTTAAGAAAGCATTAATGAAGTTACTAAGCCCAGTTCACAAACCCATACATTAGCTTGAATAAAATGGATGAATTCATGCTTCCTGAATACTAGATTCCTGAATCCTGAATACTCAGGGATGCACAATGATATTTAAATCATATCAGTATCAGCAGATAGCTGTTTCCACATTGTACAGATGTTTAGGTCTGACCAGTATATCAAACTGATACTTATTGTCATAACTATTCTACTGCTGATGAACAGACTGTTTTGGTGGCACTGGCTTTCTGTGCTATAATATTAGCCCAAAATGCTCATACCAGTGTATTCATACCTATACTCTATGCTAAAGGAACCTTATAAAGTATTGCTAATGTTCACCAGCCAGAAAGAAATTGATCTCTGTCATTTTTTGTAATTTCCAAACTACAGAAGAAAACTTATCATTTATGTAGTTTTTATGTATTTTGAACTGTTAAAAAATCATCACAACACACCAACTTTTTATGTGTTAATATTTTATGTGTTAATTACTCTGAATGTGTCTAAATTTTTAGTAATATTCAGAACAAAATGCGTCCCACAATTATTGGCAAGCTGGAGTGCAGGTTACCCGTCTACCGGAACTGGACTGCAGCTACTTGGAGCTACACAGACAATTGTCATCATTTTCTATAATTTTGTTTCTCTTGGCAAGAGTTGTGTTGCTTTTACTTATGTGCAACCACACATTTTGAGTCATGTAAATCCAAAGCACTAATTATTTTCACAATTCGGACTGTTCTTACTTCTAGTCAAAGACTTTTTTTGCTGTAAGGCCAAATACTAATTTGATTACAAGTGTTTATTGATTACAAGTGTTTATTGATTACAACTCCATATATAAACTTGTCATAACCTGCAAAAGTCATGCTTTACTTAACACATCATTCCTCAGGCGTATCCACACCATTCAGCCGAGTTCAAAACCTGCAAAAATGGAATATAACATCTTGAAGAATGTTTTGTGAAGCATATGTCTTGTGTTGTCCCCCTCCCCTCCTCTCTCTGTGTCCTGCTGTGTTAGGTGGTATAATATGTCTATGGTCCATATGTGCAGTGCTCTTTAAAATTCTTTCCTCTGCAAAAGAAGCAGTGCTGGCACTATCCTATCCACATACATCACAAACTCACACAGAGAGATTGATACATGTCCTTTCTGTCCTTTCTCACTCCCTTGCTTTCATTTACACTCTCCCCCGTTCTCCCTTTCTCTCTGGCTCTGTGAAAGGCTAGAGAGAGGGAGAGAGAGGTCATGCAGAGTTTGAAATGCCAAGGCCAAAAAAAATCTTCCAATTTTTTTTCCCTAGATCTTCTAATTTTTTTTTCTACACATCACTCTTTTGCCTGACAGTTTTTGTCCTCCTCTTTCTTCCTTTTCATCTTTCTCTTTTCATCCCCCTGTTTTCATCCCACTTAGTGTATATGTTCTTTTTCCTCATCCTCCCCCTGACTTCCTTTTAATCATATATAGTGGGACACTATTTTTACCCACCCTCAAAACCTCAACCCAGCCCATCCCACCATCAACTATCATCCTCGCCCAATTGAACTTATTTTGACTCTGGCGGCAGGATCGATTACTGTGATCAAAATGCCATTTTCAGGCAAATGACTATGCAATGCTATAAGGGTCACAGCTTGTCCCCATGACCGAAGGACTGAAGGAAACAGCTGTAAACTGAAGTTTATTGATTTCTGATCAGACCTTTTGGGGGAAAAAGGCCTTGTTTGATTTGTCGTTGCTTCTCACCCAAAATAGGCAAACTGGGCAAAAAGTTCCTTTTGTCTCAATTTCTGATCAGACTTACTATTTTTCCTTTGAAACACAATACTCTTATAGTTTAGCAAGCTGAGATGATGGTTAAGAGAAGAAGAGATATAGGTTATGGATGGAGGCTTGATTAACAGATTGGTGGGGTCACTTGGCACTGCAAAACCCTTGGAACACAATAAAAGAACATTCTAGCAGTAACATTACCAGATAACAATTATTAATTTTTTTATTCTTTTCTTGATCACATTTAAATTTTGAGTGAATTTAGGCAGACTGAGATTCAACAGTCATGTCAGCCTGCCCCAGGACATTATATCATTACAGGTTTTGGTGGAAACAGCGTTCATGGTCAGGTCAGACCAGATATTGCCCTCAGCGCATGCCCAAGTCAAAGGTTGTTGAGAACAAGGGAAGAGAAAAGAAGAAGAAAGCGTGGTGGGTCAAAGAATGGAGAAAGGAAGAGCCTAGAAGCTGACCTTTGCCCCTTGGTCTTCCTTCTCTCTTTCACTTTTTCTCTCCCTCCCTATGTTTCTCCACTTGTTCCTTTCTGCCATGTTACCGGAGACCCTTTGTGTCCAGAGCTGACCTGACCTCAGGCTGTACCCTGGGTGACCCTTACGTGGGTCATCCAACGGCCATGGCGACGGAGGGGTCAGTCTGTGGCCTCAGGTCACCTCGTGGTCAACATCAGTTCACCTCTCGGTCAACATCAGTGGTGTGCTTGGGATTCTACAGCATCGACTTTCTACTGATAGTTAGGATGTATAGAATTAAAAGGCACTGTTTGAACTCGGGCTTCCAGGTGTGTTGAAAATAGCATTCCTCTTCTTTAGACTTTCTATAAAAAAGTATATGTAAAGTCCGTAGACCCAAAAATGTGTAGGTGACCACCTCTGTCGTCTGTTTTTTTGCTCATGTGCCAGCTGTACAAAATACATACATTACAGCAGTAATTTGAAATGTGTTCAGTTCTATGACAATAGCAATGCTCACTAAAAATTGATCCGTGCCTTACAGCACTTGCATTTTTCCATATTCAGTATAACTGGCCTTGAGGTAACCCCTAACCACTTCCATGTTAACGTAAGGTCATTTTTCGGTCACCCACAGGGAGATACTCAGGACTGGCTGGGTTTTCCCATGTTCTAATTAACATTGTGGGAAAACCTTTACATTCTACCATTTAGATCTATATTTGCCCTTGCTACAATCCAAGCCTGGAGGTCACTCAGTAGTTACCATTAAGTGGCACATTCAGACAGCTGTACATTTGAGACACTACATTTTGGTTTTCATCGGAATGAGCCAATGCGACTCAAACCCGAATGTGATCTGTCTGCAGCTGTGGGTCATCCGCTGGTCAGCATCACAGGGAGTGTTTAAAAAATGTGTTTTTTAACATTAGTAAGTGTGATTGCCTGACCTGGGTTATTACCTCTGACCCTTTATGCAATAGAGGATGACATTTGGTGATGTTGCCTTTGTAATACACAATGCTGATGTTTTTGGTTTTCAGAAGCTCAAAAGACTGTGTCATTTCACAGGCATCTCATGAATTTGAGAGCGTTCCATGAGTATTGTTTATGAACAGTTTGTTTACTAATTTGTTCTACCACACTGCCTTTGCCAAAGAAATAATTTCATGTTGTTGACATTTTTGATACATGGTGATATTTGACAGTAAGGGGCGGTTGAAATGGCATGTAGAAATAGTGAACATGTACAAATAAGTGCTAAAATGTTTTTTTTTTTTGTTTTTGGAGTGATACCATAGAAGAACCACAAGATCCATCCGTTTAAAGGTTATTTAGGGAACTTAAGGTGGTTCTTTAGTGTTGTGACATTAGAAAACCTTTGCCATCTTTATTTTATAAAGGTATATTTGATCCATGCAGTGGATATTCCTCAAGGAACTTGTTAGATGTTCCTAGATCATTGCTAACAAGCAGCCTATGCCCATAGGTTTCGGTGTATACACCATATATGGGAAGATTGGAATTTTCACACACTTTCATGAATATTTATGTGACCTCACATTCACCTAAAATCCAGGCGGGTCGTCTGGCGGTCAGCAGTGCGGGGTGTGTTCAAGCTCTTCTCTGCCACCCAACAGTCAAAAACCCAAACTCGCTGGGTAGATGGTGTGGTCATGGCTATTGAATCCTGTCTGCAGTGTATTTGACCTGGATCTGACCTGCATGTAGCCTGGGTCACTCACCGGTCAGCTTGTGGGTCAATCTTTGGTCAGGATGCGTTGTGCCCTCCAAGCCACTGTAGGACGGTAGTGTGCCCAAATGAGTGGGTGGCCTGTCAGGTGGGTCTGTGTGCTCATTCATCCTGCATCTAATCATTACAAATGGGGGACAGTGGCGTAAACAGGCATCATTAAGGCCACTCGTCACAGGCACTCTAGTCCACTTTAAAGCACCATTATGGTTCCAAGGGGCCATCTGTAATGCACTCTCCAGGGGAATGAGGGCATAAGAAAGAGAGAGGGAGAGGATAAGGTATTTTGGGCCCGTCTGGTGCCATTTAGATGTGTGTGGATTGGACAGTATCATCCATGTTACTGTTATGCACATGATGTGTTTTATTATGGTCAGGAAAGTGCCAAAACGGTGCAGTATGGTCAAGAATGTATGGAGCTGCTGTAAATAGGTATTGAATAGATATGCAGTATAAAAAATAAAACTAGACTGTAATAGAGAATAGAATGAAGAGAAGAAAGTTGTTGTGGAGCCATAAGTTGTGGTAAAAACAACAAATAAACAAAACCAGGCCACAATAGAGAAGAATAGAAGCAATAATGGAAAACTAATTAACTAAAAAAAACAGCACAGTAGAGCAGAATAGAAAAGCATATAAGTAAGTTATGCAATATAAGTTGTAATGAGAAGGGAAAATAAACCACACTAGGCCACAATGAAGTAGAACAGAGTAGAATGAAACAGAAGTTATTTTGCAATATCAACAGTTATAGAAAAGTAATAAAGAAAAGCAGGCCATAACAGAGCAGAATAGAATAAAATGGAAAAGAAGTAATTTGTTTGGCAAAATGAATTGTTATGTAAAAGTAAACAATAAACAAAAGCAGGGCATAATCGAGCAGAATGGAGCAGATGTAAGCACTTGTGAAAGTGGGATGCTGTGGAAAAGCGAGAGATAAAAAATAGACTTAACCATTCCTAAACACATCACAACAGAACAGAAGGGAACAGAGTTTCCTATGTGGCACTCGCTGGAACATGTTGAGGACGTGAGGGAAAAGAGAATGAGTGAAATCTGAGAGATGATCTTCAGTGGTAAAATGGTGGCATAGCTGGTGATGTTCCTCAGTGTGTGTGTGTGTGTGTGTGTGAGGGAGGAGGAGGATCTTGTAGGCAGCGAGTTCATCGGCAGGGCAATGACAGACCCTCCATTCTCAATCACACTGTAGTCCCCTGGGGCGTGCAATGCTGCTGAGTGTGTGTACAAGCGCCTGTGTATATGGGTGTGTGTATGTGCATCAGGCAGTGTTTGCGTGGGTGAGAGAAGGGGAGAGAGAGAAAGCGAGAGAGAGAGAGGAAAAGACAAATAATAAGGGACGAAAGGAGGGCATTAAGGAGACAAAAAAAAGGCAGAAGAGAACACAGAGACAAACAGAACAAGGTTTGGAGAGAGAAAATACCTCACAAAGGCAGAAGAAAAGAATTAGAAGGAAAACATTAAGCACATATATATTCAGTAAAAAGGTTACTTTCTTTCTTTATGCTTGAAAAAAAAAGCATGTTTGCTAAATTGACTTGCAGTAAACAAATGACATCAGAGGCACACCATGTGGCATCGCCATGGCAATATCCATAACCAGCAGGCAGCTACACTTTGCTGAGCCCTCGCTTTCTCTATCTGCATCTCTCTCGCTCTCGCTCTCGCTCTCTCTCTCCACCTGCTCTTCACCCCATCAGTGCTGGGGTCGTTGCGAGGTCGTGAGGAAAAATGAAGCGCCTTCGCTACGCTGCGTAATGCTGCTGATGGAATTCTCTCTCTTCTTCCCTTTCTCTCTCTATCTCTCTCCCTACCTCTTTCTTTCTCTTACTTTGCCCTCTCTCCTGGCTTATCTCATCTGTCCATTCCCTCTGCTGTCATTTCTCATCCCTCCTTTTATCCAGAAGGAGGACAGAAGATGGACAGATGTGAGGAAAGGATTCATTGTCTGCTCTACAGTTTGATGCTGATGTGAATCCTTCCTGATAGTTATGATGAGCTTTGGATGTTGTTGTCGCCTTCGTAGGAGTGGATGAAGGAAATTAAGGAAATGTAGCATAATTACAGTTGTAGTGCAAAAATAATACGCACGCCTAGATGTATAGATATGAAGGACAAAGACTTTAGAGTGGCATTCAGAAGTTTGGGCTCGCCTGGTCAAATTACTTTGCTTTATGTGAAAGCAAAAAATAACTGAAAGCACTTCTCCACATTTTAATGCACAATCACTGTTTACTTACTGAATTTAACATATTACAGGAAAACTTTCACATAAAATGTTACCTATAAAAAAGTTCTGGCACATTTTATATTCTTTTTTGCAATACATTAAACATATAAATAGAAACTGTGCAGTAACCTTTTTTAGGCTTATCAAGTTATCTTATTGAGATGGCTAGAGATGACGCAATGCCGCTTTTTCTTTTTCAGTACAGATACTGAAATCTTGAAATATTGGCAGCTATGATCTGATATTTTTTCTCCCCTCTGCTATTTCATCTGGCATTGGCCCAATTTTGGCCTGATACTAATACCTGGTGTTCAACCAGATCTCTAGTATTGACAGGTAATATTGCTTTCAAGAAACAATACTTAAAAGAAGTAAAACTTTCTGCCATTGTAGGAAGCATAAGTACATAATGTCTAAATGTAAGTTGAATAGTCTTGTGCATCAGATGTATTGCCTACATTTGAATGCTTTTACTTGCTCAGGTCATGTTTTGCGATGCTTGTAGACTAAATGCTAAGGATGAGCTAAGTTAGTCCTGGCCAATCCTGTTGCCAGTCTGTCTACATCAAGTCAAGCTTTCTTCTGCCTCTTTAGGCATGTTGAGAATTTGCCAGTAGGTCCAGAGGATAACATGATTTTAGGTACAATCTGTTGCTTGTTAACACCTCCTTAGTGCATAATACAGGAAATCTCATAGTGCATTCCCACTATACAAACATTGGCTACAGTGGTACATTGACAAGGAAGCCTCAACATGTCTAATGTGTCTGAGCTTCCAACCAAAGCTGGTAAGTAAGAGAATGTGCCAAACCCACTTTGGGTTCCCTAAAAAGCCTTTCAGTGAATGAAATCTTTGGAAGAGAAATGACTGTGAAGAATCATTGTAAAGCTGAAAGAACGTAAGGAACCCCTTATTTTAAGGGTGCAGGTCCATTTTTTTTCCATAAAAATCGAGCTGAACACAGTGTAAGCTGTAGGACTCTGACTTGGTTAGTAATTTGTCCTTGAGTTGAGTCCAGTAAAGGACGGGGTTCGTGCTCAGACTACAAAAACATGCCAGCCGCAATTAAGTGGAAAATGTCCCAAGGCTTTAATGCCTTATTCCAAGAACTGCAGAATTACTGGTGTGATGCAGGGTTGTGTTAGCCTCTTAAGTGGAAAACGAAACTTTTTTCTCTTTGCTCTTGATGTCTTCTTGGGATGTTTTTGTTTTATTTGATGCTGTACTACAGTTCTTCCAGTGTGAAAACATTCTGTTAGAATCTTCATGTTAATCTCTGTATAAATGCTGTAATGTACACTTCTATAAATTTCACAGGCTATTGAGATGACTCGGTGTCAATTCTGACACATATATATATATATATATATATATATATATATATATATATATATATATATATATATATATATATTCTATATATATAAAATTCAGTAGACCAGTGTGACATTTGTGTTATGAGAATATATTCTTTGTGGGTTTTTGTAATTAATACAAATGCATTTTAATTTTGTTTTCAAAACAATGTAGTGGAAGCCGGTGAGGTTGAGCTGGTCAGCTGAGGAAAGAGAGTACCACCATTTGGTCTCTAGATGTCAGCAGTGTCTGATAAAGACTCTAAGGATTGTCCAGACACAGATCGAAAAGCAATGCCAATGGAGAGCTCCCTTTGACAGTATAATTTAGTGCAAGACCAGACTTAATCTGTGTCTGGAAAACAGAACTGTTGATAACAACACTTATTCCCATCCATTTCTAGTAGGTTATTTGTGTTGGTACACCAAGACTGCAGGTCACATAGCACTCCTAGGAGACTGAAACATATACATATGGGAATAAACTATTCATCAAGGCTTTTAACCACATCAAGGCTTTAAAATTGTTTACTATGATTTTGGTCTCTTTTTTTTATCATTCTTTACTAATCTGTAGTCAGTGTGTTTTTTTAACTATTAGTTAAATCGATCTGATTGCGCTCAAAGTAACAGAAAGAATTTCTGGACTGACTCCTGACTTGACCTTACTAATCTAAATCTCTCAAATGTGTAATTGTGAAAATGGATTAGTGCTATGGTTGGAAGTACTGCAAATTTTGCTTATTTATAAACAAGCTTATGGAGCTTCTACACTTCATTTTTTATTAATTTAAATTGTTGAATAGTTTGTTTTTAAATATTATCTAGATCCTTTGCTACATAATATGACAAACATAAAACAGTCATAAACAATGTCATTGAACATAGTTAATATTACAACTTTGCTTCTTCTAGCTTACTTTACTGCAGTCAGAACAAGACCTTGGATCTCCAATAATCATGTTTTGTACTTTTCGCAGTATTTGAAAATGCCAGCAGTCCTTTATAATGTGCTAACATTTCATGATGAATGGACCAATAGAAAAGCTCCAAAAGTACTTGGAAGAAAATCTATTTCCATTACCTTCCATTCAAAGTTATAAATGTTTTGCTTCACCTGTAAAGTTGCAATTTTGGAGTTACAGAATCCATATATAATATATATATATATATATATATATATATATATATATATATATATATATATATAGCATAATTGGAAAAAATGTAATTTACCTTGTGTTAATATTTTATGATAAACAGAAAGAAATGGTCTGAAATAACCAAAATAGTTTTACATTACTGTTATTACCATTTTCCTTTCTTTTGTAAAGTTAGTTTTGTTTTACAATCTCCAAAATGGTAACTCTACAAGTGTATACTTTAAAATAGTAATAGACAAATATTTATTATTTCATTACATAAACATATAGCACTGTGCAAAAGTCTGAGACCACCCTTCATTTATTCAAGTCCCAGACTAAACAGCTTTTAAGTGCAAGTAATTCATTTTTCAGGAGATACTTCTGATGAGATATTAGATATTAGATAATCTACTTGCATAAAGAAGAGGAAAGTCGAGGGAAAAAAACACAGGTTCCAAAACTAAAAACAATTTTGAACAGAAAAAATGATAATGGGAAAGAGTTCCTAAAGCTTTCATCTTTGACAGAGAGGAGAAAATCAAGCTCCACTCTTACTTTAGATCTGAAAAATCCACAGGTGTTTCTGTTCATCCTTCCACTGTGAGAGGACAGCTCAACACTATGTGTCTGAAAGGATGTGTAGCTGTTTAAGAAGCACTTATTGAGAAAAAAAAATGTCCAGCCTCATAGAAAAATCTAACCAAGAAACTGCTGGTGGTCTGAGAACAATAGACTGACCACTCCAGAGTCCAGACCTCAACATCACACAACGTGGTTAGTATTATTACATTGTGAGAAGCAGAAAATGCAACCAACTCCCATGACTGAACTTTGGAGGTGTGGAAAAATATCCCTGTAGATTTAATTGAAGAACTGAAAGCAAGTCTCCTGAAAAGAACAGAAGGCAAAGGGTGAACACACTAAATCTTGAACAAATGTAGTAGTGCTTCTGTTAAATATATACTTTCTGATTTTTTGTCCTGATGGTGAAACATGAATAAATGAATGGCCCTTTTGAGTGAAAATTAAATAAATGGTCTCTGAGTTTTGCACAGTACTGTACATCATATAAATACTGTACATCATATTTTTCTCAAACGCAAAATCAGTCTTTGAATTTCATGAGGAAATATAACCATAAACAAAATCCTTCTGTGTTTGCAAACTCAGTGGTGAGGTTTTCTTTCAGTTGCTTTAACGTCACTGATTGTGACTGTAATTAAGAGTAAACATGACCCAGAAATGCACTTCTCTGTTTGAAATGCTGTGGACAACATATTTGATTGAAAAAATGGATTTACAGAAAATAGTTTTTGATGAAAGAAATCTGGTCAGGCAGTCATATTTCAGCCCTGTTGACTGAGTTATATCTTTCATTCCAGCTCTCTCTCATTTCCCTTTTCCAGCCCTTTCCTCCATCGCTCATAATTTTACTCTGTCAGTTGGTGGGCCGTGGGCCGAGGTTGTCAGGGCAACTGGTGGCATGGTGACCGGGCTTGCGGTTGCCATGGGTGGCAGCTGCTGTGATGGTCAGGCTGGCATGGTTTCCAGTGAAACAGGTAGAAGAGCCAACAATTTCAACTCCCTATTTCCAACACCCCCCCCCCCCCCCCCCATCTACTGAACACACTCCTGCTTTGAGCTAGGTCTCATTTGCTGAGTGTACGCAGAGACACTGAGCAGAAATGTGCATAAAAAAATAACCATTTCAGCCCAGATGAATATGCTGAAAGTGCGCATGTTACAGAGAGAATGACGCTTGTGGGCCCGATGGGTCACCCTTATGATAGTTAAACAATTTTTTATGCAAAAGAAAATGAAGAAAAATCAAGATAAGAGTATGTAAATGCTAAAGTAAACAAAAGGGAAAACATTTTAATATAAACACAATAAAGCAAAACTATGTGCAAGAGAAATAAAACATTTAAAATAAACTACTATATAATGAATCAAAATACATAAATACAAAATAAAATCAATTACAAATTTTTTTTATTGGCTCTTTCCTTCACATACTCCCAAGGCCTCTTGGAGGCTTGGGGTCCCTAAGCAACTGCTTATAGTGCTTACAGAAAGAAACAGCCCTGTAAATATGACACTAGGACTCCACTTTGCTCCAGGAGCCCTAGTTTTGATTGCAAGCATAGAGAATTCTGCCTGAGTCCCCTGCAGTTTCAGCGTAGAAAGTGATTTAGTTTCAGGAGTCAAAAAACAGATGGAGCATGCTCGACTGTGCACAGTGAAGGCGGCTACATGATTCACAGATTCAAGAAAATGGCTTCCATTTGAAACATCCTTGCTCTTCCAGTTAAAAAGAAGAGTGGTGTGTATGGGTGTAAATCCCAATGATTCACCTCAACCATGATTGGCTAGGAACTGCACCATGGACGCTCCAGTTTCACTATGATAGGGTTCAATTCAGTTTAATTGTTGTGGTACGATTAAGAATCACTGTTGCTATGACTCATGACAGTAGTCTTGTAATAATACCACTTTTAAATGGCAAGTTCCATTAGTGGCTCATTTGATAAAAGTTGTTTTCCAGCTACTGCAATGCAGTGAAGCAGTTTTTCACAGAGTCTGAAGTATCATTTACAAGCAAAACACACTGTTGATGTGTGTGAAATCAGTTATCAGTACCACTTAGCACTGGAGAGTCCCTTCAGCAGTGGGGATTGTGGGAGTGATTGTGGGAGAATTAAAACAGGTTGCAAACTAACAAAAGCAAAGTCGGTTCTCCTCAGAGCAAGACATGAGGAGATACAGTCAGAAAGGAGTTGGAACATGCAGACACTGTTGGTAGTGATGAATATTAGAAACTGCGTTCACTCTGTTTTTATGATTATCCTCCATCCATGTGACTTCATGTTCAAGTTCAAGATGAATTATTGAAATTAATAAATACATTCTGATGAAGCATAGAACAAAATAGAGAAAAAAAACATTCTTTAGAGTCAAAATAGAGCAGATAAGACAAATGTTTCCATGTTTATCATGGTTACTAAATACTGCAAATAATTGCCATTAATTATTTTAATCATTTGGCTTTTTTGTGTATTTGAAACTACCCCATGAATATTATTTTGGCCAAAAATATGCATGTTTTATTATTATTATTATTTATTTATTTTATTTTATTTTTTATCAGTTGCAATAAGTTATCCAAAATTCTGTGGAGCTAATGCATTGTGTGGCTCCGATGCACCTTTACACTGCTAGTGGAGGTGCATGAATTGCAGACCTTTGAAAATGGATCTTGGTTGTTTCTAAATATGTTCCCTAATGTCCCAGAACAATATGGTTACCCTTCATGCTTGTGTGAAAGTTTTTGTATCAATAGGCGAGTAAATGTACAAAAAGTTTATTTCCATTCAATCCCAATCAGATGCCTGGATAACTTCATATTATTTAACTTCACTCTTTGCACTGAAGCTAACTATTCTATCATAGTGAACTTGTCTTATTGCATCCTTTTTCATTCAGGTCCATACTAAAGCATTTCCAAAGTGTTTGTGCTATATTTCATGCAGCCTCAATCCCTGGTGTGTAAGAATGCAACCAAGCTTAAAACTCTTATTGCATAAACATGCGTATTCTGGTGTGTTTTTTTTTGGGCAGGATCTCCAAAAGTAGAGCTTGCAGTGGAACTCTAGGGGTATATGAGCGAGTCCACCTGGGAGTGCTGAGATGTTTTGGCTGCTCAATTCCTCCCGCGGGAGCTCTGGAATGCACAAAGTCTGGCCTTTTGGGATTGGGCAGTGCTTTCTAGAATGCATAAATTAGGACCATGACATTGCACACCGGATAGGCTCAACATAAACTAGTGATCATGGAGGATTTCAAGCAGTGTGATGGAGGAGGAGCTCACAAATAGCCCGTCTTACTGTCAGCTCTTTGCACAGCTCATTTAGGCGCTCAGGAGGAGCAGACTGATTTGAGTTTGTTTCAGGAATAGTGTGTTACGTTCTTCCCTGATACAGTATACGCTTTACGATGAAGTGATAGATTTTTTGGTAGTTTAGTATCTTCTCAAATCGAATACTAAAGTTTTGTCATGTCTAAATGGAAATGACAAATTACAACATTGTCATTGTTGGAAAAAAGCTTTTTTCTAATTATAAACTACACAGATTTGTTATTTGTTAAAAACAGTTCTCTAATAGAACATTTCCACTGTCTGCCACTGTCTACAAAGGTAAAGCCCAAAAATCAATAGTCCTAGAATGCATAAGCTTATTAAAACAAAAGCCCAGTCATTTGAGCATCAATGTGTCCACAGCACAAGCCCCGCCTCTTCTCCGCCTACTTCACTCTGAGATGTGCACCCAGATGCCTACAGAAACAAAACCGCTCTGTTGTTGATTTTAATCAGTTTTCTCCCCTTGATGTTACAGTGTATGTAACTGAGTGGTGTCAGTTATACAGTGAGGTCTTGGATTTACTTGATAAGTGTTTAGTCAATGCAACCTTGTTAGGTAAAGCTCTTATCTTTTCCATTGGCGCCTGGCATTATCTATTTGCATATTGTTTCATTTGTTTAACCTACCCTCTTTGCGGTGTATTTTCCCCCGGGAGCACATTCTCTTTTATACAGACTTTGTGATACTCTTTTCTAAGCCATGCTCTTGTTGTTATTGGCCGTTAGAGTGAGTTACTGTGTGACAATTCAATTCAGTTTAATAGCTGAGAATGATTCTCTGATTGGTGGGTAGTACTGTAACTAGATAATCTATTAATGTTGTGTGGACTATAAGTGTGTTTTGGGAAGGGGAGTGGTGCAACATAATTGATAGTCCTGATATTTACATGATAAGCATGTAAGGCTAATTATTTTTCCATATTTAGATGTGATATCAGTACTAGATAAGTCACTTCATCCTCAGAACATGTCCTTCATCAGGTTTTAATTGAATGACTGTGTTCTCGTTGGACATGCACTCACAATCATCTCCTGCTGTAGGAAGGGGTCTGAAACTCAACTGACACTACAAAATGTACTTCTGCATTCTGTGCGCAGTTCCAAAGTTCCACCAGCGAGGTCTCCAAATCCCCATAGTTGACATAATGCAGCTTTAAAACAGTGTTAAAGTAAATTAAAATCTTATTTGTCTGTGCTTGATTTTTTTTTAGAGATACACTTAATTTCTAGTTTGCTTCTCTTGTGTTTATCAGAAATGAACTAGGCTACATTCAAGCTGAATCAAGCTGAAGAACTGTATAGAATTAAAATCATCACAAATGTTTCCAAATTCTTTACAGGTTTATTGCAAACTCTCCCTCCAAAACAAATCACAGGTATTGCTGCAAACATGGCATTAATAGCATTATATTCTGCAGTGATCACAAAAAAGGCTGCATGATCTTGGTGGTACTCTCCTAGTGTAGCTGGAACTCATACTGTCTTATTGCATCCTCTTTATTCCAGTCTTACAGCTGTTGAGAAGTGCTGAGTGAATCAGACCATTCACCCAGAGTCCAACGTAAATCTGAAATCTTTTGCCGTCTAAAGCATGCACCAGAGAGGACTGCGAAACTTCAACATGTTTCAACACTGCCGTCGTTTTCCCGCCTGCGTGAACACAGTGCGTTCTTCATTAGCAGAGGAAATCATCCCCCATCCACTCACTCCCCCATCTCCAAATGTCAGAGAGAAGCGAAGTGCGTGTGTGTGTGTAAAGATGCCAGATGGATGGTGGCATGAGACACTATTTCATGTTTCACTGTGCCACACGCTGTGGGGAGGAGAGTGTATGTGTGTGTACGTGTGTGTGTGTGTGTGTGTGTGTGTGTGTCTGCAGCGTCTGGGCACAGCGAGAGATTAATTCTGCTAAATTAATTGGGCTGAGATTGAAAATGAGAGAGCGAGTGGGTCGCAGCTGAGCGCACAAGCCACCCGCCTCGCCCCGCGAGCACACACACACACACACACAAACACACACACACACTTATTTGCACGACACCCCTGTTTGTTTGCATGTGCGAGTGTGTGCGTGCACACACACTCATTGCAAGAAAGAATGTATATATACACAAGCTGCTGCAGCCAGAAATGTGCTCAAACTCACATATGCGCACGCACACACACTCACTCACGCTGCGTGGTGTGTGGGGACGCAGGGTGGTGCTTTTGAGATGGAAGGCTGCTATAAATCTCTCTCCATAGAGGAGCCTGTTCTGCACTGGGAGGAGAGAGAACATTACCATCTGGAGAGAGAAAGAGAAGAAGAGAGAAGAAGTAGAAGATGAAGAAAATATGTTGAATTTTACTTCAGACATCCTAAAGAAATTACATTTAATGGAGAAGAAGGATGATTAGAAGCAAAACGAAAGAAGAAGAAGAAAGAAAAGATGTCAGATTTTGTCCCTGAAGTCAAATTTCCTTCAGGATCAATAAAGTATCTATCTATCTATCTATCTATCTATCTATCTATCTATCTATCTATCTATCTATCTATCTATCTATAAAAGAAGCGACAATTTATACTTCTTACCTTGGTAAAAGTAGTAGAAAGGGATGAAGAACGAAATGTGAAGAAGAAGATAAGAGAAGAGGAAAAGAAAGAAAAGAGGAAAAAAGAAGAATTATACCTTAGACGTCCTACAAAATTATTTTATACTTATTCATTGTGTGAAAGAAGAAGAAAAAGGACAAAATAGAAAGAAGGAAAGAAAGAATGTAGAGTTTTCTCTCAGACATAAAAAATGCAGAAGAAAATATGAAGACAATGGAAGACAGAAATTTAGAAAGAAAGAAAAAAAAATATATATAATTTGCAACTATATATATATATATATATATATATATATATATATATATATATATATATATATATATATATATATATATATGTGTATGTGTATGTGTGTGTGTGTGTGTGTGTGTGTGTGTTTTTTTTGCTTGTAACATCAAAAAGAAATACTTTATTTTGTTTCATATTTTATAATCTTTTGCTCTTTAACAGACGTGGAAGAAAAAGAAATGAAAGAAAGAGATGTAGAGTCTTACCTCAGATATCCTAAAGAAAGGTAATTTAATGATCTATTTGTGGTGTGCACAGTAAAAGAGGAGTAAGTATAAGAAGAGAAAGAAAGAGAAAATAAGTATGAAGAAAGAAATAGGTAGAATTTTAAACTTGACATCATAAAGCAATGCCATTTCATACTGTATTGCTTTATGTGAGCAGTAGAAGAGAAGAAAGGAGAAGAAAGGAAAACAGAAAGACATGTGTTCAGAAGAAGAAGAGCAGGGAAAAGAGAATGAGAAAGAAAGAAAACCAAAAGACAGAATTTCACCTCAGACATCCTAAACAAATGATGTGTTCTACTTCTTCACTATGTGAAAGTAGAAGAAGAGGAAGAAAAAGAAAATCTATAGAATTCAACCCCTAAAGTGCTAAAGAAAATCCATTTTTACTCCTTGTGTTGCTTTTTCACATGCGTGTGTGGAGTGAAACTGACCTTTCCACTCATTCCTTTGTTTTGAATGTCAATCATGCCTTCCACAGTACCAGCAGCTCAGTGCTGAGCTGAAGAGTGGTAGAAAGAAAGGCTATGGTACAAAGAGAGTAGAGGAGAGAGAAAGAAAAAGGAAGGAGGAAAAGAATGTGAGAGAGAGAGAAAGAGAAAGAGAGGCAGCTTCACCACTCTGACTCCATGTATCTTTACACAGCTCCGTTGCGCCTGAATGAGCAACTCAATTATCCCTGTTAATACCGCCTCAGTCTCCAACACCGATCCCATTACGCGAGAACACATTGCCTCAAGGCTGCACACACACACCCACCCACCCACACACACACACACACACACACTGCTGCAGTCACAACAGGACATTGCTTGCACTCACACATACACACTGACTCATAATGAAGTAAGTTTTTTTTATCAAGATGAAAATGAAGCATTTGATAGACTGAAATGCTAATGCTAGTGCTGTGTAAAGTCAACTGTGAATCCGCTAAATGTTCACAATGTATGAAAGTCCACTAATGTGTCCTAAAATGTCTTCCAGCATATAAATATTAAGTTGTTGAAGTGAAATATGTAATGCACAATACTTACAAAGCTGCACTGTTTCAAAAATCTATACCTATCTATGAAAATAAAGTCAAATCACATCACTAAGAACAATAGCACATACCATCGTGAAGGCTAAAGCCTAGATTTGTGCAACATGGCTAATGTAGCTAACAAGTAGTGGAAGGTTATACTGGCTGTTGGCATCATGCGTGTCTATATTGTCACACACATGCATCAAGTGCTGAAGAGAAGGCCTAACATGTTAGATTAAGCACCAACGTGATTACAAAGTGACAGAGGAATCAATAAGTCATGTTTTGATCTCTAATAGGCGGGAGAATTTCATGAGAAAACCATCACTACAAGTCCTACATATGCCACTGCCTGTGAATACGAGCGGCAGCCAAATCAGTGGCTTGTTAGAAATGGAAAATAGCAGCTGCAGCTCGAGCTCTATACCAGGCCTCTCTACAGAAAGAGTCACGGTGAAACTGTGAAACTGGTAAAATGTGCTAATATGTCTGACACAAGCGTCAAGTAAAACATGGACTGTCTGTTAGCGGTTTGAAGTATCTGTGTTTAGTATCTTGGAGTATCTGTGACTAGAACAGCTCAAAAAACAAAGCCAAAAACTACTAGATTTCCGAAGGGGTGCTAGCAGAAATGAACATTATCATTGAGGTTTTTCCTCATTTTTTGACCATTGGTTTTGACATTAATGGCTTGTCTTGAAGGCCTAGTTGTAATAGTCATTGTACTGCACAGCTCCAGTGCAAAACTAAAGAAACAAACATGTCTCGTCTGATAAGCCACACTGATGGGAGGAATGAAGTTTCTGTTCTTTTAACTGAACTACCCCTTTAACTCTGCTGGAACGTCCCAGTAAATGTTCTTTTTTGAGCGAAATGTGTTATTTATAGCTGTTTGCTACAGATGAGAATTAGGTGAGCCTCTCCATTGTCCTGGGTCTCTGTTCATTTTTGTTAAATTGATGACCATAATAGTGAGTTCGCTCCACGCCTCTCTTCTCTCTGAGCTTTTCCAAGGGCCTTCACCTCCAGCTCTCCTTCTTTCTCTCAGTCTCTCTCTCTTTCTACCTTTAATTGAGATGATGCAGATAATGACACATGAGAGGTCTGAGCTCTCTTTCTCTCTCTCTCTCTCCGTCTTTCTCTCTCGCTCTCTCTGCGGGCAAGGGGTGGAACTCTGGCCTGGCAAAAAACAAATCAAATGTAAAGTCTGTCAGTGAGGACAGATTGATGCGTCTCTCATCTCTAGCCTGACTGCACATAGCTCATCATTACTGTCAACTGGGCTGCAGAGCAAGCGGGTGAGCAAGAGAGAGAGGCTGAGAAAGAGGTGTGTCTGTAAGTTCAGGACAAAGAAAGAGGATAAAGTTAAAAGATGCAGGAACAGTTGAGAAATAGTGTGACGGGAGTGAATCAGGAAGAAGAGAAAGTTAGAAAAACAAGTGACGTAAGGATGAACAACATGAGAATGAAAAACGGAAAGTGATGAATTTCTGCTAGAGAAGAAAGAAAGGGCAAATATAGGTGATTCTGGACAACTATAGGGGTTTTGGTTGGAAGAATAAAATCTTGTTTCATAGGAAAGAAAATAAAGCTTTTCAGTTTTCTCAACTGCAGAACTATGTCTGGCCTGCGTTACACGACTTTAGAATGTTAACTGATGTTGAAAATGTGAGAGACCCCCCACATACTGACAGATTCCAGTTGTTTCTTTTTCTTTAGTCATCATCCTTTATTCATCAAAGCTGCATACACCACAAGACTAGCCAGAACAAAACACTGCATGCTTTCTGATTATGCTAATGAGTCAGCGGCCTGATCAATATCTGTCTGTCAGGACCTGAGATCTCGCAGATTTTCTCGTAAACAAACGTAACTATAGATAGAAAAAAGCAACAACAGCAGGGCAGACGATATCAAGGCACCAATTACTATGCTAGTTATGTGTGACCTAAGAATGTAAAATTGAAAAAGAATATATTTGAATTGTTTTGTTTTACAAAGTGGATTAAGATAACATTGATTTTTGCTCTTCCATTTAGCTCAGCTCTCATTGGTTAATACGAGAGAATACTGATCATGTTCAGTTCTTTAAATGGAAAGGGCCAAAGTTTTATTGCACACTTCTATAACCTAGAATAGCTCAGCCAGTTTGTACTGAAGTCCCTGTAGTTGCTGAATAATAAGCTTTAGTATGTAATAAGCCTGTGATTTTAAGGGGTTAAAGGGCTCATATCATGGAAATCGAAAACTTCTTTTGATTAATAGAGTTTGATGTAGTGTGTAAGCGCTGTTAAAGTTTCAAAGCATGCCATTTATACCCCAGTCCATATCTAAAACCAAGTAGCCTGTTTTTGATTTACTATTTCCACTACTATCACACACTTGCATGAGTTGTTAACAGCATCAAGTTGTATGTGATATGTCTGTTTTACACACTGTTATCTGTGAAAATGTTAAAAAAAACAAACAAAAAAAAACTACAAATAACTACATTACTAATGCACAGTTTGGAATCACTTGTTAATAATTTCTGTTAGTTTATTCCAAATTTCTACTGTATAGACACCAGAAAGTATTTCACAGATTTTATTAAACATTTCCAGTTTTTGTGAAAATAAACAAGTTATTAAATGATCAGTAAAATACTGTAATTATCTATTTACAGTATTTTGTTTTGCTTTAGATTTAATCACCACTTTTCTAAAGACATTCAGAACATTGTTACATATTACATACATGTAAGTTTGATTTTCCACCAGATACCTGCTTTATGAGACTACAGAGAGAGAGTGCAAGTGTGAACAGACTGTATGTGGTGAGCACAGGCCTTAAATAGATTCACTGACAAGGTACGACAGTGCTAAAGAGCAGGATTAGCAGTCACTGCGTATACTGCCCTGTCATGGACATTCTTTGGAAAGACCTCTCCTGGGCAGTGGTGAGATTACCTTTCTGCTTCCTGATTGGCTGTCTTACCTACTGAAAGGGAACAGGGGTGTGAAGTCCGGTAGCATTCTGTTTTGTTATGTGTGTGAGAGACAAAGTGAAAGAGAGATCAAGAGAGAGATTGAGAGTGTGTGTGTGTGTCAGGGCTCAAGAGGAAAAAAGGGCAGCTTCATCATAAATGAATCTTAATGTAATTAATGGTATATTGTAGTCGATATTATAGAGAAAATCAGTGTAACCATGTTTTAGGTAATGTGTTGTAAGTTTTTCTAAAAGCAGCTAAAAACACTAATGTTACAATGTATTATGTTCTATATAGTCTCATTTGTCAGTGTGCAAGTCATGGCGTTACTAGATTAATTAATGTCTAAGTTTAGTTTTTTTTTCCTCTTTTTAGTTAAGCCTTTTTAAGAGGTTCTCGGAGTCTTATATAAATGCCTTTTCTTTTCTTTTTTTTTTTTAAAACAAATGTGAGAGCTTGGTGTCACAAGTTATTAGCACTCCTTATGTCTGATTTGGTTGTTAAAAATAGCCACAGTATGAAATTTTATACCCATACTCAAGTAAAACTTTTAATTCTTGGGTAAAATGTTGACACAACTAAAATATACCTTCCCAAAAATCAGCTTGAGTAGGAGTACAAAATAACTGGGTCAAAAAGATATTTAAGTACAGAGTAACTTATAGAACTGCTGTGGAACTTCTTAGTAAATCTAGCTTCTATCAGCATAGTAACTGAAGTTTATCACACTCTGTTCTGAAGTAAGTCCAGCCTTAAAACAGTATGGATGTTGTTACCAACAAAGCACAAAAAATGAATAAGTAAATTAATATAAATCTAAAAAAAACTGAGTAAAAATAACTGAGTATTTTACTTAAGTACATATACTTTTAAATTTAACTAGTTACTACCCATTTCTGGATATCAGTGGTTTAGTGGTGGGTTTTTCAGTGCGTTGGTGAGGCATGACAGCTTGGAACCCAAGCCAATCCACGATTAGTCATTAATCACATCTCTTTAATGCTCTGCACTGTTCATATGATGCACAAGGTCATTATGAGAGATTGCACTGCACTATAGGAATCATAGGGGGTGACATGACTTCTGTTGATTTTGTTACGATATAAAATAAGAAACTGTTTGTTGCCAGAGAGTAGAGTAGCCTGAGCTCAGCTGAAAGTATTATTACTGACTGAAGTACAGAAGTTTTTTAGGATGTATTTTTCTCTTCTGATCTAAAATTAAACACTAAAGCCCAAAAGTGAGAGGTAAAAGCGACAGCAGGGCAGTAAAGATAGTGTCACCAATCTAACATAATGAAATTGAAATTAATTAAAAAAAGATGGATTTGCTCACATGCAAACTTGAGAAAAAGTAAAATATTTAGAAAAGTACACATTAATCAAAAGATTTTGTACTTGTAAATACATGTAAAAGCACACGTAATCTCTCCTTGTGAATGATAACAGTGCAAAGCAAGCAAAGTGAGCTGAAACAGACAAAAGCATATTGATTCCATTAGTCAGTTAATCAAATAGTAGTTGATAGATTAATCAGTTTTAGAAACAAGGAAAAAGAGCCAATTTGAGCACCACACTCCATTACTTAGAATGTAACTTTACCAAAAGAAAACTGAAGATCCTAATTAGGCTGGAGTTGAATGATAGCTAGTGGTCTGCTGGAACCGTGAGAGGAGACCACAGCAGCAGCAGAGTTCCTCTCAGACGGAATCTCTATTCCCTCTGTCTGCCTGTTGAAAGTTAGTCAATGACTCAGGGCTCCAGCTGTGTGCTAGCGACGCTGCATTGGCTAGAAGCCTGATTCAAAACAAATTTATTGGAACAAATAAACAAACCTGTGGCCTGCTCAGAGATATGAAGAACTGTAAATTCAGTGGATGTCATTGTGAACTAAAGTCATATGCATAATTTTGGACTTTATGTAATACTGTGATACTCAATATGCTTTACAAATCAAATCACAGAAGTTTAACAATAGTTAGAGAAGTTTAAAAGCCTGGCTTAGTTTTATGTTCACCGTAATGTGCACTCTGTACATGAAGCTTTATTCTCTGTTTATATGCCTGTTAAAAGCACACAGATGGAAAATAGCTTTATTGCTAGATGTGCTAGAACATCATTGAACTGTTTGATATCAAACTGTCAGACTAGTGTGGTTCCTTTAGCTCTTAAATGCTGTTATTGTGGGGCAAACAAAATCATTAATTATTTCTTACTCATAGAGAAACGTCAAAAGTGCAGATTCTAAACTTTGAGTTGATACCATGTTTGTGTTTGTAAGTAGTTTGTAAATAGAGTTATTGCTGCATACATAGTCTTGCTTTGCATTTTTGTACATCAAAAACAAATGGGAAAAGATGTAAACCAGTCCATACAGAACGTAAACTGAATGTAAATGTAATTCATAATACGACATGTTAGGTAAGCTGCATGCTGTTCGATATAATGTTGACTAATGTTGCCACTAGTTAAGTGCAAACTTGTTGCCTTTAGTTCTTTATAAAGAAAAACATTAAAAACTCATTAACAGTAAGAGCATGTTTTGTAAAATTACAGTTAAGTTCTTAGAAATGCTGTCAGCAGTTTCACTAGTTATTCTGTCAGTTATTCTGACATACAGTATTTTACCATAATAGTAACAGTAACAGATATGCAAATGTCTGTGAAATAAAGGTGATTGTTTTTGTGAATTTACATTCTATTTCTGTAAATTAAATTAAAATATGTGTGGTTCATTTACATATATTTTACCTTTTTTAATGTTTATTTACTATGTTTTATTTATCTTTTTTGCAGTTGTGGTTTACAGATATTGCAGTTTTTGGTGGCTAGTTTTAAAATAATGCTGATGATACTGTATATTTTGAGTTATTATTACAATATTGTTGCAGTAGTTTTAAAACAGACATACAATAAATAGTTTGTCTGTACTGTAAATGCTTTTTCATTTCTTGGCATTGAAACAAATGGGAAAAGATGCAAAGCACTCTAGGCAGAATGTAAACTGAATGTAAATGTAATTCACCACGTGGCTATGTTATTAATCATATAATAACATAATCTGAAATTGAATAGGAAAAAAGCAGTAACAGTAATGCAGTGACAGTAATGATGGTCACTCTAGACTCCTACGTGTTAAATCTTCCATCGCCGGCCTCCAAACATACTTACACTCCCCTATGACAGGCTCTCTGGCCAAGGCCGCGTCATGTCACAGAGCTCCAGGCTCCATTCTAGGACTTGGAACAGTAATGTTTGCATCTCTTCTCTCCATTTCCTTCTGCTGGCGAGCCAGACACTGTGGCTGGAGCGGTCCAGACAGCGGAGTGAGAAGAAATGAGACAGATAGAGAAAGAGAGACGGAGACAGAGAGACAGTCCCCAGTATTTGAGTCACCCAAAGCCACTCTGCAGGCTCCTGGCCCTTCTGTTAATGACCCCGGCAGTAAACAGGAAACTATGGGCAGAGTGCATCTCATCGATTCCACTGCCTCCAGATCCTGAAGTGGTGCATCTTAAGAGGAATTTGTTTGAGTGTGCATGTGTACGATATGGGTAGGTTAGACAGTTTATTGTGGTGTAATGAGGCTGAGGTTGCAGGCCAGTTAGGAGCCTTCCCTAAATGTGCTTGGAGCCAGACAAAGTTAATCAAGACTCTTATGAGTAGAGCTGCTGGCTGCGGAACTTCGTATACATGGCAGCTGCTGCAAAGCAAAGCATATGTCACTTGAGCCAACAGTATAACGGTTACATTTGTTTTGTCTAATGATGGAGAACAGCTGAGGGAGCCATTACTTGTGGATGCAAGTACATTGGCCTCTCCTTAGAGCTGAGGAGGATCAACAAGAGTCTGGAAACAAGTAGAAGAGGCGTAAAACTAAACTCTTAAACATAAGGATTTCTAAGCTTAGATGTATAGTTCTGGTAGGACATTTCTGAAGGGCAGCATTACATTGCTGTCAAGAGATAAAAAGGCCAGTAGGAAAGGATGCATGGGAGGAATAAAAAAAGAGAAAGAAAAAGGAGGGGAAAAAAGCAGAAGAAAGAGAGAAAAGCTCTATTTTTGAAACTCCAGGAATGCACATACACTCCACACATGGACTGCTCTGAAGGTGAAAAGTGGACGTATGGAGGCCCTGAAGCGTCACTGCAGCTCGCCCTTACCGTCCTTCAAATAACAAATCAACACACCCTCCGAGGATGTTGGCTGAATGGTTGGTTCACACGCTACGGCGGTGAGAAGCAAAAAACAACATCCGTGTCAGTTTTACGATCTGGGAACGGCAGGAGCCCCTGTGGAGCTGCAGGTGAGAGCAGGAGAACAACAGCAGGGATTCAGGGCCGCTCCACACTGAGCATGCCCGGTCAGCCTGGAAACGTGCATCTGGGAAGCAGAGAACGAGCTGGAAGGCTCTGCGGGAAGTGACCTGATGACGTGAAGGATGACCCCCGGTGCTGACCCCATGTCAGGCCATGTATGAACGCGGGGAACCGGATAGGAACTGGACGGGAGCAAGGATAGCGGAGACGAAAGAGCCGCCAGACTCTGGAGGCTCCTGCAGGCGCTGGGGCGAGCCTCCGGCCCAGCGGCTCCATGTCCTCTCTGGCCATGAGAGTTATTCGTCTGAACGTGGCGCAGTGAGGGGTGGACTGACCCGGAGGAAAACAGCACGGCCTGGGACGGGGGGTTTTGGGGGTGCAGGGTGGAATCTTGAGTTGTCACATGCTCAGAAAATGAATGTGTGCACATTAGCTATATTTTAGAGGGTTGAGGGACCTTCTCTGCAGGGTACTGGCCTGCTTTCGAGAGTGTGTGTGCATGTCTGTGTGTGTGAAGGGATGTCAGTCATTTTGCCTCCTGCTGCTCTTGACTTCCTGTCTGTCTGAGGAGCTCTTCTGCTTCCTCTGAGTGCGCAGAGCTGGTGCTTCCTCATGCACACATGGCCCAATCTTCTGATGCCTGTACACTAAACAGCCATAAATCACATCTAGAATACTTTTAACCTTCCCTAACTCAAATATTTGCTGTTAGCACTTACTACATATAAAACCTTTAAGCATTGTGCAAATTTCCAGTCATTATGTATTCATTTTTGGATAATGATAATTTTGAGGAGGTATGAGACAATATTAGACATTAGATATTAGATAATCCATTTGAATAAGCAATTTAGAAGTTGAAGGATAATAAATGAAATGATTTATATTGCTGCTTGTTTGCTCAGAACAATGGACTGAACTCAGACCTCAACATTATTGAACGTGCTTACAAAGACTTACAAACAGAATGTAAGTGGTGATAAAAGCATATTGCAGACACTATAAATAATAAAAGTGTTCGTTTTGAGGCTACTGTATAATTTTTTTGATTAAATGTATATTTTCTGTACGTAAAAATGAAGAACTTCTGTAGTAATTCTGAAGTCTGTAGTCTTTTTAACAGCTACCCAACTACAAAAAAAAACACATCCTCTACACTTTTAGATCTCCCTGACTCAAATGTTAACTGTTTGTGCTTACTACAAAGTAAACCTACTCTTACCACATATAAAAACACAAGCTGAAGTCATGTTAATTAACAGAAAGTGACCAACCCTGACCATTTTATCAACTTACATAGACTTGATCACTTTTATTTTAGTAGGCAACTCAGTAAACTGAGTCATTAGGCATGTGCATTACCACATTAGTATCCTATTTCTGCTTAATTGTATATAGCCTGTGGTCAATGCTACCCCGCTGGCTAGCTGAGGACAAAGCAACTTAGCTCAAACACAGCGAGGTGCTTATCTAGGACCCCCCCCACCCCCACACCCCAAGATAACGCTCATTAATTTTCATCAGCTTTCCTCAAGGTTCCTGAAAGTATCTATCCATTAACAACTTCTACACTTTTTAATAAATGTCTGGTTCCATAGAGGAAAGAATTGTCATACCTGGCACTGAAGGATGCTACATTTTTTTTCCATCAAGTAGTGGCTCTAATATAGGCTAATGTTTGTATATTGAAATTACCCCTCATTAGTATAAAAATATTAGAAGGGGTCCAATAAAGCTGTCAGTGGCTGTGGCCACCATGCACTGTAGGCCCCAGTTTTGACTGGACCTACTACTTTTCCAGTAATTACGCTACTGGCCACAGCATTCATTCTGAGCCACTGATGCATAACAGGTCACAGATCACAGTGAAATCTGTTTTTAATCAATAAATCAAATCAGGCAAGAGAGTGATTAACTAATTCATAATTTGCCATACATCCTAGTTAAAGAGATCTGACTGGTTACCATGAAGTTTGCTTTCAGGTACACATTCATCCCCTGCTATAACCCATCAACCCCATGCCTACTTGCCTCACGCATGAAACATATCATGTGTTCCTAAAAGTGCAGAATTAGAGCACGATGCTTCAGATGTGTACTGTGTTTATCAGCTGAATACACACTTAAACAAATAAAAGTTCCTCAGTTCATTTACATTTCAACATTTCTATGAAATGTTCCAAGAGCAGTTTGTGTAGCAGTTAGAAAGATAAGGGAAATGTGAATCATCTTAATTTCATAACAAGAAAAAAGTAAGTTAGAGGCAAGCTAGGCAGCGATATTGCCAGAATACTGACAGCTGTTTCTCGCACTTGTTTTTCTGCCTAACACTAAATTGAAACCAGATTTTGCACATTTGGCCTGTTAGTGTGAATTCTGCAAGAATAAATCTTGCAAACATTGCTGATCATTAACAGCCCTACTCTGTGGCATCTTTTAAAAGTTTTGCCCCTGATGGCAATTCTTCAGTGGTACAGCGTCACCGTGGTCCATCCTGGGCCCCCCTGAGCATGTTGAAAGCTGGTTCACCAAAAAACTCAAGCCGTGTCAATATTGACCCTTCTCTAATGTTGCATATCAGAATGGGTGGTTTGTTATTACTGGTGCCACATTACCATGTAGAACATTGGACATTACCCATGTGGGACCAATCCAAAATAGCCTTTCAAACTGCTCTCCCCATAGAAACTCATTGCTCTTTGAATTGTCTATATAGGTGGAAATGCTAACTGGGAAATAGCACTGGAGCAATGCTGTAGTAGTAGAAAATGGAATTGTCCTAGTTCCAGTTCTTAGTGATGTTTAAACCTTAGATGTCGCAGTTATCCACAATGATAATGAAGGCATGTTGTAAGCTTAATGATATCTTATTAAAACTAGCAGAAAGTTATATAAAAAAGCTTTAAATCTGTACCTCATTTGTGATCATAAGTTGAAGAGATTAATTACATTTGAATAGCAGCACCAACTGACAATGAGAAATCTACACTTCTAAGAGTTCCACTGATTTTTCAAGATTTCTGCAATATTAAATGTTTAAGATGTAAACAGAGTCATCCAGAGTGGGTTGATGTGAAATCTAGTTCTAGAGAGACTTACTGAGTCAGATTCATTCACATTGGCGGTGATAGGAGCCAGATGTCTGAAGAGTTTAAGGCCTCTGAAAGTTCCCACACAGAAAGTTATTATATGGAATTGTTATGAATACACTCCCTGATGCCTGAGCTTTGTTTTACGATAGTTTTGAGAAAGTTTTGGCCTAAAACCTACCTGTTTTAAATCATTTATATCCATGGCAGAGGGGTACATACAGAGTGCTGTACGGCATAATAGTCCCTCAATTTTTTTTTCTTCATATTTACTATTTTACCATGATTTGCATTACATATATACTAATAAGAAACATTGGTTCACTGGTGGTTTTGGAATGTAAACAAAATGGCTATATTTGTGCTGTAGACATTACAACCCTTGCTTTCTATCACCACCACTGTAAACAAAGTGAAGTTAGTAAGGTTCTCTACCATCACCCATGTCACATCACAATAATTTAAAGAACTTCTTCTACATCTCAACTGATTTATTCAGAAAAGAGTGGTTTGAGGGAAAGGTTCAAACTAAAATGATTCATCATTATGAGAAAACATGCTGGTCATCATAAGATGACCATAAGATATTCTTAAAAATTAAAGTACCAAAAATGAGTTTATTTGGCGCAAAACCCTAAAAGAGCCACTTTTGTCTCAGTAAAGAAGTGTAAAAAACCTTTTAAAGCTTCAAGAACCTCCACATTATCTAAAAGCTTTTTACAAATTAATGCTATTTCCTAGAACTGTATGTCTAAGCCAATAACCACCAGGAGCCTTTATTTTTATGACTGCATGATTAGAGTGCAGTTCATATGTTGAATACATGGGACATTTCCATAAAGGAGAAAAGCATTAGAAGGCTGGGGAGGTCTTTTAGCCTCTCTCAGGAAAGACCTTGCCACTCTAAATCAATACTGCACAGCTATAGCTATGGTGGCATTCGCAGCAGTATTGCCCTTGATGCTTAATATGGTGAACAGGCAGGTCCGCGAGTCGCCGTAACTTATAGATGCGAGTTGTGTTAATCATGAGCGATGTCATGTTGGCCTGTCGCATGTGGGCCTGTATCTGTCACTCACTTACTTTATGGCCTCTGGGAATAGTGGCAATTCGCAGTATCGATCTGTCACTAATTAGCCCTGGATTAAGAGGTGCGTTAGTGTGAAGTAAACATGAGTGGAGAGCTCTATTTCATAGCACTGCATTGATTTCTGCTAATGTTCTTCTGAGGCAGTCCACAAAGCCAGTGAAGAGCATGGTAGAGCTCTGGTGCCTGTGAAGTGTTAGGTGCTGGACTGAACCGCTTATGCCTTTTCTCTCATAATGCTAACATGAGGACAGAGATAATGGACGTAAAATTTGACTCACTCAGAATCAGTCATTAAAGGCAATGCTGTCCACTCTGACCTTGTTAGACTAAAAGCCGTGAAGCTGAATGAGCAATATTTTTAAAACAGGCGATTTCACATTGAATATTATATATAATAAAGAACAATAATATTAACAATATTAATAATCTGATATTCTTCTGTGGTACTGAAATGCATTACGCCACAAAGCATGTGAGAAATTGGCCTGGCCTACACAAAGCTATCATGCTAAAGGAGGTCTCTACAGAAGACTCATTTTTTCCACCTAGAGGTTTGCACTCGAAATAAGCTTAATGCGTGTTAAATATTTAATCTTATGGCATATTTCCCTTAATACAAGCAAACGAGTACAGTGGATACATTTTCATTCCGTCTCTTTTCATGTCTGTTAGATTAGCTGTTTCATTTTGTTACTGACATTATTGCCACATTATATGAAATGGCACTACAGAGGCTTTTCATAGCACTACTTACCAACAAACAGTTCCTGCTGAAAACGCTGACAGAGATGGTGAAAGATGGTTTACAGAGATGACAGGTGACCACAAAAGTGAAATATGTTCATCTAAAACTGCAAGTAGAACATTTTTTCACCTTAAACCTCTCAGCTAACCTTTATTTAGTGAGCACCAGGTTAGCTCTGACATTAAAGCTAATTCACAACCAAGTATCTTCTTGTGTCCTTCCCAGGCTACAAGAAGTGATCAGTGTACTTTGCAGTTTTGTGCTACAGTTCTTGCTTTTCAAATTAATAACAAACACGTAATTTTAATACATTGCTGCCATATACAAAGTCATGATTTAGAACCATTTTAAAGGTACTTTAAACTACATATATTTGTTTAACATTTCTAAATATTGAAGCCTATTTGTGTTAAACTGTAACATCAAAGTTGTACTGATGTTGTTCTGTAGATATTTATGCCATTTTCTCTGTGCATCTCTGTTGTCCTCTATTTGAGACCCGGTAGAGAATAGATGGCTGTTTCTGCACGGTCTTGGCCTTATGAAGCAGATGGTTAGTTTACAGTGGATGGGAAAAGAGGGGCTTTCTAATGGCCGGCATGGGGGAGGCAGTGAAGCAATGTCCCTCAGCCACTGATTTACTGCCTTCAGCTCCTACAGAGACATGCAAAGGCCGGACTGGTTCAAGTCAAAAAGCAAGGCAGGCAGATGCTGAAGAATAAGCTTTCTCAGTGTTACTCTATTCACTGTTGTTTGAAATTTCAAGTGTTGATGCTGAAATTGAAGCAGAGCTGAAGTGTGAACAGACAGAGAATGACTGTGAAGCTTGTGCTGACTTGGCTTAGAATGGATGGAATGCCAAATAATACAGAAGTTGAGTGAAACGTGGGTATTGTGTGCATTAAAGGAACAGACTGATAGAAAACATTGCTTTTTAGTTATTGCACTGTACAAACCAACAGAAATCACTGTAAAAAAATTGAGTCAGTTCAAATAAAATATTGTAAATATACATTAGAAATGTGAGACAATTAAAATGTAATTTTCCAGCATTACATTTATAATGACTGTTGTAATTTCTACTGTACATCTACAAAAATCCTGGATAATGCTGAACAGTAGAGAATACATATAATTGAATATAAATAAACACATTGTTGCAAAATTACTGTATAAATTCTGTGTATATATATATATATATATATATATATATATGAATAAATGCCTGTATATGTGGGGACATATTACTGTTACATACAAGTATTTGCATATACATATTATTACACATAAGTACTTAAATTTTCATATAATACCTGTAAGAAATGTGTATGACCCCATGTCCTCATGCTTTATGCAAACAAACTTGTGTGTATGTCTGTATGTCTGTATGTCTGTGTGTGTGTGTGTGTGTGTGTGTGTGTGTGTGTGTGTGTGTGTGTGTGTGTGGGTTTGTTGTGGAGGAGTACAGGCTGATTGTTTCAATGAAGCAATTTGATTCAATTTTCCACTCAATAAAATTAGCCATCAGGACTGGGGCCGTTTGGCTGTCCACACTCGCTCATTTCCAGATTCCTCTCCTAATTGAACGAGTTTATGTACTTGTCTCCGGGAAATTGGAAAAATTCATCACCTGGAAAATGTTATATTTTTCTCCCTCCCGGCTGTGCGCAGCTTGCCCCCACCCAAAAAAAAACCTCTCTCTTTCTTAACTTCATCACAGTGATGAGCGACTATGAAATTAATTTGTTAGCATACAACAGGAGGTGCTCTCCAGAATGGTCCACGTGCGTATGTGTGTGTGTTATAGGGCTGCAGTACATCGCATGTTAATCGTTATCAGAATGGTGGCCTCTGCAGTACGATAATCACAAAAAGATGCAATTATTTAATTCCATTTAGGAGTGTGTCTGCTGCAACGAAATCCAGCCGTCTAGTTACTACACTGTTAATGCTATCTGCTATGAGGTCTCGAACACAGCATCAATTTTTGTTGATGTTCCCAGTGAGTGTGATGTGAGCAATCTGATCAGTTACAGGAATGCAAGTAGACTGAGATGATGTCATATGGGCAATTTTATCATTGTTGTGGAGCCTTTCATTCATGCCACAAGTGGAAATTCAGAGTCAAATAAAAAATGCTCTGTAATTGCAATTGTGTGAGCCTAATATGAGCCTAATTATTGTATTTATGTGTGAGCCTAATTATTGTATATATATCTGTACAGTTTCATTCTATTATTGTGGGACAGGTCTGAGTACATTTGTATGAGTTCAAAGTCATTATTATATTCACCTCATCAAGATACTTAGTATGTTACCAGCATACATTCGTTGTTCTTTTTGTACTACTGCACTTTTTAAAAATGTTTCTTTACATAAGAAAGGTACACAAGGACCACACAAGGTTAGATTTGCACTACATTTTAGTTTGAGTTCCTTCACATTCTCTATCCACTTGTAATCACTTTGTCTTCAACTTCAATTGCCTGCCCAATGACTAAATTTAAAACACTATGTGATGTTCAAATTTTATTGTACTATACTTGTCCTTCATAAACTGCACTGTTCTAAAACATTAATGGCAAGAGTCTTAGAATGATCATCATGGCAGATTAAATCTATTACACTGTAATAAATAGTGATAAACTTATCAAAATCTCATAAAACCAATTTTGTACAAGTTTTTGATTCTTTACATCATTTGAAAAACCAGCTGCCCTTCACAGTGTGTGGACATATCATGATGAATGGATCAATGCAAATGGTCCAAAAAGCCTTGGAATGAAATCTTGTTACGTTAACTCACATTAAAGTTTAGAACTTTTTGCATTATCCTATAAACATTAGTTTTAGAAACACAAGGTTTTTATATGACAGTAGTGATGCGTACTGTACTGTGCAAAATTCAGAACCACCCTTCATGTATTTAATTTCCCAGTAAAAACATTTTTCCCTGATACTGAAAAAGGGAATAACTTGTGCATTATGGCTGTTTTGACTAGAGTTTAAATAAATGAAAGATGGTGTCTGATTGTAAAGTACTGTATATATAAAAGACATCTATAACTGGAATGATACATATGTGATACATGGGGTTAAATGCTTCCTGTATATTGTCTATGTTCCTTAATATTCTTTATTGTGAGAGAGGGATGATGCAGGATGGAGAGCATATGCTAGAACACTTCAAAAGACACTTTTTTAGAAGAGAGAGAGAGAGAGAGAGAGAGAGAAACATATTGTGTAAGTTGCCGTGTATAATGCAGCTTAATGCTGCCACTGTAACATAGCGCCATTAGTGCCACTGTAATGCCACTGACTTACATTTCATATGGGATGGATGGAAAGAAAAAAAAGAAAACAAGTAACTCGGAAAGAGGGAAAGACACAGAAAAGTGTGACTGTATGTGTGTTGCCACAGACAAGTGTGAGCGAGATAGATAGATGGAAGAGAAAATGCTGTGTGATCTGCCATCTGCGTACAGGGTCCCTCTCCTGCGCCCCATATGGCCTAGTGTGATGAGCTCAGGCTTCTCTCTCTCTCTCTCTCTCTCTCTCTCTCTCTCTCTCTCTCTCTCTCTCTCTCGCTCTGTCTCACTATAATACACACATACCATACAAAAATTCAATCAGCCACATGAATGCCCAAACACTCAGCACTGAAACTGAAAGAGCTCTTTCAGATCCCATCTGTATTCTGTGTCTTATTGTGATTATATTGATTTATTGATCCCTGATTACTATCACAGCCATAAGGTGATTTAATAACAAATGATGATTTGGTGATGGTAGTTATAAGAGCATGACTTACCCTTGACGTGCATAAATAATGGACTGCAGTTAGAATTTTACTGTTGTTATTAGCAATATGGATAAATATTGCTTTAATTAAGATTAAGATTCTCATAAATAATAAGAGAATCTATGAGAATGTACAATATTAGAGTGCATATTTGACGTCTCCCTCGCTTTCTGTCTCTATGTCTCTCTTTGAGGCATTCAGTCGCACAAACACTCACACCCAGCACTATAGAGGTGGTGATGGACAGACACCTCCAGGTCTGCCAAAATAAAACGAGCACTATTAGCAGGAGCGGCGGAGTCTGTGCCGCATTAAGTGCTCCAGTCGAGCAAAAACTCAAATGAATATGCCTGCAACACCAAACACAACGGCTAAAGCTAATGACTTCACCTGAACATGCGTTACTAAACTACACAGGCTAATTCTCATATGCTATCATCAGAAAACAGCTCAGATTAAACGAGGTGATCACAGCAATGAGCTTGCTTTAGTGTCTAGTGCTTATTCAATGAAAATAGGCTGGTAGAAAGAGACATATTGAAGCTGTGTCTAGAAGCTAGCATTTATGTACTTAAACTGCATAATAGCATGTGCTGAAATGTGTTTTACCCCATTTTTGATTTCCTTAAGGGGTCCAATATAATAGAGAATTTACTCAGTTTTTTGCTATAATAGAATTTGATATACAACCCCAATTCCAATGAAGTTGGGACATTGTGTAAAACATAAATAAAAACAGAATACGATGATTTGCAAATCCTTGTCAACCTATATTCAATTGAATGCACTACAAAGACAAGATATTTAATGTTCAAACAGATAAACTTTATGGTCATTTTGAATTTGATGCCTCCAACACGTTCCAAAGAAGTTGTGACAGGGGCATGTTTACCACTGTGTTACATCACCTTTCCTTTTAACAATAAAACTCAATAAGTGTTTGAGAGCTGAGCACACTAATTGTTGAAGCTTTGTAGGTGGAATTCTTTCCCATTCTTGCTTGATGTACAACTTCAGTTGCTCAACAGTCCGGGGTCTCCATTGTCATATTTTGCGCTACATAATGCGCCACACATTTTCAATGGGAGATAGGCCTGGACTGCAGGCAGGCCAGTCTAGTGCCCGCACTCTTTTACTGTGAAGCCATGCTGTTGTAAAACGTGCAGAATGTGTCTTGGCATTGTCTTGCTGAAATAAGCAGGGATGTCCCTGAAAAAGACGTTGCTTGGATGGCAGCAAATGTTGCTCCAAAACCTGTATGTACCTTTCAGCATTAATGGTGCCTTCACAGATGTGCAAGTTACCCATGCCACGGGCGCTAACACACCCCATACCATCAGAGATACTGGCTTTTGAACTTTGTGCTGATAACAATCTGGACAGTCCTTTTCCTCTTTGGCTCGGAGGACACGACATCCATGATTTACTAAACCAATTTGAAATGTGGACTCGTCAGACAACAGGACATTTTTCCACTTTGCGTCAGTCCATCTCAGATGAGCTCAGGCCCTGAGAAGCCAGCGGCATTTCTGGGTGTTATTGACATATGGGTTTCGCTTTCCATGGCAGAGTTTCAACTTACACTTGTAGATGGAGCAACAAACTGTGTTCACTGACAATGGTTTTCTGAAGTGTTCCTGAGCCCATGTGGGAATATCCATTACAGAATGATGTCGGTTTTTAATGCAGTGCCGCCTGAGGGATCAAAGGTCACGGGCATTCAATGTTGGTTTTCTGTCTTGCTGCTTACTTGCAGAGATTTCTCCAGATTCTCTGCATCTTTTGATGATATTATGGACTGTAGATGAAGAAATCCCTAAATCCCTTGCAATTGTATGTTGAGAAACGCTGTTCTTAAACTGTTGGGCTATTTGCTCACGCAGTTGTTCACAAAGTGGTGAACCTCACACCATCCTTTCAGGGATGCTCCCATTATACCCAATCATGACACTCACCTGTTTCCAATTAACCTGTTCACCTGTGGAATGTTCCAAACAGGTGTTTTTTGAGCATTCCTCAACTTTCCCAGTCTTTTGTTGCCCCCGTCCCAACTTCTTTGGAATGTGTTGCAGGCATCAAATTCAAAATGAGCGAATAGTGGCAGAAAAAAATAAAGTTTAGCCATTTGAATGTTAAATATCTTGTCTTTGTAGTGTATTCAATTGAATATAGGTTGAAAAGGATCTGCAAATCATCGTATTTTGTTTTTATTTGTTTTACACAACGTCCCAACTTCATTGGAATTGGGGCTGTAGTATGCAATCATTGTTAACATTTTAAAACATACAGTTCACTCTCCAGTCCATACAGCCAACATATAGAAACTCAGCTGTAAAAAGAGCTTGTTTTGGGAAATATTTCTGTGATGTCATGGAAACCAGTGCATTTGCATACATCTGTCTATTCAGTCTATTGCACTTTAGCCCCATCCACTTTTGCTGAAATATAAAGGAGTGATTTAGCCTGGAGTGCTTTTTCAATAAAGGCTGATGAGAACAGAGGCCATCTACATATATCGGTCTTAAAGACAAAATGAATTATAAATGAATTTTTGGTACATAAAACCACTCAAATGGGCCTCAACAAAAATACAAGATACTACAGGATATGAGCCATTCAGAGTGACTGCTTCTCCCTTACCCCAAACATAGTTGAATAGCCAAGACATGTTCGGTCCTAAGTTTTGCACTGGAGTTACAAGTCTAATGCAGCTAACAAGCAATGTAAGTTTATAACAATCCATTATCGTTTAGCAAACTGCATTGCTACGCCATCACAGATTTTCCTCAAATTGTGTTGACTTGTTACGTAATCTTAAATTGATTTACGTTGTTTCTGCAATCTACAAAAATGAACAACCTATATCACGTAGATAAAAACAATGGTAGCAGTTATCTTAATGCTTGAATTTTGTTTATGCTTTTTTTCTGTTTTCATACTGTTTAGATCTGAAGTGAGAAGGTCTAATGTGAAAGTGGAAAGATCAGCTATGTGTCAGATGTCATATCAGAAAGGCGCGATTTGACGGTTTGAGAATAGGTTATTGGCTCTTTCAGCTGCTATACCCAGAGGATACTAGCCACACTATCCCTCACCTCCCCAGTTGATCGATAGCAGAGAGGAAGAGTGGCTATGCTTAGCTCAGTCATTTCCAGTAAGAGAGAAACAGGGGGCAGAGCCCAGTGGGGAACCTTCAGGGTCTTCTAGGTCTTTAGAAAAGGCCTAATGGTTATCTGTAAAAGTTAAGTAAGTGAATAAGTAAATGGATAAAATATGTCTGGAATATCATTGTTAAATTTTGATTGGAAACAAAAGCATTGCATTTTACTGAAAGGACCAACAGAAAATTATTTACTTTTTTCCCATGTTATCTAGGTAGATGCAGCCAAGCTTCCTCTCTCATTGGTTAGGCCTTTAGGAACCAAACAGAAGGAGAAAACAACAGCAGTGGTTACTTGCCAGTCCTCTTTGCTGAATGAGTCACTGTAAATCTGTTATAAGGTATATATTTTAATATATGTATGTATAAATGTTTGTTACAAGCATTAAAAAAACATGGAATGTCTTTTATAAACTTCAAGTGTTTGTGCTTAATCTAGAATTGCCAAAAATGTTCATACTTAACACTAGCATACTACTAGAATCCTGTATGGGTGCTTTCGCTTATTGACCAAGGTTTGACATTTATGGCCCAAACTGAAGGCCTGACTCTAATAGTTGGGGTCAAATGGTAACTTTATAATATAAAGATTAACACAATCTTGACTGGAATGTATGTGAATGTAACATTATTTCTAAGCAGCACGCACATAAAATTGAATGATACATTTATGATATATTTGTGTACCTGACTGTTTAACACAAAAAAAATGTTTAACACTAAAATTCTGAACAGCTATGGCAATAAAACCTCTCAGTTTTTCTCAAAAAAGCTGTCTGACAAATGCAACATTACAAAAATAAGAGTTTAGATGTTGCAAGACTGTTTGCTATGGGCAAAAGTCAGATAAAAAAACAATCTTTCCTGCTCTGTGTTTGTCAACACAGTCTGTAGGGTTTTGATTAGTTTTGCAGGTCATCCAATTCATTGAATTTAGGTGTTCCAATCACTTCCATGGCCACAGAGATGTATAAAACCAAGCACCTAGGCATGCAGACTGCTTCTTGAAACATTTGTGAAAGAATGGGCCGCTCTCAGGAGCTCAGTGAATTCCAGCGTGGTACTGTGATAGGATGCCACCTGCGCAACAAGTCCACTCTTGAAATTTCCTCGCTACTAAATAGTCCACAGTCAACTGTCAGTGGTATTATAACAAAGTGGAACGACAGCAACTCAGCCACGAAGTGGTAGGCCACTTAAAATGAGGCGCATAATGCACAGGGGTTGCCAACTTTCTGCAGAGTCAATCGATACAAACATCCAAACTTCATGTGGTTTTCAGATTAGCTCAAGAACAGCTTAGAGAGCTTCATGGAATGGGTTTCCATGGCTGAGCAGCTGCATCCAAGCCTTACATCACCAAGTGCAATGCAAAGCGTTGAACGCAGTGCTGTAAAGCACCAGCACTGGACTCTAGAGCAGTGGAGACATGTTCTCTAGAGTGACGAACCAGCTTCACCATCTGGCAATCTGATGGACAAGTCTGGGTTTGGCAGTTGCCAGGAATACGGTACTTGTCTGACTACATTGTGCCAAGTGTAAAGTTTGGTGGAGGGGGATTATGGTGTGGGGTGGTATTTCAGGAGTTGGGCTTGGCCCCTTAGTTCCAGGGAAAGGAACTCTTAATGCTTCAGCAGACCAAGAGATTTTGGACAATTTTATGCTCCTAACTTTGTGGGAAGAGTTTGGTGATGGCCCCTTCCTGTTCCAACATGACTGCACACCAGTGCACAAAACAAGTCCATAAAGACATGGATGAGCTTGTTTGGTATGGAAGAACTTGACTGGCCTGCACTGTCCTGACTTTGACCCAATAGAACACCTTTGGGATGAATTAGAACGGAGACTGCTAAACTTTGTGGAAAGCCTTCCCAGAAGAGTTGAAACTGTTATAGCTGCAGAGGGTGGGCTGACATCATATTAAACCCTATGGATTAAGAATGGGATTTCACTCAAGTTCATATGCATGTGAATTCAGACTAGTGAATACTTTTGGCAATATAGTGTACGTTTCATTATTAATATGCATGTAAAATTAAGAAGAAATCTTAACCACGTATTATAAGAACACAGTGAACTTATTGCTTCAGACTAGATTACATTGTTGGTGTCAATAAAATTTAGACCATTTCTATTAGTCCTTCATCATGAATTTTTTTACACTATAAAAGGGGCAGCTAGCGTGTTCAAGTCGTTTAGCAGGAAGAAACTGAGTTATGTTGTTTTCATGTGATAATGATATGGTGTTCAGGTTGTGCAGGAAAACAATTTTTTAGTTCAAAATTATTTTTGCTTTGTCAAGGCACAGAATGTGATTGTGTAACAGTATTACATTTCATTACATATAAAAATACATGCAGTGCTGTGGGCTCTTCATGTAGATTTTGCTTCATTGCAGAGTTGTTTGAAATCCATCAGCATCTCTTGAGCTTTCAGTTGTGACCAGCAGGAAGCTAATAGTATCTATAAGGAGACCCAAAACTGCAGTATCTTGCAGAGGCCATGTTGTGATGGACCAAGACAGTGGTGGTGTAAGTCAGTAGTAAGTAGGCAAATGAATGAGCTTAAACTAAGACACCAAGCCAATCCATCATAGCTGTTGTGGACAAATAGTGGCTTTAGTGCCCCGCATGGTGCTAATAAACTAAATTTAGTTGATGTTTCTTGTCATTTAAATTACTTATAGGTGTACTGTACAACAAAAATACGGAAGTACAAGTAGATGTGGACGTATATGTAGGTGGCTTTGAGGTACAATAACAAAAGTACCATAAAACATTCTTTGGAGTGCTGCCATCACCACTTTTGGTTCTTAGTTGGTTTTGGTTGTTTGGAAGTTCAAACGTACTTTATATTCTGCACATTACATAGAAGTTGCAGTTGTGTAACAATTTGACTTAATTCGACTGCGACTCTGTCCAGATGGTGCTTGATTTTTAACTGCCATTTTCTGAATTAAGTTCTGAAGTTATTCAGCTCACGGTCCATGCGCGTATCTCCTGGTCTGTTCGTCTGACTCAGAGGATACGCAGGCGGATGGAAACGCTTAATTATTAATTGGCTTGTTGTGTTTGTGCCAGGAGGCAATAAATAACGCTCTTGTCTAATGAATAATGGGGGTTGGTTGGTGGGCCCGGCTCAAGCACGGATCCCCGCGGTGAGCCGTTAATGTTTTACAGTGTCTCCAGCGCTGGGAGGGAGCTGCTTTCTGGCCAGCCCATTAACCCAGCACCGGGGAGGCGGCCACTGGACCCTGCTCTGAGCCAACACGCAGACCTGCCGCATAAATGAGTGCAAGTATAATTCAGGGCAATGCCCTTTCAGTTGGAAAAATTCCCCCTCAGCCTTGCAATTGTATTTGCAAGGTAGGTCTACCCTCTAAACTGCATTTATAGGAATAATCGGATGAACATGATGATTAGACCTTTAAGTTAATATTGCCTAATATAGCTTATGAGATACAAGGAAATGATTCAGTGCATCATAAAAACTCCAATATCACAATAAAAATATGCTCAATGCATAAACGTGACAGACTAGTTTGTGGAAAACAGACAATAAGTACAATGCATGAAGTGATTGCAATATCACTTGAATCACCACCTTCGTCAACATTCATCAATGCATTTTCACACCCTTAGCAGCAATATGGCACTATTTGCAATTTTGTTCATGCAGAAAAATTTTCTGTTGCTTGTCATCCCAGTTTTTAACGGATCTTGTCAAAACCGTAAAATTGAGACTCAATAATACTACTGTTTCCATTATAAACATGTCATTTTTATCATGAGAGCTTATCACTTTGTAGTCTATGCCATAGTACACTCATCTGGCTGAGTATGCTGGCTAAGTGTAGGTCGGTGGAATGCATTTTACATTTTTTTGTCTGTGTATTTGCCAGGTTGTTGTTGGTTTGCTGCTGTCTGCTTAATATTTCAACTAATATTCGCTTAGTGGGCTGCATAGCTAGGCTGCTTATCTCTGCTGCCTTGCAGTAATGGTAGGCTAATGCTTGAAGAAAAACATCAATTGTGTAATGACAAAAGAACATATTGCCATATCCTCACTTCTTCATTGGGTGAAGGTTGGGTAGTTTTTATTCTTAGCTATTATCTCTTGCCCACTTACCCAATTACTCCTTCCACCAAGCCTCTTCAACATGACCAAGCCAAGTGGATCTGGAGGGCAAGTATAGCTTCAAGGTCGGCCAAAGGCCACTGAAGGGGAACGAGTGACTACACAGAAGTTTTACGCCACGGTTAACAGTCAGTTACCAGCAGTGATGGTGGCTCACACTGCCATGGGGCTGCAGGCTCTGTTAGGCTTGGGCTGACCTCAATATTTCCAATGACTTATTAGAAACACAAATGCTTTTCAGAGCACAGGTCACTTCAACAAGTCTTTTAAAGCTGTCCAGGAATCTAAATGGGGATCGCAAGGAAATGAACGTTGTGAAATGGTCCTAGCTATGATGAAATGATGCTTTATATCAATCATTCATTTTCCACATATTTTGCTTACAGATAGGTATAAAAAGCTCATATTCTGTTCTCTGTGTCTATCTGTCTATCTCTGTCTTTCTCTGCCTATGTATTTATGTCTATTTATCTATGCAGCGATAGATAGATCGACTTGCTAAACACACACACAATTTGATGTCTTACATATACACATGCACACCCGTACACATACATATAGATACACTCCTGTGTCACTTGATCTGCCCCAAGAGGCCATTAGTCAGCCAGGGAGCGAGAGACGTCTGCACTGAGATCAGATTGATCTGTCCCAAAACTTCACACAGCTCCAGCAGGAAAGCTCACAAATCAACACTGCCTTACCTCCTGCTGAAAGACATTCACTGTGAGAGACAGAGAGAGAGAGACAGAGAGAGAGAGAGACAGAGAGAGAGAGAGACAGAGAGAGAGAGAGACAGAGAGAGAGACAGAGAGAGAGACAGAGAGAGAGAGACAGAGAGAGAGAGACAGAGAGAGAGACAGAGAGAGAGAGATTTAGAGGCTTCCTCAGTTCTACATGAAATAAAGCCTGCTGCACAAAAGTGAATGAGCTTGGAGGGTAACAGACACACCTGTGTGAGTATATGTGTGGACGTGTATTTGATTCTTTGTGGTAACCAAACGTCTTAAACATTTTGATATTGTGGGGATGTTCAGCTGGTTCTTATGAGGAAAAATGTGTCAAAAGATGTAGTTTTGTTGCCTGAATTCAGGATTAGTGTTGGGTTTTAAACAATCTTCCTTAATCCTGCTCCTGCTGATTTTTCAACTATTCCTCTGGCCAACATACTTGATCCAGCTCATGAAGGGCTCCATAAACTGTTGAACAAGATCAGCTGTGGTCAAGGAATAGTTGAAATAGGGCACCAGGAGCAGGACTGAGAGACACTGGTAAAGAAGATTAAGACTGCGTCAGGTTTAGCCTAGCAGCATTTAGACGCAGTCATACAAGGTAATGGAAATACCCACAAACACAGGAATAAAAACCTGCCTGCCTCTCTCTCTCTCTCTCTCTCTCTCTCTCTCTCTCTCCTGTATAGGGTTTTGTGTGTTCTTTGTGGTGTGCTGGGTGAGAGAGACTGAGGCAGTAAAGGAGAGATTGGGTAGCATGTGCTTCATCAGTATGCATGTCGTGGCCCAATAGGCCCGCGGGGGGAAGAGTTAGGGTGCGACATGCATGGCTTCCCTGCTTTAATTTCCCTCCATTTGAGAACATTAGACTTGACAAAGACAAGGAGGAGTGCGAGGGGGAGGGGGGGGGGCAGCACTACACAACAAACAGAGAGAGAGAGAGAGAGAGAGAGAGAGAGAGAGAGAGAGAGAGAGAGGAATGAGAGAGAGGAGAGGAGAAATAGAGAGATGAATGGTGGCAAAGGGACTGGGAAGATGGAAAAGAACAAGGCGTGGAAAGAGGTAAAAGAAAAGAGAGAGAGAAATTAGAGGAGTTGTTTGTCCCAAGAATAATAAAAAATAATAAATAATAATTTTACAGTTTTTAAGTGCATTCAAGATAATAATCCTTCTCCACATTGTCACCATAAATTCAGTTTGATGTTGAAAGCCATGTGTTATTTTTGCAATCATTTTCTTTTTCTTCTATTGTTGCCTTGCTTTTTCTACAAATCTGTTATTTTCCCTGTTCAAAGTTCAAATCCAAAATTTAGTATCTGTCTGTAATGAATGTATTTACCATTGAACCATATTCATGCATGTTGGAGGCCTACATGACCAACAGGGGGTTGGGAACTCTTTTCTCATTTTTTGCCCATTTTGAGTTGTACATGATGGTATGTTTTCTCCATATAATAATAACCTATAGAATCCTATAGTACAGTGTAAATGAATAATAGCCAAAATCCGTGATATACTGTGACCTGTGACCAACATGACAGAATTCTCTTACTTGCTTAACTGAATGTCGTCAAATGAATAACCTGTTCTGGTAAGGCTAAAGTAGCTAGCATTCATGAAGAAAACTGGCTTGCTAACTTAGCCAGATGGCTATTATTACGCTACCCACAGTTATTCCTGCATCTTTTATAACAACGAAACAAAACCTTAACATGGAAACACATGAAATGGCATGTCACAGTGATTGAGAGTTCTTGGGAATATGTTTATTTCCATAGATAAGTTTACAGTGTGGAGAGAAAGCACCAGTATGTTAATCACCAAACCTCACACCGCAATGCATAGAACACGGCTTCAAACTTTTTATGAACAAAAACCAAAACTGAGACAAACAACATTTTGTTTGGAACATGAACACCATCTAAAACTTTATCATGCCTAAAGATGGACTAAAAATGAACACTTAAAAGAGAGTTGACATCATTGAATCTGCAGTGGACTTGTACATGCAGCTTATGCACAGGGCAGTATGACATGACTAGTAATATTTAATATTCATAACTCCCCGGCTGAAAAGGACCATTAAATACAATAAGGTATAAAACCGAAGGGTTTTGCTTTCTGATGGGAACTGGCTTAATGGTTTCCAATAATATCCAACACTAGTTTCCTGTAGAACACCTTCAGATCACATTAGGAAACCATCAATTTCATTAATGGGGAAATATAGAGGTACCAGAGTGTAAAGCGAAGGCAAGGATTACAGTCATTTAATGAACTCCTTAGTTTTGTTTATTGGTCTAATGTGAAATGTAATTGTTGTAAAATCATAAAATGTGCCAGTTATGTGTCATTGCATAGCAATGTTTAATGCAGAAATCTTGTAATTCACTTTCATAAGTAGCCCTTATGTTGTGTTATATAATCACCTTTGATGTCAATTCTAGCTTAAACACAGGGATGTGAAGCTTGTAACAGGCATACTATTTATATATTTATGTTCTAAATACAATTTTACTGTTATTCCTCGTAGAAATATCTGAATTTGAAGTCCTCAATATTATTGAATCAGCTTGCTAGCTTATTAGCTACTTGGTGACTTCATTTTAAGATGGCAGAATTTAGCTTGCAGAGAATATAAAGTGTAAACTGGTTAAAGAGAGTCTGCATCAGTAACCAAAGTAATTCTGCATTTGGTTGCATTTTGTATACAAGGTTATTAATAATCATGCGCCTTTTCATGCAGTGGAACAGTGTGATACTGGAAGAATATTTTGGGTGGCGTTTGGGCAAAACAACAGGTCTCAGCAGGCAGGATGACGTAAGTGGAAAAGTTATTTTACAGCAGAAACAGTCAAATGCAGACATTGCTGATCGAATTTGCATGATGAATAAAATTTGCATTGTTCTGAAATCAGTTTAATTAAATTAGAACATCATAGAACAGAACATCATTACACCTAGTTCATCTGTAGCTGTGCAAAGAACAGACATGTTCATTTGAGGTCTTTGTTAGAGGTTGATCTTTTTTTTTCTCACCTTTATGTGTGGCCCACTAACTTATTATATTTTACTTATGATCTCTTATTTTTTGCATTAGTCAAGTCAAGTTTTGTCAGTACTACAATATGTACAGGACATACAGTGTATTGAAATTGCATTACTCTTAGACCCCATGGTGTAGTGATAACAAGCAAGCAAGCAAGCAAGCAAAATTTATATATATAGCGCTTTTTACAACAGGTGTTGTCACAAAGCAGCTTTACAGAACAATCAGTATTACAGAGAGAAGAGAAAAGAAAAGAAAATCCGGGTCCGAGCCCCCATGAGCAAGCCAGCGGCGACGGTGGCAAGGAAAAACTCCCTAAAAGAGGAAGAAACCTTGAGAGGAACCAAGACTCAGAAGGGGAACCCATCCTCCTATGGTCGACACCGGATAGCAAACATTATTAGTATGAAGTATTATAGTACAAAGTGGGAAAAGAAAAGATCTGAGATTGAGGACTGCACAGCATTGTAAAGCAAGAAGCTCAGTGGTGGTCAAACCGGTCCAGAAGGCTGGTGAGCAGCGGCACCAATCAAGGCAGAAGAGGCAACAGCATCAGACGCACAGGATGGGCAGCTGATCAGCTCAGCAAAGAAAGGAAAGAAAAACACAGAGTCAGTTCTGTAAAGAGTGGCTGACCACAGATTACAGTATAACAGAGCAGCAGAGACTCCAGCAGGTCTAGACCTGACAGGGAAGACTAATCACCAAAGGCTTGACTGTACAAGTAAGTTTTTAGCTTAGACTTAAAGACTGAGGCTGTGTCTGATTCCCGAACATTAACAGGAAGATTATTGCAGAGCTGGGGGGCTTTGTATGAAAAAGCTCTCCCCCTTGATGTAACTTTATTAATTCTAGGTACCAGTAGTAAGCCAGTGCCTTGTGATCTAATTAGGTGTGATATCTAAGTAGGTGTGATAACATTAAATAGACAGTAAACAGGAAAAATTAATTTAAATAGACACTAAAGAAACACTAAAAATAAACTGTAAAAATAAACATTAATTGTAGAAAAATAGAATAGTAAAAATTAATATAAATATAAGAGGTCCTGAAATGAACATTAAAGTGACATAAGGCACATACAGATTGAGGTCTGTGGGTATAAATAGTGCAAATATTAACAGTAGTCCAATTAGAATGAGCTTATGGAGCAGTTATGGGGGCCAGAATCAGGCAGGGGGGCAAAGTAGGGAGAGAGCTGAGCATCCTGACAGCCTGGTGGAAGAAGCTGTCCCCCAGTCTGCTGGTCCTGGCCCGGAGAGTTTGCAGTCTCCTCCCTGATGGCAGCAGGCTGAAGAAGCTGTGTAGTGGGTGAGTGTGATCACCTGCCATGCAGAGGGCTTTTTGGGTGAGATGGGAGCTATATATCTCTTGGAGAGGGGATAGGGAGGTGGCAACGATCTTCTCAGCTGCTCTCACAATGCACTGGAGTGCTTTGTGGCATGACACAGTGTAGACGCCATACCACACGGTGATGCAGCTGGTCAGGATGCTCTTGATGGTACCTCTGTAGAAGGTGCACATGACGGAGGCTGGGGCTCAGGCTCTTCACAGTTTGCGGAGGAAGTAGAGGCGCTGATGAGCCCTTCTGGCCAGTGATGCTGTGTTGTTGGCCCAGGAGAGGTCCTCTGTGACGTGCACGCCCAAGAACTTGGTGCTGTTCACCATCTCCACAGCAGCATCATTGATGGTCAGAGGAGCATGCTGGGTGCACATTCTCTTGAAGTTCACAACAGTCTCCTTCGTCTTCTCAATGTTCAGATGGAGACTGTTGTGTCTACATCACAAGGCCAGGTGGCTCACCTCGCTCCTGTAGTTTGTCTCATCGTTGTTGCTGATGAGACCCACCACAGTTGTGTCGTCCACGAACTTGATGAAGAGGTTGGAGCTGTGCGACGGTGTGCAGTCATGGGGCATTAGAGTGAATAGGAGGGGGCTCTAAGATAAGAGTCTTTTTTGTCCAGATGCGTGAGGGCTGAGTGGAGGGCGGTGGAGATGGCATCATCAACCAATATGCACCGATTAGGCCGATATGCAAGCTGGAAAGGGTCCAGGGAGGTGGGGAAGGATAGACTTGATGTTTTGCATGACCAGCCATTCAAAGCACTTCATGAGGATGGGGGTGAGTGCAACCGGACGGTAGTCATTGAAACAAGAATATGATGCTTTTCTCGGGACAGGGATGATGGTGGTTTCTTTCAGGCATGTGGGTACAACAGCCTGACTCAGTTAGCATGTTTGAGTTTTTTTAAATGGGGAATTTGCTAACTGTTGTCAATGTCTAATATTACATTCAGATTTATTTTGATTAGAACAACCTTACATGAATTATTCATAAGTTTATTTGAGGAAAATTCTAAGGCCTGTGTGACCTTGTCAATACAAACAAATATCAAAACTATTATTTTAGGCCTGCATACAGGCTATGTAACAGGAATGGAATCAACAATTTTAATTCTTCTAACCAGTTACCTTTATGTTGAGGTGGGAATTCAAGAAAGGAGACATAAAAGTATTAGTTCTGCTTTGAGCAAACCCATTGTGTTTTTGATTCTGAGCCCTGCCATAGAATGACATCTATTATCTTGGTCTCTAGTATGTGTATCTATGGTACTACCTACATCACAGTACAGAATGTGCAGAAATACATGAATGGTTGACTCAAGCATTAGGCCTCTGTCATTCTGAAGAGCCCTCTGATGCTCGCAGCCTGATTGCTGACCTTTTAAAAGATCAGCGGAAATGCTCTGTGTGTCGTGTGATTATGTTGGAATTGGTTACAGTGGTCCGGTGTCAGGAATAAGCAACAGTGAGGGGCTCAGGCTGAGATCAGAGGCTGAGGCTTACTCTCTGCAGCGGGATGTATGAGCTGTTTGCCTCAGGTCTCTGGAGCTTGCTGTGTTGGGGAGATTTGGAAAGTTCTCTCTCTCCCAGGACATCAGTGAAGATGTTCCAGCATATGCCTTTGAAGCAGTGAGGAAAAACAAGCACCCCTTCTGAGTGTTCATACTCCACTTGACACACATAGTACTAAATGTGTATGTATGTGTGTGTTTCATACATTTTTGTAGGAAAGCCAGAGAAAACTAGGCACTGTAGGCTCAAAAAACTGAATCACTGTAGAAACATAATTTAATTATTAAGGAATAGAGTCAGCATATATGGCCTTTGTTACCACAACATAAATTTAAACCACTGTATACAAGTTATTTTCAGGAATGACAAAGACCACTTGACAGTTATATATACACATACATATTTAATGAGAAGAGCTAAATTTGAAACCTCAACCTCAGAAATCAAAGAGAAATATTTTTCTTTTTGGGTTTTAAAGTCAAATTTTGATTTATTTATTTATTTATTTATTTACTTTGAAAATGCAAAAAGCACTTAACAAACTCACAATCATTTTGCCTCTCCTGGCAAGTCAATCCCAAAAACTTTAAAAAGCTTAAAAAGAACTAAAGGATTTGAAGTAAAATATATGGATATTGTCCAATGCCTGCTCTGCTAGGTTGCTAGGTTGGACAAGCTTTAGGGAAAGCTGGCAAAAATCATGCCATGCCAACATGATGAGAAACTGCAATGGTCATTACATAACATGTAAGTTTCCAGTTTAAAATGAAGCATCGCTTGATTATGTTACTGAACCAGGCAGGTTCTAATCAGCACCCACAAATTTGCCACCCTGTTAATGTTACCTTGATTTACACAACATAAACACTGCACTCTACCAGTTCTAGATATTTTACACGCATACAAATAAATATCAAATTAATAATGCACTCTAAATTTTGAGAGAATTTCTTAGGCTAGGTTAGATCTTTCTATAAAGCATCCTCAAACACATAACAATTGCTTCAGTGAAAAATGAGTGTGGGTGGAGCATGGATGGGTCAATTAAGTAATTTGCTCAGGTGCCTTTGGCACAGTGCTATAAATTTTATAGATATGTTATATGATGTTTTTACAAACAAAAACACACATATTGCTGAGACAAGTGTCACGTCAAGCATTTTATATTTTTTAGATACAGATATATTATCATATATTATAACTAGGTATAAAACCAGAAGTGTGTGTGTGTGTGTGTGTGTGTGTGTGTGTGTGTGCGCGTGTGTTTGTGGTGCACCATAACTGCTATTACTGTTCCATAAACCGATCTGGCTACTTACAATGTTTATTTTAATGCAGTTTCTGATTCAACTATCTATTTGCCCATTAGGTTTCAGCTGAATATACCAAATATTCCAATGTAAAATGATCATATTTAATTTTTTTTTGTATTAATTTAACATGGTTTACAATTCTCTCTCTCTCTTTTTTTCTCTCTCTCTCTCTCTCTCTTTCTCTCTCTCTCTCTCTCTCTCTCTGTCCTTGTATTCTTTTCTCTTTTCCTTGTCAATGATTACCTATAGTGTAAACTGAAATTAGGCTGTAGTCTGGTAGCTAATAAAGTTACTAATGATCTGAATACAGATTCACAGGTTTATTTTTTTAAAGCATAATCAGTTAAGTGGCCTCACAATTCATAATCCATCCATCCATCCATCCATTTTCCAATCCGCTTCTCCGTCAGGGTCGCGGGGGGGTGCTGGAGCCTATCCCAGCAGTCTTCGGGCGAAAGGCACGATACACCCTGGACAGGTCACAATTCATAATGTGAAAGCTAAACATAGTGGGCAAGTCTATGGGCAGCCACAGCTATTCTGGGGTCAGCTGTGTGTTTGTCACAATAGGAGAGACAGATCTGCTTGGTACTTTTTTTTCTGCTACACAGGTGAGTAAACAAACATGGTGCTGAGCAATGTGTCACTCAAGCACACCAACACATTTAGACTCTCAGTCTGTTTCTATATGCATCATGACCATGGTTTTCAGTTGCAGTTTTTTCATCACCAAGTGTTGGGGGGTGTGTATATGTGTGTGGGAGAGAGAGAGAGAGAGAGAGAGAGAGAGAGAGCTTAACTGAGCTTTAATTGGGGTACTTAAGTAACAACACATCCCACCATCCTACTGACGCTTAATTGGATTGAGATCTTGATTTGGAGGCCAGTGCACCACCTTGATCTCTTCTTCATGTTTCTCAAACCATTCCTGAACAGTGTGTGCAGTGTGGCAGGGCGCATTATCCTGCTGAAAGAACCTAGTGCCCCTGGGGCATACCACTGCTGTGGAGGAGTGTTCCTGGTCCGCAATTATGTTTAGGTAGCCCATGTCAAATTGACTTCCACATGAATGCCAGATCCAGAGTCTCCCAGCAGAACATTGACCAGAGCATCACACTCCCTCCACTGGCTTGTTCTTCTAATTGTATTCTGCTGTCTCCAGGTAAACGGTGCTATATGTTATGACACATACAGCACTGTTTGTACTGTTTGTACTGTGCGTTATGACACATTCCTAGTGTAAACATCATTTAAAAACTCTGTGACTTGTGCCACAGTCGCCCTTCTGTTGGTTCTGACCACACGGGGTATCTTTTATTGCCCTCGCACATCAATGAGCCTTGGGACACCCTGCCGCCAGTTCGTTATTTGTCCGTTCTTTTATCCACTGTTGGTAGGAGCTCACCACTGCTGACTTAAAGTTCCCAACAAGCCTTGCCTTTTATAAAATTCTCCAACTCCATTATCTTGCCATAAATATGTGGCTCAGAGTTAGTCAAGTCTTTACACCTGCCCATTTCTCCTGTATTGTTGGGAACCCACTGTTTGCTTACTGTCTAATATATCTCTACCTTGACGTACCCTGTTGTTACAAGATAAACAAAGCTATTCGGTTAATTTGTGAGTGGATTTAGTGTGTTAGCTTATTGGTGTAAATGCCAATTTTTTTGTTCATCTTTGGCAGCCTTAGACATGTTTACAGATTCACAGTGAAGCAAAGACTAATGAGCTTGCAAAATACTGCTCTATCTCAGCCATTTCAGGCTGCTTGAAAGAAGTACTTTTGCATTGAAATGGATTAGCAGTTAAACTGTATGTATAATATGTATATATTTTCAGTTTTTTTTTCATTTACGTTCTTTTGCTGCATGAATTTCTGCATGGAGCTAATGTGTCTGAGGAACACACTTTAATAACAAAGTGTTATTTGATCCTGCTGTTTCACAGTTACTGACTTCTGACAGTCCTTTGACTGGACACTATAAACAATAAGGAGTGACTAGTTTTGTTTATACAAATAAACCCACAGAAATATGGCTGTTTTTTTATCTATGTTTTTTAGACATATGATTAGAATGACCTCTCACCTCTGTGAAGTCATTGTCTTGCCTTGGGCCTTTACTAGAAAGGTGACTTCATGATAACAATGAGACGACCCTTTTGAAACTATCCTCTCCACCTGTCCCTCCGAGGAACTAGACTCTGCCACCTCAGCTTTCCTGGATCTCTTTCAAGACCTCTCTGATCTCAGTGCAGACTCTTCAGGGGAGCACAGAACTCACTTTAGATCTGCCCCAAGCATGCTTTATTTCCATACCCTGTGTAATTCCCACCTCACTTTAGTCTCTCTCAGCAGGCCACTGTGGACTCTTTCTACATGTTAGGTGCCTGCTTCAAAGCTTTAAGTCAGACACCTGATCATGTCAAAGGTTATTTATGCAGCCTGGACTGGAGGCATGAAAAAAAAGTGGAACAAAGGCATTAAAAGGAACATTTTGAACAAATACCTGTCAGAGATGTGACTTTTTATAACAAAAAGTCCTACAAAAGTAATGTACAGGTTCAGAATGCTGACGAAAGCATTGTTTGGCAGGGCTTCTTTATTGGTGGAACAGGAGTGAACCCATATAACATCGTAAAGAGACTGAGAGGAACCAGAACAAACTGCACAGCTCCCTGGAGACCAACCACTAGCCCCATCAAGGATCCATCTGAAGAGTTTATTTTAGAATAGTACATAGAAAGGAAAAGCAAATGAGTGTCTTCCATGACTTAACTTGATTTAAAGCAATGCTTTGACCAAGAATTTACTTTCCCCTTAAGCCAAATGTACTTGCTCAACAAAGATGTGTTTGGTGTCTAAGGTTTGCTTCTTTACTATTGCACTGAAGCTACAATTGTATGACTATATTTTCCAAAAAGAGGACACTGGGGGCAGGAAGGCAACATAGGGCACACTGTAGAAATCCTATAGACACGTTTTATAGGTCCCAAAAAAGAGGGCATGTCCTAGAAAAAAAGGATGTATGGTCATCCTGTGCTACAAACATAAATTAGCTATAAAGCAACGTGAAAGCTGTAAGGTAGCATTGTATAAAATAGATGAGTGAGTGATCACATTTGCCCAGAATCAAGCCTGGTGGTTTAGTAGTTTCAAAACAATGTGCTTATGTGTTTTCTGGACAAAAGTGGACAAAAACATAGACAAAATTGTATCTTCAAGATTACTGCTGCTACAGTTTTAGATATGCAATATACTTTTGATTATTGTTACAGAGAACACTGTTTTACAGTGTAGGAAACCATCTATTTGAGCTTACTTTACATGACAGAACTATAATGCTTTTTGGCATGCAGTTTGTGTAAAGCTAACTAGTGCAGTACACACTTCCATTACTCGTTAGCTACATTAGCCTTGTAGCTTTAAAAACAAAAGAATAAAATTTTAGACATCAAACTTATGTTGCCTGATGAATAACTTTTGGAGTAAGCGGGGCATTTTATACATTTGTAATACTTTGGGGCTTATTTGATGTAAGTTTAAGTCAGCTTTTTGACACAAAGCTGGAAGAAATCATGTCATCTTGAAAGGCAAAGTCACAGCCTCTCTTTCGACAAAGGATTCTAGAAGACTACAGACAAATTAATGCTCTAAAAGCAAGTTAAGTGTTTTGCTTGGCTTGTCTTTCGTCAGTCCTGCCATTTAACCCTGCTCGTATTAGAACATACAAATTCCCCTGCTAACAAGAAATGAGGGAAATTCCAGGGGAAATGAATGAAGCCCCTCAGCCCTCTTTGTCAGCTTCTTTTTGGGCCTTCTATTCTCTTGCATTTGTCTTTCACCGTAGCTGCATTCTCTGGCACTGTGTGCAGTCTGTTCCTCAGTGTTTGGGGAGGGGAGGGGGGAAGGAGAGTGGCGCTTCATCGTCTAGGGAAGTGGACGTCCATCCATTATCACCCTATCCAGCCTTGGCCTCTACTGCACCTTGTAGTCCCATCTCCTCAGATCACAGAGGGAAACCGCCAATCATTCGTCATGGTGGTTAAAGAGCCCATTATTACGCCGGCTACGCCAGTCACCCCCAAACCGCACTTCCACCTTCACACTTTTAAAGACATCCATCCAGCAGGATGAATGGAGGTAGCTAAGAAGGATGAGAGAGGTATAGATGACGAGAGGTGGTGGCAGAACACAGATGGAAAGATAAGAGAAAAGATTCAGAAGCTAGTGGACTCTTCTGTCATCAGGCTGTCAAGTATATACAGATTGCCTGTAAGACAAGCCTATATAGCAATTTGTATTAATGAAATCATATACAAAAGGATGTGATTTAAAAAAAATGAAGTAATGAAACAATAAGCCACAAAATGCTGTGTTAGTGAAATTGCTGTTGAGCATGATGGGAAGACGTTTATTGCTTTATAAATGATAGCAATATACAATACCATAGAAAAGTTCACCAATTCAATAAATCAAATAATTTATTAATAAAATATCCTGCAAGCATTAGTTTGTTTACAGTAGGCCTAAATTGTAGTTGCCAAGTAACAAAAAAGTAATTCATTACCAGCACCAGGTTTTTAATAAATTGTTGCATTCAAAAAGAATACAATTAATGTGTGCCATCAAATGTGTGCACATAAATTATTTTACAATGGCTGTGTGAATGTGGCTCAGCCAATCAGGTTTCAGAACCAGAGCTGTTAATCTTATAATGTTGTATATAGTGTAAAAAAAAATTCTCACTACTGTGGGCAGTGGTAATGGTGAACCACAGGGCAAAAGCACAGTAGGGGTCGAGACAAGATAAGATTCATCACAAAAAAGCCTCTGACATTCTGAAAAGAGAATGCCTTTGAAGGCCATGCTGGAAGAACCAGGACAAGTGTACTAGGGAGGGGTCCTGGTTATATTTTCTCTGGCTTGATTGGAGGAAGGTTGAGGGAGGGAGAACTAATCAGAACCTCCAGACAAGAACCCACCTCTTTTGAGGTGGAGCTAGTTCTGAGTGATAAGGAGTCCAACAAGAATATGTCCAATTGAGTGAAGGGGAGAGAGAGAGAGAGAGAGAGAGAGAGAGAGACAGAAAGAGAAGGGGTCTTATAGGGGCTGATAAATGGAGAGAGAGCGAAGCAAAGAGGTTGGAACTGGGAGTCAAATCAAGGACATGCCCAGGTTTACTTGAACTCTGCTTGGGGTCGAGCGGAGGGCACTGTCTGTTGATTAATGTGGCAGATTACAGATGATATAAGAAGCAGGAAAGAGGAAGGGAGGCTAAGAGAGGCAGACAGAAAACAGAAGGTGAATAATATGACGTATGGAGGGAGGGAGGAAAAATGGAAAGAGCAAAAAAAAAGCATAAAAAAATTGAAGATCATGGAGATGAATAATAGACGCCCCCGCTTTTAAAAACTTTATCATTAAACAGATAGTTATGGTTCTAAAGTCTGACTTGCCGACTTGTTAGAAGTTCACTTCTTGCAGAGTCAGATATCTTTTATGATGGCTTTGACCAATTAGAGTTTAGAGCAGGATCTTTGAGCTATTAAATTCTCAAAATATACACATACATAGTTGCAAACATCGTTGAATTCTGTACATTTGCTAGAATGATGTCTGATATAGTCTGACAACCAAAACATACCATTAGCGAATTAATTACTTGGCTGAAGACTTCTTTGTTGTGATGATTTTTAACGGATGCTTATCATGGAAAACTATATTATATCTTGCTTTTTTGAAATAAAAGACTTTGATATAGAATGTAAACAAAGTTTCACACAGTACCAGTTGTCTTTTGCTCATACAGTCCATATATGTAAACTAAGCTGCAGTACCAGCCCATTTTGAATTTGTCGTTTTTGTGATTTACAATGGAGCAGTTTAGCTCCACCCATTTGTCTTGAAGTTATAGGTAGTGTTTCAGCCAAGACTGCTTTTTGAATGAGGTGCATTACCAACTAGCCAATCATGAGAGGAAAGGGAAAAACAGATAAAAAAAAAAAGTTATATATGACTACTTTTGGGTCTAATAAACAAGTATTATAAGTGGACTGCAAGAGAAATAAAATAAAAGAAATAAAAAACAAGAAAAATGTAGGATATAGGCCCTTAAATAAATTATTTGTTGATCATTAATGTACTGCATTTACTGCTGTTTTTCTATACAGCGGTGCAACTGTAATGCATCCCTTTAGTGACTTATTGCTAACAGTCCTAATAGAGTTTTGCTCTTTTTCAAAATTGTTGGGCCAGGATTGACCTTGACACCTCTTCTACAGAGACACTAAGATTGCAGCCTATGTCGAAATTCTTCAGGTGAGAGCAATATTTCCACCATTTTTTTCCTCTCCTCTTCTTGTCCTTGGCTTAGAGGCGAGCTAAAATAATGATGTCTCTCACACTTGAATTACTGCTTTGTTCATTAGTAAAGTGTATCGAGTTTATTGAGTGTGTGCAATTTCACCCAGGCCCCTGTGGATATAGTAATCACCACTGCAGCCCAGACTGACAAGACCAACACCAAGCAGGATACACAAATATGACTCCAAAACAGTAAACGGCGGCGGAATTAAAAAGCCAAAGTCAGACCAAAACAATAACAGTGCCGCTTTGAAACATCTCGGCTTCGGCGCGGGGGGTCAGATTTTTGCATTGTGCTCTGGGTAAATAAGTGCCATAATTCACGTGGCGTTGCAGCAGCCGGCGTTTAAGCGTTCATGTGTATAATTATTTTCGAGTATGTCTCCATTTTCTCTCTTTCGCTTCAAATCAATTTTTATGGCAGCTGAGTTTTATGGCACTCATCAGGGTGGTGCAGAGACGGCCTGCTCCTGCTTCGGGGAGAAAACACTGTCGAAATGAGAGTTATAAATATGAACGCTTTTCCTCTGCCTTCTGGCAGCGTTGTGAGTGGATTTGGTGTGTGTGTGGGTGTGTGTGTGTGTGCGTGTGTTTGTGTGTTCTGTTAGCATGTGTGTATGGGTTCTGTACGTGTGTGGGTGGAGGGGAGGGGTTGGTGGATGGAGGAAGCTGACGTTTCCTGACAGTGACCTTTGACCTGGTTCCTCATCCTTCCTTGGGTGACTCTTTTATCACAGTGGCGACCAAGGTTATCATTTTCTAGTTTTGCTGACTAAAGATCATTTAATAAACAAAAACACATTCTCTTGCTGCTTACTCACTATTTAATGTGTTAAACAGGTTAAAAAGCAGTTATGAAAACTATTAGAAACACCATGGCCATGAGATTTTATCATATAAATAATTAATATAAAGGTATCATATCAAAGAGATCATATAAATAATTGGGATTATTGGGACCTTGCTTCCAGGCTGTAAAGGCTTATATTACCTTTTACTGACATATAATAATGTAGTTCGTTCTACCAATTAATTGTGATTATGTAATAAATATGACTATTTTTAAGTAGGTGAACATCTAGAACTCACTGAATAGTTATTTACAAATTATATGCAGGACACAATGTGACACCAGATCAAACATCAGCACTACAGAAATAATATACACAGCAACTAAATCACTTAACTTTTATTAGACTTAGCGTACATTGAGGGTGACCCTAATTTGTTATGTATTTGAGCATGACAATATGCATTGATTAAAAACACACATGGTGATAAAAAAAACACTAAGTGATCAATTCAAATGATTAAGTAAACAACAAGAACAAATGAGAAATCAAAGTAAAAATAAGTAACTAAATAAAAAAGAAAGAAAGGAATATTACAATTAGAACCAACTAAAATAATACAAAGGCAGGACAAATAAAACTGTCAAATCTAAATCAAATTCACCTTGAGATTTTAAAGTATTTTTTTACTTATGAAGGTTTTTTTTATTTTATTTTATTTTAATATTTTAATTCAATAGTTTCTTACATTAAGCCTTATTAAAGTGTCTTGATATGAAGAGCAGGTGTTTTCTTAAATAATAATAAAACTGACAGTTTTGCCAACTGTTGCTAAAAGCTCACATTGGACATCTTTTGGCCCAAAGCTGGTTTAAGCAGCTAAAAGGTCTTAGTGCTGATGAGTGCAGACATTACAAAAAAGGAGATGAATTGAATATTCAAACTATTCCCAAGCTAGTAAAATGTTGTCAGTTTTTAAGTTTTTACCAAGTCAAAATCTACACAGCATTACATTTAATACCTAAACTGAGAAAGAAAACACAATCATTTGTTGAAAAGACTAAGTGTCCCTAAAGTTTTATGGGCAACACATTCTTAAACCATTGTGAGAATCGTAAAGTAGTTGTGCCAGGCTAGTTCCCCTACAGTGGGCCTCCCATTATCCCTCTCGCCTGTCCCGAGTGGCAGAGCCCTCTCCGTGGGCCCCGATAAGAGCGAGCCCCAGTGTCAGACTGATACATGGTGGGATTAGCGCTGTCCAAACACACCAGGCCGCACTTTAAGGGGAATAGAGGAGAGGGCACAGGACGGCTCTCTTCAAAGCTGGTGCAGCCCCATTCCATACAGAGAGGCAGGGGAATTAACGAGGGTAAATATTAACACCTGTCCTTATGTAAATATTAGCCCGTGTCTTTTATGTATGGGCAGCAGAGCAAGCTTTCTGCTCAGACTTGAAGCCACTGAAGTGGATAAAGAGTGGTGGGATATCAACTTTACCTTAAGCGTTTCAAAGAGGAAATGTTGAATATCTATCTGTCTGTCTGTCTGTCTGTCTGTCTGTCTATTAATGACACATTTAAAAGCTTTGCACAGACAATATTTAATTCCATCAAAATGTGTTCTCTATGAGAAGATCAATATCTTTCAGCCTCAAGAATTAAGACTCTGGGGGTGTCCTAAACATTAGCTCTTTCATTCAACTTCATTATTTTTTCTTTTAGGGGTCAAAATTTTAATACTTTTATTTTGCAATACTATTAAAATGTGATTAAGTAAATTCATGGTTAAGTGTATAGTTAATGTAAGTTCAATCAGAGCATTAGAACACAATATGACAAGATTTGATCATTATTGTGGTCAGTGTTATTACTGTGATACACATATGATTTTTGTATATGCTGTAGATATTGCTAGTACAAAAAACCTTGACCAACAGCATATTTCATTAAAAAAAAAGCAAAATTAGTCCTGTTGATTTGGATTTAGTACAATACAGTATGTGAAATGTTGAATTAAAATCACTGTACCCAGAGTATTTTGATGGCAGTTTGTAAAGGTGGCACTTCTGGTGCATTATGTCTGTGTGTCAAAATTTTATGTATCATTTAAGTGAAAATGTCTATTGCCATATGACAGCTGTGCCTCATCATCCATCGCTACAGGAAGCTATGAAATGAATTACATCCACATTTAGCTTTCATTCTGAATCACTAGCTTTACATCTCATTTTAAATTTTGTTCTGTTTGCTGATGCCAAAAAAACAAGGTGACAATGTGAAGGATGGTCTTCTTTACTCAAAACAAGAAGGTATGCACAACAGTAACCCTTCATTAAATTTAAATCATAATAAAATATCTCCTCTTCTATTTACTGGCAAGCGATAACTACAACTTTGAAGGAAGTGAGTCCTAATCTTAGTCCTGAGGACCTCACATTACGCATATTTTTGTGCTTTTCCTCACTGAGCGCACCTGATTTGACTCATTAACCAACTCCTTATTGACTGTTAAAGTAATGACAAACACAAAAATGTGCAGAGCATGAGGCCCCCAAGGCTGACTATGTAATCCAATCACATGATAACCTTTTAAAGACAGTCGTAGCCTTCGTGGTTTTGAGTGTTGTAAGGTTGTTTCCATCTAAATAGTGTAACCATTGCTGCTTTTGTAATTAATCCTTATGTTCTATATCTTTGTGACTCTGTCTCACTGATGCCTTCCCTGACCCTTTGAAATGTCCTGTCAGATCCCACTACCCGAGAGACATCTATAGTTGACGTATCAGTATGCCACCTGCTGTACACATATGGTACTGCAACCTTCTCTTCAAGTTCAGCATCTTGTCAGAATCTTAGAGGAGGTTTCCATGGAGATGGTCTCCATGACTCCGGCTCTGTGATGAGCACATTGTTTACCTGTTGTTGTCGTCTATCAGTATTCAGTATTCCGCTCCAGCATTGCACTGTGGATTGGGAGTTGTGCAAATGAGGCCCACACATCTCTACATTCCGAAGTTACTGTCATGACGATGACTCACCGAGCACTTTCGGCCTGTTAATCAAGTTGCTCGGAGGTTCGTGCAATCAGAACATGTCTCAGCCCTCCAAGGCAAAGCCTAGCGATGGAACACCTCACACACCTTCACCTGAACCTGTGAATCACTCTTATACAGTCTTATATGTTCATGTTCTCTCCTGAACCTGACATCTGAGCAGAAAATAAAAATGTGTAAAGATTTTCTCATCTTTTGTATTTATCATTTAACCTCAGATTTCATCCTTTCATGACATAAATTAAACTGCTTCTTCTGATCTGCCTTTAAGTTGACTCCACAAGTCTGAGACTTTGGCCTTCACCTGGAGAGCCGAGTCTGTAATTAAGCTTCCATTCTGGAAATACATAAATAACGAACAGATAGAGAAGGCTGAGAAACCAATTTTCCTCCAATAGACATAACGATGATTAATGGAGACATTAATTTAGGTGGAGTTTTGTTCCAAAACCTTACTCATCTTTCTTCACAATAATGGATAATTGCAATGTATGGGTCTCATCAGAGACTGAGTGCACATTAAACCTTCCAGGCTGAAAATGAAACTATGAAAAAAGGAAGTGTTCGTAGATGATATAGGTTGCACATGTTCACCAACATAGGAATACAGGCACAGGAAGAGTTCCAATGTCTTTAGTTAACAAAGAAACCAGTTAATTTCAATTCAGTTTATTTCAGTTGTGAAGTGACTTACAATTCACAAAATGCAAACAAAACACTGGAAAACTGTGTACTTAACTTATAGAGTAGTTACATTGATACCACTAACATTTCATGATGTATGTTGTCCCACAGTGCCGCTGGAAAACAAGGCCTAATTCTGTTCACACCAATTCAGATTCAACTGTTAACCATTTTACCATCAACCCAGTCTTATTACAAAGGCATATTATTCAGGAAATATCATTCATGTACTACAAAGCATCCTGAGTGAGTTATTCTTAAGTTATACAAATGTGTGATAGAAGTCATTTACAAGGTTAAGATAAATTAAACATTGTAGTTATTATCATAGTAAAAACTTATATGTTAGGTGTCTTTGCTGTTTTGCATGTTAAAATTCACTACCATTCATTTTGCTAAACTTGCATAAATCAACCTACACATCTGATCAATGCCAGTAATGGGTGCCTTACTGAACTTTCACAGAGCCTTCTGCATGCAATACTGATGGAACATATTCACTGAATTTATATCTGAAGTAATGTGTGTAAGTATATATACGGTTGTCCTGGTTGTCAAGTTAAAATCAACAGCATGTCTCTAAACAGCTGTTGGATAGCGGTGTTTGTTTTAGGTGACAGCAGGTCACACGAGTCACTGATTTCTGATCAATACCCAGGAGACAGCCTCGCTGTGATGTTTAATGGACAAACAGCTGGCAAAAGAAATATAGCCTAAAGAGAAGTGCAATGATTCTGACAGAATGCCCCTAGAACACTTCCACATATTGCAGAGTTCCAAGGCTGCATTCTAGAAGTTCTCCACAGGATAGCACTGTAGGCTCAGTTTTGAATCATCACCAGCCTCAAATTCTCTTTCTCTCCCAACCCCCACCACCATGCTTGCTCTGTCCCCTCCCCTACTTCCTCCCTCCTTTTTGAATGACCCCGCCTCTTTCTGTGCATATTCATGTCTGCCTGTAAAGTAACCCATCTTCCTCTCCCCATGTAGATAATTAGATCATCTGGCCCTCCTCATCCTGCCTACCCAGTTGATGGCCATTTATATGCATGTGTGTGCTTGTATGTGCATTTATCCAGGCGAATATGTGCGGCCATTTTATTAGAAACCCTCACTTTACAATTACCTTTAGACTACAGGCCTCCTACTGCCAGGCAAAATTTGTGCTGGTGTTCCAGTAGACATTCATCAGTGGTCACTTTCGGACTACAAAACTGCTCCTGGATATTTTTGAGTGGTGGACCACTCTTAGCATTGATGCTGACATGTGCAAATGCCCATCAATTCCACAGTATCTCATGTTTTCAGATTATAGCATACATTTGTACATTAATGGTGGACCAACAAGGCGTATGAGCCTGGTGGCCAATGTGAGTGGACACGGTTACTTATTTGCTCAGAAAAACAATATTTTACAATAAGAATATAATGAATACAAAACATTGTGATTTTATGCATGCCAGTGTGTTTGTTAATTTGTCTAGTATTCATAAACCCAGTACTCCCTGTAGTTCTCATCCGATATTTGATATATTTAGATATATCAATATTCGATATTTGATATATTTATATTTGATACAATAAAATAATATATTTACATCTAATGTTATGATACTGTACATACAGTAGCATCTATCTTGACTTACATTAACATACATTAATAATAAAGAATGTTGCGACAATATCTATATGTCTATTTATCTATCTATAATATATGTATATACATACCATGTCTGTATATAGCAGTAGCTTGGCTTCTAGTTACCTTTGTTGCTGTGTGATTTGTTCCGGTATCTTACTGATGTCCATGTCCAGTCATTTAGAACGGTTTATCAGTCTAGCACTCACCGAGCACTCAGGAGACACAAGCAATGGAGAAGCCCTGCAGATAAGAGTGAGAGGCAGGGAAAGAGCGATTGCTTCCTCTTTCTCTGTCTCTGTAGACCCGTGGGCTGGTTTTCCGGACCCATATCACTCCTAGGTTTTGGATTAGAAGGAATTTTCTATGGAGAATGACCAGTGACAGTATGATTCATTCCAGGAAAAAGGCTTAATTTGTGTCCGGAAGGCTGGTCCATGGAGTAAGGGATTACTCTTCTTCCACTTTTAGAAGAGCGCGCATGGTGACAAATTTTCAAATCATTTTCATATCACTCAGATGGTTAAGTATTTTGAACTTTGGTCTTGATGTGATCTGTTACATTTTGCAGTGTTGAACAGACAAAGCTGAAGACAGATCAGCTTGTTATAACAGATTCTTTAGTACTTTTAATTTTTGGTATAATTTCAGTAATCTTGGTTGTGCTTGGGTAAAACAATGAACTTTTTATAGTAAAGTTAATGAAATTTTGGGAAAGTTTGGGGTGTACAACTGAGCTGAAAATGGTTGGCTCATTTTGACATGATTAATTAATGCTGCCAAGCTGTAGTCTGTTTGCGTAAGTAACATAATCTGTGCAGGTTAAAAAACGCAATTGATCCAACCTGAGTGTGACCTTCCACAATTGTACAAAAATAAATATCATTAGAAATCACAAATGCATTTTGACAAGAAATATGTTGTTTGCTATAATTTTTTTATTTAACTAAAAATTTGGCACAAGAAAAAAGGTGGCTAAAATATTCTTTAGACCAAGAGTGTCCAATCTTATCCACAAAGGGCTGGTGTGGCTGCCAGTTTTCATTGCAACAGAGCAGGAGCACATCTGATCAGCTGTTTAAAGACTGAGGCTGACTGATTAAACAAGTGAAATCAGGTGTGCTCTTCTTGTCTGGAACAAAAACCTGCACCCACATCAGCCCTTTATGGATAAGATTGGACACCCTTTCTTTAAAGCACATCCACCCTCACAACAGTTTGCATGGAAATTACTTTTTGTGGGCAGAGCATGGACTGGTCAATTAATTTAAACTAAATTGATTCAGATGTAAGTCTAGGCTTGCAAAGCTCGGCCTGTCATAGTTATTGTTTAAACACAATCATAATTACGTGAGCTTATCTGAATTATTTGATCTTATCCTAGTTATTTTCCACAGACTTTGGATTTCACAACAATATTTTTGTGTCACTGCTAACAGAATATGAATAACTTGTGTTTTCATTGCATGAATATATGTAAATAAAAAAGGCAGAAAACATTGAAATACTTTATAGGTCTAACAAAAACAACACAAGTTCAAACTCTTCATTTGTGCTATAATACCTATAGATGGCAGCAGTGAGTGATGTTTGTTTATTTAAGCTTTATATGAATTTCTGTCTTCAGTTGGAAGCTGCTAACTTTTAACAGCTAGTAAACATCAGCTAATCTGGCCACTTCTGGCTTGTACTTTAATAATTGCAGTGAACAAAAAAAACAAACAAACAAGTGAATTGTTAATCCTAATTATTTATATGGCAATTAATTGCCAGCAAAATTATCATGATTGTAATAGGCCTCGGTATACCACAAGCTGCATTGAATATGGATATCTGGGCCATCAAGCTGAGTCATAGGTCACCCATCACCAATAATACTTAACTAAACCTCTAGGTCTAAGCACTGGATTCTATGGCATTCAGCCTAAACATGCAGCACTTACTTTCACACCTCTCATGACTGTCCTCACTATCCATCCGACCTGAGTGATGGCCAGCGAGGCCACAGAATGCCATTATTTTCCTTGGTGTCCGAACCAGCACCCCAACGTAACATTGCTTGCCCATTAGCAGCTCAACAGCCTATTAAACTGAACTTGGCTTGATTTGTGCTGTTTGCAAGCCAAGCCACGGCATGGATTACAGTGTTGTTTTACAGTGTGTTGGTCTAAGTGTATGTAGGCACGTGCATGTGTATATCTGTGTGAAGAGTGGCCTATTAAAGGTTTGTGAGGAACTGCTACAGATGTATGAATATGTACAATCTTGCATTATTTTTTGCCAGCTCATAATGTAACTTTATTTGGCCCATTTTAAGGTATGGGTCTCCAGACTTTGACCTTTGACCTTATTCCACCTCATTATTTCTCATACTTAGATAAGAGACAGTGGTGCATGGGAGGAAGAGAAGGCCAGTTTGATCACCTAGGCCTAGGCTAGTATTAAGACATGCTCCACTGTCCTCATGCATCACCCACAATGTTTGATAGATTCACATTGGACTCATCCAACATTTCTTCTGAAAGAGTTTGTCCCCTCTTTGCAGCAGTAACAGCCTCTACTCTTTGAAGAAAACTTTACACAAGATGTTAGAAATTGCTGTAAGGTTCTGATTGCATTCAGCCACAAAAGCCTTAGTAAAGTCAGGTCCTGATGTTAGACAGTGTTAGATCATAAGTGCCAATCTAGCTCTTCCCAATGGTACTGGATGGAGCTCAATCACTCCAGAGAAAACAGTTCTTCTGCCCCACAGCCTTGTGTTTGAAGGCTTTATACACCTCTAAGAGAAACTTTGTATTGGGCATGGTGACCTTAGGCTCATGTGCACATGCTCCAGAGCATCCTGTTATATCCACAACCCTTGTCTATGGAAATAGTAGTTGAAGTGACTAACTATAAGTAGTGTCTGTAATTAGTTAGCATATATAGTGCTGTGCGAAAGTTCTTGGCACCTAAGAAAATTATATTTTAAAAGCTATTAATCTGGAAGGGGCAATTATTTATTGGCTCAAAACCACTATGGGGTGGTCAGTTCACTGTTCTGGGAACATCAGCAGATTCTTTATTTTATTTGCATGTGTTTTTCTTTTTTGTCTTTTTCTGTTTCATAGTAAACTACCATAAACCTTTTATCTCTTTTTTACAAGCTTATTTTTTAACACTTTATGTGTAAGGTTAAGAGGAGAGGTATGGAAAAAAACAGCAGCAAGGCTGTGTAAGACATTACCCCATCAGCTAAAAATACATAATACACTGAATTTCCATTGCACTAGTGAAACAGAGCAATAAATGTTATTGTAGGCATACTTTCCCCAGTACTGAGGCACTGTAACATATTAAAAAGTCTTTTATCTGCTTTATGTGTACAAGTCTGGTAAGCCACGGACCAAACATAATTAGTGTGTAAATATGCATCCTCATATCTCAATGCTGCCATATTATTGTAAACACTTGAATTTGTATGTGTGTGTGCGCATGTTTATATCAATGTCAGGCAGTGTGCGTGTGGGCGAGATTTATTCAGCTTGTCCACTGCTGCTTCATTATTGTGGAGCTTTTCGAGAGCGGGGGATCTCCAAACAATTTATGACGGACACCTTTATTGGTTCCTATAAAAAAAAATAGAGGCGAAGATTGATCATCCCTCTCTGCGTCCGGCCTATGGGCCCGGCATGGCCCATTAAAAAAGGCCGCTGCTTTACAGCGTTTTAAACGGGCATATGTCTGGTCACCACTGGCACTCGGCAGTGAGGGCAGCTTTAGGACCCGGAGGTCTATCTTCTCTATCTAAATGGAAGATAGGGGGGTGGGGTGGGGTGGGGTGGGGGTTTGCTGCCTTGCCCATCCCAGTTTAAACCGTCAAGCATTTTTTAATTGTGACACTAAATAACAGCCATGTATTATTTAATAGGCTCTTATTGGCTTATTTATTTGGCAGGCATGAAGGCTCTTTGGTCTCCGAAAGGGCATTAAAAAGTACTAGAATTAGCCAGGGTATCTGCTTGTTAGTTTGTTGTGTGTATGTGTGTGTGTACATGGGAGTGCAAATTAAAGCTGCATGTTCATCATGAAAACAGGAACAATCTGAAATTGGCTAAAATTATTCCAGAAAAAATTTAATTAACTGACTACAAATCCAGCCATAGTCAGTATAATATCAAGAAAATCAAAAATGTCAAAAATGTCCCATTCCACTGATTTCAGTGATATTTCACAGTTCCGAATGTCATTTAGAGTGGCTTGATGTGAAATGAGTCATAATTGTTCACAGTGGTGGTGATAGAGGTATTTAATTTCTCTAAAAACAACCTCACTGAAGGCTATTACATGAAATGGTTATGAATATGCTGCCTGATGTCTGACACATTGTATTATGGAGTTTTGAGATATGTCAGCTACTTGACTACAAGACTACTAGATGTGCACCTCACAAAAGAGAATGCTTCTCTTAATCCTTGCCAAAATGAGCAAAAGAAATGTTGATGTAAAATATTTTATTCACACAGTTTATTCATGAGAAACTTGTTTTTGCAATAATCTATTGTACAATTAGAATTGAATTTGTTTTGACATTTACATTTAAAAATGAATGGAAATGATGATCATAATTTATGTGGTTTTGTGGTCAACAGCAGTTTCATTATGTGCTCAGTTGACCACTAAAACTTTTAATATTACTGTACGAGCATGCTTTGAATAGCTGGTTATTTGACTGTAAGATAATGAATGACTTGGATCAGGTTTAGGAGGACTTTTGGGTCCCTGCATTTTTTTAGTTTTTTTTTTTTAACTTAAAGAATAATGTACAGGTTGTACACCAATTAAATGTTACTTCAGAGCCAAGAAGTCATGAGGAACCTATCTTTATTTAAGAGTGGCTAGCATATTATAAAAGTATATTTAGAATTATGAGCACTGAGATAAGTATGTGTTATTATTATTTTTTTCTTTCTTTCTTTCTTTCTTTATTTCTTTCTTTCTTTATTTATTTTTAAATATAATAAAAAAAGCCAGTTGCCATTACAGTGTGGGAAAATTATATAATGAATGAACAAGTAAAACATTCAAAGTATATAGGTTACATTAAAAGATAACACAAACAAATGGTTTATAAAAAAATTACATTTACAAAATTTCTGCCAACACCAAGCACAAGAATTGTGAATTGGCCATAGTTGCTATCTGAAGCTTCTTTAGTTTTGCACTGGAGATACAAAGTTGTCTAGATTTTTTCTGGATTTGGTTGTCTGGCCAGGCAAAAAATAAATCCCGAAATGCCCTGGAATCTAAGTACTTTCATATGTGGGTATTTCTTATGATGTTTAAGCAGCTTCCTTTTATCCAGTGAAACCATTGTGTATAAAGAACAGAGTTGGGATGTATCAGAACATAAGTATTGGGAACATGTATTCAGAAAACAGAAATTAAGTGTCCGTATTCAGTTTGAGTTGCATTTTGTAAGGACAGTATTCAGAAGTAATACAGTTACTTTTAAATTTTAGAAAAATACTTTTATAATACTTACCCAGTAAGTTTAAAAAATATACACCATGTTAAAAAAACCACCATCAATGCTTGTTTATGTATTTATGTTTTTAATCATGGCGTGTAAAAAACAGTATTTACAGACACCAAAGTTTCTGATAAATCAGTATAACAATGGGTTATTAATGCCAGTATTACTGAGCTCTGCTAAAGCCTGAGTAGACTGATAAATAAACGTGATTCGTTATTAATCTCAGTGTTACTGAGCTCTGATAAAGCCTGAGTAGACTGATAAATAAACGTGATTAGTTATTAATCTCAGTGTTGCTGAGCTCTGCTAAAGCCTGAGTAGACTGATAAATCTTGTGATGAAAAGTGTGTTGAGCCAGTTATTTATCTCAGTGTTAGTTAACTCTAAGTCTCCAAGTCTTAACAGTCTCCATATTAGTGCAAACACTTTGTTGCATACATACCATTATCTGAAAATTGAGAATCACATACATAATCACTTCCTAGACAAATCTGTGAGGTTTTTCTATTGGGATATGGCATATTGTTTACGCAGTTAATGAGATGGCAGTATGATTATGCGCGGAGCTGGGGACTAAAGCAGGCAATAAGAGTCATGAAACACATGAATACACTCAGAAAAAAAGGTACGACACTGTCACTGGGGCAGTATCCTTCTTATCACTGGGGTGGTACCCTCAGCGGTACACCTCTGTACCATTAGTCAGGGAACATAACTGTACCATAATCCACTGATATGATATTTTCTAAGTTGTACTGACTCTACACACGCCGTCTCGTCTCCAGGCTTTTTATTAAATGGTTCTGTTTCAAAACATTAGTTTATAAAAAGATACAAATGTCTACTTTTCCACCAGGAAAAACTTATTTAAGGTACACAATTGGACCTTAAAACCACTGTTGTACCTTTGAGGGAACGTTTATACTGTTTGTACCTTGATGAACGAGACATGTACCTGCATGGTACCTTTATTTCTAACAGTGCAGAAGAATAACATGAAGCAACCTGCCAAACAGTAACAATGAGAAACAGTGAATTAAATAAAAATGACAAAAAAATTTTTTTCCATGTGCCGTATCAAGATGTACTCCTAGTATATTCTAAATGTATTCTTTTTCAAAATATTTTGCTCAACCCTGATAAAGAATGGGTTTGATAGATTCAGATTACCCTCAAAGCAGGGATAGTTGTTTCTGAAAGGTGCTGTAGCTGAACTAACATCTATGCACCTTAGACTGCATTGTGAGCATAACTAGCCTTCCACAGAATATAAAAAAGCCACTGATCAAGTGTCCATCTTTACGTAAGGCACTGGTAAGGCAAAAGACCTTAAAAGGCTGAGGTTGTGAGCCTAGCTATGAGGCTAAAGTAGCTAAAGAGTAATGGCAGTCTATGGCATGCTAAATCTTTTTGGGTGCCACAGACTTCTAGTATATTAGCCTTTTGTTATATCATCAAACCCCCGACACTAAAAATGCTTGACTATATTCGAGCTAAAGGGAAAATTGTGAATATATGATTCTTTAGTGAAGCATTCCTGTAAGAGTGCTGGTTCTTTCTATAAAGCTGCTATTTAGAGATAGGGGGCATTTTTTAAGACTGTGCCTATATAAAGTCAGCTTTTGTTGAGGTTTTATAACTACATGCATACCTGGACATGCAGAAGACTTATTAATGTGTTGACACTGGTACACAGTGGGATCTGTCAACTCGCACATAGACACAATCATGCACATACACACACGCAGCTGTCAATGAGTTCAATGCGTACACACCTAGACCTAATTAAACAGCTCACTGTGTGTGATGTGCATGTGCGCACACGGTGCTGTCAGCATCTGAGGCGCTGATTTACATAAGAGCACTCGAGGGACTGAATGCATCGTCCCTAATTGAGCCTCAAGTCAATCAGCAGCCTTGCTGGAAGCTGAGCACGGCCTTAATACGCAGAGAGAATGAGACAATAGGCCCGAATGGCTTTCTTAAGCTCTAACAAAGCAAAAGCTGCCACGTTTAAACTGTGCATTATCATTTCACTCTTTTAATTTGGTGCTCGTCAGATGATTAAACAGAAAACAACCTAGAAAGCAAAGAATTGCACACCTCACAGTATTTACAGAGGATGTAAGACAGAGGTTCAGCACTTGTGCATCATCACTCTCATCAGGAAACTTAATAAGATTCCATGATGAGTGGTCAAATAGCAATGGTAAAAATGGTAAATGGTAAATCCCCCCACCCCCCTTTTTAAGTTACAATTAAAGATTATCACCACTGGAACAAAATCTGACATCAAAGATGTGAAAATGTCTGTATTATTGCTTTGTTAAGAAGTAAACAGGTCACTCAGAGTGAAATGCTCCATTCTAGAGAAACTTACCAAGTTTATAGTGATGGTAGGAACCAGATGTCTGAAGATTTTAATGCCTATAAAAACTACCTCAATTAAATTTATTACATTAAATGATTATGAGGATGCCATTTGATGCCTGAGACTTTGTTTAGGATACTTCTCAAAAGGTTTTGACTTAAAAAGCTTATATTTAATAAAAATGTATTCATGGTGGAGATGTACATGAAGGTCATTGTAAGGCAAAATACCTTAGAATTTTTTTCTGATTTACCACTATTTTATTTATATATATATATATATATATATATATATATATATATATATATATATATATATATAAAAATAAAATAGTGGTAAATCAGAAAAAAAAAAAAAATATATATATATATATATATATATATATATATATATAAAATATTTTATTCAATTGTCTTATAATATTGCATATTAAACTTTGTATATAAAAACTCAAAGTATATGTGTGGGTTCATTGGTCAGTTTGCATAGCAAATCAAATGGCTATATTTGGCGACATAAGCCTTCTGGTTCCTATCACCACGGTTGTAAAGAAATCAAGTTGGTAGTTTTCTCTACAATGAACCACTCTGAATTATTTTTACCCCTCAACCACTGAATTATACTGAAAATTTTGAAACATTGATGGAATTCCCCGATAATTAGTAACCTTTTCAAGTGACCACTTTGGAGATTAAAGATTACAGGGGCAAAACATTATAGTGTACTACTAGACCGTGATGATAGGTGATATGCTATTCAATTAATACTTACTGTATGCCTGATACACTGTAAATGTACACTTTACTACCGGCGTTAAATTTTATGTTATGACATCCGCAGGTATGAAGACCAGTGATACTGACACTGTGTGTGAGTGTGTGTATGCGTGTGATGGAGTGGGTGAGAAGGAGGTATGAGGACAATGGCGTCTGGGTGGCGTTGTGTGGCGCAGGGTTGGTCTCACTGGCTCTATTCACTTCAAACTCATCTGTCCTCCCTTACGCCTCCACACAGAGGTCATCCAGAGGTCACCAACACCGAGGGGTCGCGGCAAGGTCATGAGCATACAGTCTTCCTGAGTCCTGAGTGCATACAGACACACCCTGAAAGTAATCTATTCATTTCTCTTGATTCAAATGTTTAATGAATATAAAAGCAATAATAATAATAATAATAATAATAATAATAATAATAAATCTATTACTACAAATAATAATTCATCATTATAAATCACTTTCATTTCAGTTACATTCCTTACACAGGAAGCAAAACAACTGAGAAAAATAAAACCCTGTAAATGAAGTATACATTTAGATATAGAAGAAAACAGGCCGCAATTCTCCTAGACTAATGCCTAAGAAATGTTTTTATTCGGATTTCTGCGTTTCATATTCTGAGTTTAGGAACTTTTATTAAAAATTTATTTTCCACTATCTGAGCTGTAAGTGATCCTAGGATTCTAAGTGAGCTTCAGCTCAGCAAAATGGTCTGGACGAGCTACAACATTTCAACAGTTTAGTGAGATATGCCGGAGCTAGATCATTAAGAGCTTTAAATGTCATAAGAAAGACACTGTAGTCATAAAATACAGTATATTATTCCAATACAATTATTGTCAAAAGTAAGTAAACTGAAATACAAAATTATGCAGTAATACTTTGAGAATTGTGAATTTAACAAGGGTTACAGTAGTGGTAGTTACAGTAGTATTTTTTTTTGCCTTCATAAAGTTATGGGATTTGGTCTGATTCTATCTAAAGTGATATATCTAAAGTTAATCCATAGTGACTATTTTCATATTGTGAGTACTTGTGTCACATATAAACCAGGCCAATCCCAAGCTTGGAATCACTTGAAATATTTACAATTTTTGTCATTTTATTTTACTAGCTTTTGAAATGTATATTTAACAATGCAAACCCTGTAAAATGTAAGTTGTTACATAATCAATAATATTCTGTAGTTAGCTACTGTATATTTATGATACTGTACGCACCCTTTTTTTTTACAGCTTTCTAGAGTCATCTTATTTCATATTTGAAACTTATGAAGTTGTACAGGTCAGGCTTTTCAAGCAGCATTTACAAACTTTTTAACGGTAGCATATATCTAAATTAAACTAAAAATGGTTGGACCTTTAAAGTGTAATTCTATTTTACATGAGCCCTCCTTCATTTACCCTTCAAATATGGTCACCTTCTCTCACTGTAACACTTAAGGTGTACACACTGAGTTCAGTACATACTCGATATTGTCCCGAAACCTGAACACCACTGACATCATGGAGCACCTCAGGCTGCGATTAGGCCGTCTGGACGCTTGCTGCTCAGTCTGTCCGTCAAACCGCTGCGGGGCCTCTCTCTTGGAGGAGCGCAATTGATTTAAGGGAGCCCTCCAGGTCCACGGTGCATTTTCATCAAAACTGCAAAATCAATGCTAAGCAGATTTAGATCCTCGTCATGAGCCATATTTCAGCTAGCACCCTCACTAATGCTGACGCGTCCACTGCGGCCATTATTACCCGCCATTAGCATTACTGTCGCCGGCGTTACAAATTCAGCCGTTCCACCTCATTTACATTCACCACGCAAAGGGAGTGTGTGTGTGTGTGTATGTGTGTGTACATGGTGGGAGGGGGCAGTCACTGAGTTTGGACAAGGGAAAACAGGAGATTTTTATAGAAGAGGGACTTTCAAAGACTGCTGTGTTAGCTTAGCAATGTCTACTTACGGAGGGAAAGTGAAAAACAGAAATGTGTCATGCTCTCATTCATAACTAGGGTATGGCTATGTGTTATAAAGTTACACATTCTCTATCTGTTCTAGTCACATTCCATTATATATGACACAATGGAATGTGGGTAATCGGTATTTCCTACGGTAAATTTCTTGCATACTACCTGTTGTCCTGCATTCTAGGACTGTATGAGTGCACTGGATATTCTCTGTGCTTTCAGATACCATTACCAAAGGCTTGACTACTAAAGAAATGCACCATAAAGCAAATGGTTCTCAGTTTTAGACATAGCCTTTATGTTGGGGATATGGCTGTCAGAAGGCTGACTTGGGGCTGGATATTGGTGGGCAGTGCTACTGGACACTAAGAGTGGGTTAAAGTGTTGACATTTCCAGCATCAGGGCACTACTTAAGGCATTATGAACTTATGATACGCATAAGGGGCCCAACCATCTCTCTTCATATATTCATACAATACAACTGTATTAGTCAAACATTATTATATGTTTTATACATTTCAAATCCAGCGTAGAGTGCTCTGCAAGCATGATTACATAGTAGAAGAAAGCATAAAGAGCAAATAAGGAACTTTTCTTTTTCCATTTTACAATAAATATGTTGATTTCACTACGCATATATATGCAGAGGGGGACAAAAGCAAGATATAAAATCAGTACTTGAATACCAATCACAAATATCTACCACGTAACTTCTTTCTACCATTATTCTATAGTTTTATCTAGTAAAACATCAGTGATGTAATGTAAGGGTTACAGGGAAACACTCAACATGTAATATTATACTAACACAAAAGTCAATGAAAGTGACACTCTATACACATATACATACATGTCGCAGTGACATTTCAGTGAAGTTATATTCATTGCATACTCAAAAAAAAAAAAAAAACCCTTCCCCTAATGCCATAAAATAACTGCAAATTTACAGCACTGTATAGGTCACAGCAGGAGCACCTACTTAATGGTTTTTCCTCAAATGCTAGACAAAGGTATCTTTGATATAACTGGAACAGCATGGAATTTTGAGAAAAAGATATATCTTTCAGAAAAGCACCAGATTAACATGGCAAAAACTAGCATAGTGTGTGTAAGAGATCTTTATTAAAAAATTGAGTTTATTATAAAACGTGTTCCCTGGATGGGCCAGTGAGGCATTGCAGCATGTCAAAAATAAGACATTAGTCCACTCTAATAGAAACAGAAAACCAAATCAGTATACACTTACATTTTAAATGAAGTGTCCCTGTAATCAAATAGAAGTAGGCACTCACTCGCTCTTCTCGTTCTGGATTTGATCAATAGGCATGCATAATAGTCATGGATCACTGTGGGAGTGGATGTTGCTAAATGACACTGAAGGTGATTCTTATAGTTGTATATCTTTTGCGGTCATACAATGGGTCGTAAATGTCTTTTTTGTTGTATATGCAACACTGTGCAAAAGTTAGAGACCACCCTTCATTTACTGAATTTACAGTTAAAATGGCCATGAAAAGTTATTCATTGTAAGGAGATATTCCTGAGGAGACTGAATATAAAATGATCCACGTGCATTAATAGGCAAACAGTCAAGGAAAGAAAAAACAGGAGTTGCGGTTCCATCACATAAACAGTACTTAAAACTTTAAGTAACACTTTATTTTGATATTGCTCTGCAGATGTTTTGTAGATGCTCAACCTGTCTTTAACTGACATTCGACTGGATATATGTATATTAAATGAACTGAACGTGAAACTGAACTGAACGTAATGTTGAGTGTGATTATTTCTATTAAATTTAACTCAAACCCTAAACCCAACTCTAACCTTAACTTCAACCCATAACCTAAGCCTACTCCTAAACTTACCCCTTACCTAAGTTGTGTTGATAATCAGTTGATTATCAGCAGAAAGTTTGTTAATAATTTAAGTATCTGTAGATCATCTGTAAGACAGCATACAAATAAAATGTGACTAAGCTTTCATCTTTGAGAGAGAGGAGAAAATCAAGCTTCACTTTTGCTTCCTATCTGAAAAAATCTGCAGGTGTTTTTGTCTATCCTTCAACTGTGAGAAGACAACTCAACGCTACGGGTCTTCGTGACAGTCTTTAGCTCAAGAAGCCCTTTCTGAGAAAAAGGAAATGCAGAAATTAAGAATTTCAAATCAAAGAAAGAAGCTGATGGTGTTCTCAAAACAATGGACTGACCAAACCAGAGTCCAGACCGCGACATGACTGAATGCGTTTCGAATGACGTGGATCATGAGAAGCAGAAAATGCAAACAACTACTAAGACTGAACTTGAAGGAAACCAAGCACTGAAACATTTGATATTATATTTGCTTGTTGAGGCTTCTGTGTGATGTTCTCTTAAATATATGTTCTGCTTTTATTCTCAATGCTGAAAAATGAATAACTTGTACTTAATGCCTGCTTTGACTGGAAATTAGGTAACTGAAGGGTTATCTCTGACTTTTTTATTTTTTCACTCCATTTGAAAAGATTAGCTTCTTTACATTGGGTGAAAATTTATGATGAATGGATCAATAGGAATAGTCTAAAATGACTTGTAAATTTTTTGGGGAGATTTTATTGTGATAGGGACAATAGAGGTGATAAGAGCCTTTGTTTAAATGTACCGCTTGAAAACTGTTAAGGCTAGTTACTGTAAACATTAGCAAAAGCAAATACATGTTTTTTTTCTGGTTTTAAGTAATGAATGAATCATGCTTAACGTAGTTTAATGGAAAGAAACATAAAAAAAACATGCCATGCACACTACAGTGTGTCTTGGCGATGCAGCAACTAGAATACAGCACAGAATATAACAAAAAAAGTGTTGAAAATATCTCAAATGGGTTTTAATGTTTTCAGGAAAACGTGAAATTAAACCACATCACATTAAACATCATGAGTATAAACCGTTATATGTTTGTACGCAGTCAGAGGCAGAAAGAGGAGGAGAACAGAAGCCAAGCTGAGTCTGCTGCCTTTGATCGAAATTCAGGGAAGAATTTACAATTTGACGTGTATGTGTGTGTATGTGTGTGTGTGTGTGTGTGTGTGTGTGTGTGTGTGTGTGTGTGTGTGTGTGTGTGCGTGTGTGTGTGTGTGTGTCCTTGGAACATGCTGGGCTCCATGCCGAGGCCTCTCTAAATCTCTTCTTACAGATTTACAGCAGCTCCATTCACACCACTAACCAGAACACAATCACTTTCACAATCAGTACTGCCTTACAGCTGCGCACACACACAGGCCATCTGATGCTGAATCAACTATTAAGAGAAAATTTGAAAAAATCAGGGAAAGGCACACTATATCACAAATCACACTACACAGTGCACTGAATACTACATATAATATTGAGTGGTAAATAAAAACATCAGATTTTTTACCTTCACTGATTCTTCTAAATGTTAGTTGAATTCACCACAAACAGTAATTGTGCATTAAAATGTACAGAAGTGTGTTCTCTGTGGAGGATTTGTTAAAGTATTTTCACCTTTGCATACAGCTGTATCCAATAAAAGGTTTGCATAAAAAAGTTTAAAATTCAACTTTCGATTCTTTCAATTATTTATTTAAATGTGCTAGCAAGGGCAAACATGCCAGCAAGGAGATTTGTTTTAATAAAAAAAGAGATTCTTTTTTTGTAAGTAGTAAGAATAGAATTTTTCTGTGTTCTATCCAATGAAATTTTGGTGTGATGACTTAGTTTTTAGCTTTTCGTTGGAGTATCGATTGATATAGAACATTGCGATAGTATACACTAAACGTCAGAGAATTTAAAAGCATGTGCACAAACAGGTGAAATGCATTAAATTCTAATATGAAGTTCACAGACATACAGAGTTATAATCCAAGACAATCTCATTTAAATGTTAAATGTGTGACCTGATCCATCTTGTCAAAATGCAGTCCTTTTTTTATCACATGGGTCAAAGAGACATAAACCAGTTTTTTCACTTATGGAGTGAAAAGATTTCCTTTGGCGTCCTTGTCTTGGTTGGATTTGCATTAAAGGGGCCATACCCTATATTTGCTTTGCATTTTATTTCAATGGTTACATATATTTATGTACCAAAACAGTCATTATTAATTTTACTTGTGTTCAATGACAAAAATAATACATTCAAAACTAACTGTTTTTACAGGTTAGTTTCCATACATTGACTGAGGTATAAAGCACATTTTGAAACAATGTTTCCATGCTACATCAAAGTCTTTAGAGAGGAAAAATCAGCTTAAAATTAAACACCAATAGGCCGATATCATTCTAAGGGCTTAAGTGGCTTAATATAAAGACATAATGACACACATTAAAGGGTAAGTGCTCATGAAAATGTTCCTTTCTGACCGATCTGCGAGCAGTTTGGTTTTAACACATCTCATATACAGACTACTATGTAAGACTTCTATGTACTATGTGTTGGGTTGGAGAAACTGAAGCTAGCTCATTGTAGAAGAGACACTTTTGTTGAGGTCAAAGTGCGAGCAGATTTATGTGCGTGGACTGGACAATGTCACATCTTCACTCCAGCCCTTCCCACGGACCCCCTGGTGAGCCCACTTCGACGTAAACATGCAACTAACTAAACAGCTCTGCCAGCACCGCTGAAATGGCCGACAGTTTACAAGCTCAAAGACAACAGCTTCGCCATCAGCATGCAACTTCCCTCCCCCATGCCTCCTCCATGACACTGTCGTAAATTCCTTTCTCTTCTTTCTTGCTGTCTGTCTCATACATGCACAATAAGAGACCTCTAGTCCTTTCTATTTAATACGCACTCTAGAAAATAACGGTTTGGAGATATGGTTCTAGAAAAAAAAACCTTTAATTGGGAAAGAACCTTTACAGAAGCTTTTTTAAACTTTGAAAAGATTCTTCACACGTCTCATCTATTGGTTCTACAAAGTGCCATTCACTCAAAGGGTTTCAGGAAGCCAAAATTGGTTCTTCTATAGCATCGCCCCAAAGAACCTTTGTTTGGGCCTTTATTTATGAGTGAGCCAGTTTGCATGTAGTTTAAAAGATTTTAGATGCAGAATTCACACAAAAAATCTGAGTAGACTGTGCTACTAAAGGGTGTCTAAAAAGGTGCTCTATAGACAGTAACTCAGAAAAGACAAAAAAAAGGAATTCACTATTTTGGAAATTAAAAAGCCTTCATTATATTGCTGCTGTCCTAAGAAACCCTCATATCTCCAAAATATTAGATTTGTAGAACTTAGAAAAAGACATTTTGTTAATATAGCCAATGGGCTGGAAAGGAGATTTTATTTCAAGTCGTTTCAAACCATTTCTATTAGTCCATTCATCATGAAATGTTTATACATGTGACAGGCACATGGTTTCAAGTGTTGTTTTAGAAAAAAAAAACATAAAAATGGACATTTTGAAAATTTGCAAAAATTATAAAGCCAAATATAAGACTAATGTGTCCCTCTATTATGCTCATGAAAAAAATCTTGGATGGTTCTTCAAGGGTACTTTGGTAAAGAAAATGCTTCTATATCGCACCAAAAAGGCTTATTCTATTGTAACAAGCCTGACATTGTAACAATATCAGAAAAGGTTTTGGGTGCTACATAAAACCATTTTCAAAAATGTTCTATATAGAACAACTACAATAGACTTTCCATCAATCTGAAGAATGCTTCAATGATGCAAAGACCCCTTTAATCATGCAAAGTGTTCTTTGAGTGTTCGTAGATCTTTATACAACCATTTTCTTCACTAAGGAGTCCTAGAGGAAACATCATTTTTAAGTGTGTAGAAGAACCATTTTTGCTTCCTTTTAAAAACCATTTCTGAATTTTTGGAGTGTGAATGTGAAGAACCTTTTAAGGGTCTAAAGAACCTTTATATACATCATTTTAAGGGTTATTTCTAGAGCCATTACATTACGTGGAAGTTCTTTAAATTTTATAAAAGTTTTTCACATTCAAACAATTATATTTACACCAATGGTTCATCCATTGAAAGGTTTTTTAGGGAAAAAATGTCTTATTTTCTATGGCATTGGGCAAAGACCCCTATTTGGCATCATTGCTTTCAAGAGTGAAAGTCAGTTTTGACTCAAAAAAATAGTACTACTCATGCTTCTTTATGTTTTAAAGCAGACTTGTTGGAACAGCACTCTACCCAACCCATTAAATTCAAACAAGATTACCTGCTGGAGCAACACTATCAAAGAGAAATATCAGACAAGCACAGTGCCAATATGGCAGGTCTCACAGTGCTTACAAAAGGTTAAAATAATGTTGGCATGCTCTACCAATGACATTTACCAATAAAGAACACTGTATGCTAATTGAAAACTTCTAACAACACTAAATCCTTTTTCATTTCAAAATGATAATATCTTGGCATAGATTAGAAAAGCAACGCTCTGTGCCATGTACTGAGGATATATTCTATTCTGTCAGGGGGATATGCCATAAACTAGTGAGCTTCACACTTGTGTCATGCAGTAATTTATAGGTGTGGACTTGCTTACGTGGATGATTTGAATGGCTACTCTAAAAGAGGCTTTTGTGGAAAGCACAGTGAAATTAGCGGCGTGTGAAAAGAGAGGCAAGTCTTTCCATGAGCTTAAAAATAAACGCTGAAATCAGGCTGGATGTAAATTACAGAGTGTGTGGAAACTCATTTGGTCCTGCTCTCTCTTGATGGAGCCGGGAGGCAAAATGACAACAGCGGAAAGTTTCTGTGAGCGAGGCTGTGGCGAAGTGTAATTAGCGAGCCAAGACACAAACATTTCATCATGCTGGGCTGTTTCTCCCTCCAGTTCTTTCTGGCTAGCTCTCCTTCATGCCCTCATTTACTTCTACACACACTTTTGTTCCAAAACTGCTGGAGTAGCACGCCCAAAACTCCTTCTGGACTCAGAACAATAGTTTGGGGGGAAAAATGAATTTGCACAATTTTTCATCCAAATGCAGTTGATCAGCCAAGAAATGTTTGGTGTCCACCAATAGAGTTGGGATGTAATGGAATACAACTATTGGGAATGCATATTCAGAATACAGAGATTTGTAATAGCAATATAGTTGCAGTTACTTTTTACATGTTTTGGGGAATACTTTTAGATTACTTACACACAAAAATGTAGTATCATTGAAAGAAACACCATTATTGCTTGTTTATTAACTGTTTATAATCAGTGCATGGCATGCAGCATACATGCTTGTTAGACAAACTTTAAAGTTCAAATAACAGCTTGTTTACAAACTGCAGTTCCTGTTGAAGCCTGAGTGGACAGATAAATCAATGAGGCAAGTCAGGTGTTAATCTCAGTGTTACTGAGCTCTTTTGAGCAATGGTCAAAGGAATAATCTCAACAATATCTTCTATTTTGCCCAACCTTGTCCACCTTATAAAAATAAATCATCCTGTACATGCTTCAAACCATGTCGGGTTATTAAGTAATCCCATTAGACTTGTTTATCTTTATGAAAGTCAATATGAGATATATTAGAGGTGGGCAATATGATGTCATCATTATCTTGATAAAATATTTAATGATATGCTTTTTCTGAGCATATCACAGGAATCCACAACACTTCTAGATCACTGAAGGCTCTTAAAAATAAAGGTGACAAAATGGGGTGATTCCATAGAAAAAAACACTCACTGAATGGTTCTTTAGAGAACCATTTTTGTAAATGGGATATGATTGTGGAGAACCATTTTAAAGAACCTTCACATACTATAAAGGTTCTAGAAGGAAAGTTCTTTGAAACCTTTACCTTTAAACCTTTAAAAGTGTTTTCACGGGCACAAATCTCTTTTCAAACATGGTTCTTTGTGAAAACAAATATATGTAAGAGTATACATATAAAACAATGCAGATTTATAGTGTGTAAACAACAACCACTGTATAGTAACTGAATAAACCAAGTAACAAGTAGCTGATTGGATGTCAGCCAATTATACCAGTACATTATTTATTCATACCAAATGTTTGACTTTTTTCTAGATCTGTTTACAGCAGCACTATGTAAGATTTCATTGTTAAAACTAAAAGAAGTTGCATGACCGATTTAACCTGCCATAATATGGTACATAGATACTGCAATAATAATGATAAAATAATAAAATTTAGAAATCAGAGGTGTGAGGTCACATGCACAATCTATACAATGGCTACATGTCTAGGTCTCAAACACAAAATCAACATTATACTGATAAAAAGGTGATGACAGCATTAGATCATTCACTTACAACATTGGAAGACGTGTTTTCATTGAGTTCTCTTTAAATGCTGATTCACTGCAATCACAATCATCAGATTCATCCACTTGGGGATGCGGACCACCAGAGAGGTCTTCAGATACTCAAAACGTACATAGTATAGCTTTAAAACGTAAATTTTGCAGATGTTGTATTAAAAAAATGTTCATAGTTTGTACAGTCTTTTTTAAATGTCTTGTTGGCGTTCTTCAGTAGTTTGTTTTTGTGAATGTTGAAAAAACACTACAAAGTTTTTCCAAGCCGCTTCTCCTTCTGGGTCGCAGGGCTATATAGACCAATATATATTCAAAACTAAACATAAAAAAAGATTGAAAATATAAACTCTATCTAAATATTGACATAATATATATAAATTACATAATATGATATATAATACATTTCCTTACTGGTATACATGAAAAACTATGTTGTATGGCAAAGTAGTAGAAGTCATCTTGAAGTCTAATTTTTATATAAACAAGTCTATTGAAATTCCTTGATAACTCAGCATGGGGGAGGTGATATGCATGCAGTTTGCACAAAGCTAGTTAGTGGGTATAAGCGAACATTACTTCTCAGTTACATTAGCCTTGTAGTTCCAGCACAAAACTACAAAAGCAAACTTCAGACACCAAAGATGTCTTGGCTGATCTGCTACATTTGCAGTAAGGTGGGGAAACTGAGTGGATTTTATTTATTATTTTGTCAAAGTATTCCTTTATGAGTGCTAGTCTTGGGATAAATTATGCTATCAGTGGTAATTTTCCGTTCAATGTTGGCCAGAGCAGAAATTATGGTGATGTTCTTTGTCTTGCTTTCCTCATGCCTCTTTCTTAGTTTCTTTCTTTCCATCCTTCACTCACTTTCCAAATGTGCCATGGCCACAAACATGAAAAACATAAATCTGACCCCACTCCACCCCAACCCAACCGCATACACACAAGCACACACCCATACACCCACACATTGGCATGGTATTCTCTCCATGAGGAGTGGACCATGTGAGGCCTGGACAGCTTATATTTGCAAAGTCGTTTATACATACTGCAGTTAGGGGATTGACTGACGGCTGTCATGTGGCAGGAGAGGGTTGTAAGCTGTATTTGACTTGGCTTGAGAAAAAGTGTGACTATTCTCAGACAGAATAGAGAGAAGTAGAGAAAGAGTAAGACTGAGTAGTGGAGGGGTTGGGAGGTAACCTCCAGACTGGACGTGTTTTTCTGTATGAAGGCCACTGCGAGAGAGGAGACATGGGAAGTGGAGCTACTGTTTTTAGGCGCAACACATGCTGATGTGTGAAAATAGTCTGAAAAGGCTGGGGGGGCATGTGTGAGAGCAGAGAGAAATACAGCAATCAAACTGAGGGCAGGGAAGTTATTAGGTATTTTTGATGAGTTTGATATATTTGAGGACCATCACATAAATAAACTTTTCACTCATAATACAAACACTAAATAATACATTCATAATATAAGTTTGTCCCTCTCTGGCTAGATCTCTGTCTGTGCACCCTTTTATTCCTTTCAGTCTAGTTTTCTGCACACATTCTTGTCAATGACTAAAGTTCAAGACGAATTATTCACATCATGTCTAGGGATCTCTAGGAATGGACAATGTGATGATATATTGTCATTATGGTGGTAAATTATGATACAATACACCTTTCTGAATACATCACGGGTAGGACTAATCAATGACAGTCTGTAAACAACAACCAGCCTACAGCAACTGCATAGCCTGCATAGCCACAAATAGCAAAGTGCACGCAGCTCATTTATCTTATTTTTACAAATTGTTTGATTTTCTTACTGTTCTTCATTAAATAGCATATTTGGTGGCAATACTGTGTTGCTGGTGCTTGTTGTCGCTATATTTTCACCATATTAAACCATTGATTTTACAGTAAAATTAATTCAAACATTGTGTTCATATTATTTAGCAAACTGTTTTTAATTTCAAAATGATTCATCTCTAGTTCTCCATCAGTTCCCTTTCCTTCTTGTCTTTTTTTTGTCTTTCTTTATTGTCTTTAAAGCATCGTCATTAGCTTGTCAATCATTGCTGATATTTGATTATATCATCTAAGGCCTAATCACAATGTTATATTTTTGCAGTGTTGTCCACCCTTTTTGTATTCCTTTGGATGTTTCTGGTAGATGGAGCACAAGACACAAATACCTAGAACTGACACTGGGACGCTGGTCTCTGTAACATCACCATTCTCCCATTCCAGACTGCACAGATGTTCATGCATCCCCCCCCACTGCTGGTGGATAATTAAACCCCAATCACCCCACTCTCAGGTGGGAGTGCACCACTTCTGGAAAAAGCAAGGGTTATTTCCAATTTTGTGGTTACTGGCAAGGTGCCGATCATCGCTTAGCATTTATTTACCAGCTTTATCCAATTAAACTAGCATTTTTGAAATCCAGTATGTTTTGGAGGGTGTTAATAGTGCTAGGCAGTATTGATAAAATTCAACATCATGATATTTTCCAAACATTTCATGACACAATGGAATTGGACGATATTTATCTCTATATTTATAAAATATAGAAGCCCTGGTTCTGAGTACTAGTATCGCATGCTAAAAGAATATCTGAAAACCTGACAATGCTTTGTTTTGAATTAAAATTACAATCACACACATAGTGACTGGCGATATGGCAAAAATATAACTGCATAATATATGTCATTATATAGATTTTTTTTCTGGCTTCTGAAATGTTGTAACAAGCAAAAAAAGAGCCAGTAGTGCCACATTTTAAAAGACAAAAAACATCAAAACCTTTCACATACAGTGCTACACTAAACCCAATTAAACAGGAAACAGTTATACAGCATACAGTGACATACTGTGATATAATATGTTGCCCAGCCCTACATACACAGTATCGTAAATAGTTTTATGTATATTAAACCAGCAAATTACATATATTGCAGTTAACTTTGTTTTGCTACGTATCAATACTGCTAATACCAAATAATCTTTTTTTGTGTATACCAATAATGGTGCTGCAGTACAGATGATATATCACCCAGCACTATGTGCAATTATTTTGCTGTTGGACACTCAGATACATCCATTATGAGGTCTAACTCGCTTGTTTTTGGAGTTAAAAAAGAAAAAAATCCACATATGAACATATAGTATATAATGCCTATAGTGGCTGAAATGGTTACAAAATCCTCTGTTGGTTTCTACTTAGAGAATACAATCTAACATTAAAAATTCAATCATTTATGCAGTTAAGAGCTCTAACATTACTTGTATATAGGTTAGCACAGATCCGCAAAACGTGGTGAATGCTAATTCTGTGCTGGACAGGCTCATTTGTATCACACGTTCCTATTGGTCCTGTCTCAAGGGCCCAAACTGTGTGTTTATATTAACAGTAACCTGCTCTAATGTGCTCCCAGTTCTCTCAAAGTAGTCTCAGAAGAACACTGTTGGTCTCCATGGTACAATGCATGAAGCTAATCTGAGCTAGCAGCGAGTCTCAGAACAATGTCAATCATTTAGCTGAAATTATGTCAAGGCTAATCCAACGCAGAACAATTGCACATTCACACTGTGCAAAGGTTCACTCAGAGCATGAGCTTCATCTCTCTATGGTTCTGAATCATTCAGGCATGTGATTTCTGAATACTTTAAAAGGAAAGAACAAAGCACTTTGTGTGCCATCAACAAGCCAATGTTCACCTTACCCATTCACATGTGAGAGTTAAAAATGTAGGAGTCCGGCACAGTTACCTGAAAAGCACAAAACCAGCTCATGTGTCTTCAGAATAGCAGAGTTTATTAGCTTTTACAGGCTTTTTCAATAATATCTGTTTTACAGACAGGCTTATAATTGTGGTTCGGAGGACATATAGCTCTGTTAACAGTAATGGTGCAAGCAGCAATTCAGATAAGGAAATGGAGGTGGAGAACTCTTTTCTGTCCACATCTATTCATCTATAGGTATCAAGAACACTATGTAAGATGCAATATTTAATATAACATTACAGCTTTTTCCATTTTCAACCTGTTATCACTTCCAATCTCAGAAAGAGAGAAAGCTTTTGTTTGCAAAGGGTTTGCTAAGATTGACTAAAGTCTTGTGCACCAAATCCACCCGATAATCTTAAATAAATAAATAAAAATACATAAATAAACTTCCAAATTTATTTAAGACACAGATATAATTGCAGTTGTCTATAGATTACATTAGGTATTGGCTTTTGTAGTCTTTTCTATTATTTTCACTCATGTTGATATTAGTTCTGTAAAAATAGACTCATAATAAAAATGTAAAAACAAACAAAATTACCTCCCTAACAGAAGTTTTGAAATGATTAAAACTGGTTCAAATAAAAAAAGTAGAAAACACCATCAGCTAAAATATTACAAATAATAATAATAATAATAATAATAATAATAATAATAATAATAATAATAATAATGATGATGATGATGATAATTATTATTTTTATTATTATTATAGTAAATGTGCTTGTCTATATCCGAGATTTCTTGGCCTGGTGAAAATGGAGAGGGCATTCTGAAAACTGAAATCATAAATAAAGACTAAGTAAATCGTGGTTTTAACGGCCTGATATAGGCCTCGTTATTCTACAGTGGGCTGTTAGGTACAGAAAAGTAAAATAACCGCTCTTTAAGCAGATCGAAAGCAAAGCGTTTTAACTGCGGAGTTCGTAAATTTTTATTTCCCTTGTAAAGTCGCGATGGTCTATGAAACCAGCCTACATAACTCGAATCTAAACATTTGGCAGTAACACGTCCAACTTTAAAGCCCTGGCGAGTCTCGTCTCGTACTTTCCCAACATGAAGCCGCTGATGGTTTTAATGGCCCAAAGCAGGCGGATGATGGATCACGACTTACCAAACAAAAGTCCACTTTGCTCCCTCGTGAAACGTGACCTCGGAAACAAAAACTACGTAGGATATCGATTCTGTTTCTTTTGAGACTCCTTTTGCTGTTTTCTGAGTGTGATCTGGAGGGTGTGCCTGACAACTGCTCCAACTTTTTTGACAGACTTGCGACGGACGCGGCTCCCTCCTGGAGGAGAAGGAGAAAAGGTCTCCTCGTCCGCGGTCTCTCAGCGCCCCTCGCTTTAGCCTGCAGGCTAACAGCTGCTCCGGCTCGGCTCGGCTCGGCTCGGCTGGGATCGGCTCGGCTCAGCTCTCCTCAGCGCTTCTCGATGAAGCTGCACCAACAACAGCTGTGCTCGCCATTTTTGCTTGCTTCTTTCTTTCTTTCTTTCTCGTCATTTTACCGTTAAAGCTGTCCTTTTCTTCTGTGCTGCAGATTCAGAGGTTAAATGTCCTGTCAGGTGCTTCCTTAAATAATTCTCTTGGACACAGTAGAGGTACTCAGGGTAACTTCACTAAACACAAAATATCCTCGTCCAAGTATAAACATACAGCATTTGGTTTAAGGCTGTTATTATTCTTACGCAGATAATTCAGTGAGTTTTTTTAAAGTGGCTCATAAACCCCAGTAATATTAAATGTTTGACTGTTGTAGACTTTTATACGTTTTCTTAGGCATTTATAATTAAAAAAAGACAACAACTGCACTCTGATATAACGCCGTTAAACAGTCTGCTGGTCGGTAGGCCTGTGTAAGACTGTGGACTAAACGACGAGTGAAATTATATTGACTCTTCCCCATCACACGCGCAGTAATGATGCTAGTGTTTGTGCGATTTCCTCATTAATATTTGAGACTTTCTCAAACTGCAGACATACACTGAACTACTCTCGCCCTCTTTTAACACAGATAAATTGAACTGCAGAACCACCGTGTCTGACAACAACTGGAGATGCTCATCTCATCAGTGTTTCAGCCATAATGATGTCGTGCTCCAGATTTTAAGACCAAGGCTATTCGCACAGACAAGACTAGGCGTTTTTTCACGTTCCCTTCAGTGTAACGTTCGTTAGTTTTTGTTAGTTGTGTTGTAGTATATGTGTAAAAGTCGCTACGTCCATGTCAGCAAGAACAGGTGAATAAAATAACGAGAGGACTTAAACTGTAGTCCATCTTTAGTCCAGTCCTGTAATCAGGGTTGGTGAAGTGGGTGTAGTTCTCCTGCCAGCAGCTGGGTGGCGCGCAGTTTCCTGACCCATCAGACCTTGCAGGCAAAAAAAAATCTTTTATGAGTTCCTGCATTTCAGGTACCGCTTTACTCGTTTTGAACACGTCATCCAGTAACAGGATTATGTTTTGTTTTCGTAATTCTCACTGAAAATATGACCCCCCCCCCTCTCTCTCTCTGTCGCTGTTTCTCTCTCTATCTGTCTCTGTCGCTCTGTCTCTCTCTCCCTGTCTCTCTCTCTCTCTCTCTCTCTCTCTCTCTCTCTCTCTCTCTCTCTCTCTGTCTCTGTCGCTCTCCCTGTCCCTCTCTCTGTCTCTCCCTCCCTCTGTCTCTCTCTCTCTCTCTCTCTCTCTCTCTCTGTCTTTGTCTCTCTCCCCATCTCTGTCTCTCTCACTCTCTCCCCTGTCTCTCTCTATCTCTCTCTCTGTCCCTCCCTCCCTGTCTGTCTCTCTGTCTCTGTCTTGCTTGCTCTGTCTCTCTCTCTCTCTCTCTCTCTCTCCGTTTCTATCTCTGTCTCGTTCTCTCCCTCCCTGTCTCTCTGTCTCTGTCTTCTTCTTCTCTCTCTCTCTCTCTCTCTCTCTCTCTCTGCCTGACTGTCGCTCTCTCTCTCCCTCTGTCTCCCTGTCTCTCTCTCTCTGTCTTTGTCTCTCTCCCCATCTCTGTAGTGGGTAACATCTCTGCCTTCTACGCTGAAGACTGGGGTTCAATCCCCACCTGGGCAAACACCCTACACTATACCAATAGGAGTCCTTGGGCAAGACTCCTAACATCACCTTCGCCTACCTGTGTAACAATAATCAAATTGTAAGTCGCTCTGGATAAGAGCGTGAGCCAAAAGCCATAAATGTAAATGTCTCTGTCTCTCTGTTGCTCTCTGTCTCTCTGTCTCATTCTTTCTCTCTGTCTCTATCTCTGTCTCGTTCTCTCTCTCTCTTCGTCTCTATGTCTGTCTCGTTCTCTCTCTCCCTGTGTCTGTTTCTCTGTCGCTCTCTCTCTCTCTGTTTCTCTTTCTCTTTTTCTCTCTCTCTCTCTCTCTCTCTCTCTCTCTCTCTCTCTCTCTCTCTCTCTCTCTCTCTCTCTCTCTCTCTCTCTCTCTCTCTCTCCATCAGAGAAGATCTAAACACGCAAAGCTGAAGATTTACGCCTTCCTGATTAACGCCAGGGTTAAAACGAATCAAGTCTTGTAGGATGAGTGAGAGGATCTGAGAAAAGATTTAAACAAAAATAATATCTCTCTGTCTCTTTCAAGCACACAGGTTAACCCATTCTTTGTGTGTATTCTCTGAGTTTCCTTGAGCTCAAATATGTAGAAAGTGTTTTTTTATCAATTATTTTAAATTCAGTTATAACAAAACAACAGGAGATCCCAATTTCATTTGAAACAAAATGTGTATATTATAAGTTTTTTTATTTTAAAATTATAGCATAGAAATAATTTACTTACTTAATGAATAATTCAAGATGTAACTGTACAAAATATTACTTTAGACCAACCAGAACTAGTTTTGTAGCACTTTTCCTCACCATACTAACTTCATTTGCTAGACGGAAATGTGTTAAAATTAAAGCCAGATCCTTAACTGTCTTAGCTGTAAAATTTCTATGCAACAGTTTTATCATTTATATTCTAAATCATTATTATTGTCTATCAGCAGGCCTACAATAACATTTTCCTCATACAGCTCGTAATAAACACTTGTTCCTGAGCTTCAAGGCCTGCATATGTAAATCCCACATAAACTGAAGCAGCATTTGAGCTTTTGTTAACAGAGACAGTGTGTTTGGTGTCTCAAAATGAGAACGTTTAACAGGCGTTAGGATGAAGTATCTTCACGTGAACATATTTAGAAGTGCTTTCTTTAAGCAGTGATCTGAACGTCTTTCCTTTTGAAAAACTGAATCATTTATTCTCTCAGTTGTGATGCTGAAAAAAAGAGGAAGAATAATTAGTAAATAAATGCATTTGCAGCACATAAATATAGAATATGAAATACCTTTTCCCTCCCTTTTTATTCTTCATCTGTTTCTCACGCCCCACGCACGGAGTGAGTAATATGTAGTGGCAGATCATAGAGAGTTATATCACTCCACTAAACGGACAGTTCATGTGGCAGTTTATCTAAAACTAATGCAGAGTAAATCTAAATCTACCTGTTTACTTTTATATGCACAATAAGACTTTTAGTGCTACCAAATATCCCGATTCTGGTACTTTTAAAAGTAGCGATGCTGCCCATAAACCCGTGCGCTGAGCTAAGTCTGCTGCAGGCCTGGTACAAGACTTATTTATAGCCCGAAGAGATCCGGACACGTGGCGTTAGACGGAAACAGTAAATCCGTGTCTTGTCTGGGTGATAATGACGGGATATCAGAAAGAGAAGTGGGGAGGAGGACTGTCAAAGCTGATGAACTGACAGAGCAACATAAAATATTTATGACCTCGAAGCTGCTAATGAGCAGCAACTTGGTCCCAACGACAGTTATAAGACATAACAAGTTGTTTATTGAGCGTATGAGAATGAATAGGCTCTGATATGTAATGACTGATTCTCAGCGTCTATTACAGCAGAAGTTTATTGTAACGAGGAGGTTAAATGCCCGTTTTCTACAGCAGGTGGCGCAGCGCTGTCCGTGTCTCAGTGTGTTCACAGCCAGTCTCTCTCTCTCTCTCTCTCTCTCTCTCTCTCTCTCTCTCTCTCTCTCTCTCTCTCTCTCTCTCTCTCTCTCTCTCTCTCTCTCTCTCTCTCTCTCTCCATCAGAGAAGATCTAAACACGCAAAGCTGAAGATTTACGCCTTCCTGATTAACGCCAGGGTTAAAACGAATCAAGTCTTGTGGGCTGAGGGAAAGAGAGGATCTGAGAAAAGGTTTAAACAAAAATAATAATAATAATAAAAACGAAACGTTCATCAGAAACACCCGTTTACCTTTAGAAACGCGTATAATGAATAGTGCACTACAATTATATACACTATAATTATATACATTGAAGTGTAGATCCTTAATTTTTTATAAATAGCATTAAATATAAGTTAATGTCAGGTTACATATCATATATATATATATATATATATATATATATATATATATATATATATATATATATATATATATATATATACATATAATCAATTATCATAACTTTTGGATGAGTAACAGCCTACGTATTTCATATGTAAGATTTACAGTGAAGTCAGGAGTTATAGCTGGCACTGCATTAAAAATATGAGTAGGTATGACTTGTTTGTCCATCATTAAAAAATGTAACAGGGTTCAATTAAAACGACATGTAATCATTAATGCATTATTACACGAAAAATACAACACCAACAACGATAATAATAATATTAATAATAATAATAATAATAATAATAATAATAATAATGGAAAGCACATGAATTCACATGCATTGCTCTATCACCGAAATTTTACAGACCTATTTTCATGGCTCTCTAAGCAGGTGGCCAAATGCATGACACTATGAAATCATAATAACTCACTTAGACTCATTTTTATGTTCAGAATTGTTCATGGACATCCATACAAGTTTTGACTGACGTGAGTCCAAATTATTAAAAAAAAAAAAAAATCGCAAATAGACCATTTTAAATGATATTTGGAAAACTCTCACAATAAAATTATGAAACGAAACACATTTTTTGGCAACAGTCATTCAATAAACATGGCCTTCACTGAATTAAATATGTTCATTATGTCAGTTTGATGAATAATGAAAAACAAATCTATGTGATACGTGATGGACTTTGAAGTGCAGTAATTTATCATTGCCGCATTTCTTATTATTTATTGTTTATTTTTCGAATGCTACATTAACTTCATTGCACTAATACTGGATTTATGTACGCGGACTGTGTGTCATATAGTAGCCCTGCTTAAGTGAGTCCGCCATTAACTAACGGAATTGAGAGCCGCTCAAAATTTCCTCAGCCTGAAGAAGCAGCAGTGTCAGCCGGTGCTCAGCATCTTGTGATGGCCTTTCTGGAGCTGTTACAGCAACGTTTCTCTGCCTAACAGAGGAGGAATGGTGAAACAAGAACATTTCGAGCTGACTTTGGAGTGATTTTCTTGAAGGCTATAACGCTTCAAAATCCCGAGTAGTAACAAGAGCCCTATGAAGTGATTTCCGGATGAACCTAGCAAAGAAAAGGTAGATTATGAATTTTGTTTAAAAACAGCTTCAAAAGGAGTTTTACAGCCATGTATTGCCTCCTGCATTCCTGCTGAAAGGGTTATTACAAGAAATTGATGTTTATTTTTGGTTTAAAACGTTACTTTTTTGTGATTTGTGAACTATGAAAGCGCGGCCTAGCGGAAGGTTAGTTAGTTAGCGTTAGCTAGGTTAGTTAACAGGTAAGCTAGTTAGGTTAGCTACCTACCTAGCTTTAGGTTAGCTGGTTAACGGATTTCATGTAGGTCAGCTAACGCTAGCTAGCTGTGTTAACGTTAGATACCTGGGCTAAAACGGTGCTTTCCGACGATTCTAATTAATTGTATGTCCGTTTATACGTTAAGTTATTATTCTGCGGTGTTTATGTGGCGTTGCACATGTTATTTTCGGTTGTACTTGTCCTTTCCTGCCAAGTTCTTCACTAACCGATAATTAGTTATAGGAGACGTGACAGTGAAAAATGACTTAAAAATATGTTAAAGGAGGACAGCAGCACGGACCCTTGTGCAGTTTGTGTAGATAAGAATTGTGCTAACTTAGAGCCTTTTAATGAGGACTACTTAATATGATAAAAAAATCTCATTAAGAAGGCCAAACAAAATGGAGAAGAGGGAGGTAGTGGACATTATTATGGGTAACGTTATTCCAAACAGTAGATGACGTTTCAAAGGTAGAAAGTACAGGACTAGAAGTAACTTTCACTGCAAGTGTGCAGGCGTTTGAATTTGTGGTCTCTATGTCGTCTCTCAGGCCTTGGTTCCTTTTATTGACATGTATATGTTGTGCCTGTTTGCTCTCAAGTAGTTGGTATGTAGTGTGCAATGTTTACATTCACAACGCACTAAGACTGGCTCCGGGGTTTGGTTTAGAGTGTGCCATTACGCTTGTGTACATTTGTCTGCTCTTCTACTTTAAAGTGGAACTGATTTTTGCACAATTACACCACTAACATGTAAACAAAGTAATTTAGACCTCAGATTTAGTGCTAGCAACATGGCATGTAAAACCTGGAAGATAATAGTAGGTTCACAGGTTTTGGGCTGTAAATGAAAAAAAAGGCTACACTTTTGTTGTGGACATCACAAACCCTGGTTCCTATCTCTTGTAGGAAACTACAAGTCAATAAGTTTATTGACAGTTCACCATTTCAGACCACACCACTCATCAATTCATGTTTGGAAAAAATAGTGGAATTCCCCTTTAAGTGCTCCAAGGTGTGACAGGCATATGCATGTACTGTTTTATGAAGACAAAAATGTACTCTAATCCTATTTTATTATTACAATAACATGGGGAACTGCAGGTTTGTTTAGCCTCAGGCTGTCTTCCTCTCTCAATTAGCGTGAAAGACCACCTGCAGAGAGGTGCATGTGGTTGAACAGATATCCAATTTACAGTAGCAAACACAAGTATGGTTCTGATTGATAAACAAGGAAACTCACATAAACGTCTATAGGCACTATAAAAAGGACAAACATACATGCCATGTCAGCTGAGACAGATCTATTAGAATATGTGAGATAAGTACATGGACATATTTGGCAGGCAAAGTTGAAGTCTTTTTCTGTTTTTTTTTTTTTTTTTTTTTTTTGGCCTTTCTAAAGTTTTTTTCTGCTTTTCTATTCGTTCTTTCCTCCTTGCTTCATTTGCTTCCTTTCTCCAGGCTCTCTTGATATGCTCCATCAGGGCTTGGATTCGTAAAGAATATGACATCAGCACTACTAGTTTAGGCTTTGATAGGTCACAAAAGCAAATCTCTGATCATTTGTTTATGAAGAGCAACCAGTAACAGACTCTCTATTTTTTCCTTAACCCTTTGATACTGAGGCCAAAAATGTCTGTTTCTGGCTTTTAATTTACTCTTTATTTTTAATAAGTTGTTTCACATCTTAGTGCTTCTGTTTATTTTGTTATGGGAAAAAACATGACCAAAATGCTTAGATATTTATTTTATTTGTGATTCAAACTACCATTTTGAACGGTCCAACATATGAATTAGGAGTGTAATGATTCACAAAATTCATTTTTTGATATAGTACAGTGATGTCTCAACGCAAAAATTAAGAGCGGCTGAAAATAGTTTAAACAACAGTTATAATTTAAAGTGAAAAACTGTTACTCTAGCCACAGGCTAACATGCTAGTCACAATTCGCTGTTATGATGCATCCCAACACGAGGCATTGTAATTCAGTTACAATATGAAACACATACTAATATTCCTTTTTTTAGCCATATGGTTCTTGCTTGTAAATGCATTGCAGAAGTGTTAGAATGTATTGCCAATAAAAGCAGCTTACAGTTATCTGTCTCTATCAGCAGACAATGGGCCTCATTCATCTATATCTTCGTAAGTTTTTCTTAAAGTTGTTCTTGAGAAAGGTCCTAAAAAAAGTCTACGTCAGATTCATGACATGTTATTAAATGGCAGAGTTGTTCACAGCCTTGTGCTCTTGAGTGTGTATAGATTCTGTTCTTACCTAAGAACAAGTCCCAAAAAGAAAACATTGGTGAATGTGAGAATCTTCGTGAAAACTGTGTAAGTGGGGTTTTAAGAATACATTTCTTCTAAAGAACGGTTGGTGAATGAGGCCCATTGAATACAGATTATTCTGTAACATTATTTAAAGAGAACCTCAGTATTATGGACACTCAAGATGAAGTGATACAGTATACATTACTGTATACTTTTCCCTCTCCTCTTTTGTGCCTTTTTGGGATGATTAATTATTTCTAGCTTCTGTATTGTGTGTGCCAGTATCAACATGCCGTATCATCAGGTACACAACACAGCCTCCCTACTGTGAGTCATGGCTGTGCTATATAATTACATTGTATGCAATCCATATGCTGCTTTAAGATGTACAATTGCTTCCAAAATAAAATGGTAGCAGATGAATGTGTGTATAACTCTAAAAACATGCCTTCTCTCTCTGTACACTTTGCAGATGCGCACAGCACTTGGCACAGTGCTCTTGATTTGTGAGCTGTCATCCTTGCTCCAAGACGGAGAGAGAGCATGCAAGAGAGAGAGGATGAGGAGGAGGAGGAGAAGGAGGGGGAGGGAAGGAAGAGAGCAACTGTCTTTTGGTTCAAAGGTCAGTCTCATTTTTTAGCTATTGGGCCATGGGGTCAGATTAAGGGTGCTTTCACGGGTGTAAGGGACAGTGGGAGCCTTCTGGTGGGTGCCATGCTGAAAGATAGGCAGCATCTTTGTGTATTCATCCCAGATTTGAAGATGTGTCCTGCTTGTTCATTCTTTTAGGTACTGCCATTTAGTTGCCTGTTCATTCATTTAGGGATAGTATTGGACAGTGTATAGTCCATAATAATATACCGCTGTGGGTTTTAGCACTACTGATAACATAGTTAATTGCAATGCATTAGTTGGATGCTTCAGATTGTTTTGAAATTTTGAATTTGTGGATCTTAAGTCACAATTATTATGTAATCGCCCAACAACAGCAGTTTGAAGTACTATTTACACAGTTAATTTCAAAATTAGATTTTCAGATTTTACCCTTTTTTGTGTTTATCAGCTGGATTGAGTCAAATAGATAAAGAATAAATATAATCTGACATTTATTGAGGCACATCGTCAGTCTCAAATATTTTAACTTCTGATTTGTGTTCCAGCACGCTTAGACGGCAGCAGTGAGTAGTGTTTGTTTATTTGAACTTGTGCTATGTTTTTTTGTCAGATGGGAGCTACTAAGTATAGACAACTTGCAAGCAAGATATGTCATATGTAAAAGTGAGATATGTCATATATAAAGTCATATGTAGAAGTAAATACCCCTGGTCAAATGGCATCTTTTGTTGCTGGTGTTATTTTTTCAGCAATTGTTGCTGCACATTGTCTGTTTTGTGCTGATTGTAACATATTTAAAAAAAAATACAGTATAAATTGTGCCATCACTTTGGCACAGGCAACATTTTTATGTATTTTTTCTTTCCTCCTAATATGTTTACTTCAGTGAATAAACAGTAAGTGTGCATTATGTACAGAAGTATGTTCTCTGTAGATGGTGTGTTAACTTATATTTCTACTTAGACCATAAACAATTCATGTAGCAGGGCAAAGGCCTCCAAACTTTTGTGTGGATGACACTAGCTACTCATCTGACTTGGCCACGATACTGTGCACTTTAGTAGCTACAAAGAGAGAACAAGAAAGGACAAATTATTAATCAGAATTATTTTATGATTGTGACCGGCCTAATGGGTTCATTAACTGTGTTAATGCAAACATAACTATCAGACATACCTGCATATGGAAAACTATCATGGTATTGAATTTGATCAATACCACCCAGTGCTGGTTTCACATGCTGGCATTGTGCAAGTGCATATGGCAATTCGAGGCATAGTTGAAGCAGGACAGGAGGATTTGCCACCGGCCTTTAGTTGTCTTCCTGTTTTAAAACTAAATATAGCCCCCAGGCCTGTATCGTGTGTGTGTGTGTCTGTGTCTATGTGTTTTCAGAGGGAGCGGTCTGTCAAAAGGAAATGGTCTTCTAGTGAAGAGGAATGTCGGGTTAGCAGAGCAAGAGCAGGGGTTTGACTGTGTGTGTCTGTGTATGTGTGTGTATGTGTGTTTTGTATTTGACCGCGTTATGACCTCCCCTGGGTGCCCCCTTACCTCCCCTTCACCCCATCCTCCCATCCTTCACCTCCGCTGCCTTCTCTTCATCCCTCCTTCCACAGCAGACTGATGGGCAGAGGGCCTCTGACATTCTTCTGTTGAACACGAACACACACACACACACACACACACACACACACACACACACACACACACACACACACACACACAAAGGGCATGTATGACCTCTCAGTAACCCTCCTTAACCTAGCCATGACCCTTGTTGGAATGCTAAATAGGTTTTAACACAGACATAAACAAACAGATGATTACTTATATGCAGTATTTATAATACTCCTATTATTTTGCACTGGCTGAATTTGTACTGTAATTCTTAATGCTGTTTTACTCCACATTGTGTGAAAAGATGCCACAGGAGAACAGGGTTTGCTTTTTGAAAATCATTTTAAGTCAGTAGTTGAAATCATATTTGTATTGATAAATCAATGATAAATAATTGCAATTGGACAGATGTTTAGATTTTGGCAATATTTCAAACTAATATGTGATGTATTTATTTTATTCCACAAGAGCAGAACTTTTAGATGACAGTTGGCTACTGTGTAAAAATATCAGCAATTCAATGCATTTGTAATGTCACATGTCTCTGTAATGTTAATCCAGGTACATGTAGTCCCAGTTTCCCCTTTTTAATAAATGTTTATACGTTAGCATTGGCAGATATGTACATGAAAAATGTTGTGTATCAGCACTGGCCCACAGTTCCCATAATATTGTATCCTGTTTTAATCCATAATAATTTATATTGCTCTGGATAGGAAAGCTGAAGTTTTAACCTCCAAAATGCTGTATATCCATTTGTAACAATTTTGATTATAACAAGTTCTTGAAAAGAAGAACAGCTTACAGTTTTCTTTCTGCTTTGTATTTGTTAATGTTGTGCCTAGAATACTTGAAAAACTGTTAACTGCAGCAAAATATTTTATTTCAATATTTGGAAGCTATGCTCCTTTGAGAGGGGTTTTGATCTGCCCTCAGTCCGCATGAAAACATTGGCGTAATTTTAAACGTATTGGTGAAGCAGCCATTTGACAGCCTGATATTTAAATTGTTATTACTTAGGCAGCTCTGCTCTGCTGTGATATACAGCACTGAGAACTTTCTAGCAGGCCAGAATCCCAACCACTAGATAGATTCTTTAATTAGGGAGACCATTGTTTGGAGAGTGATGCCTCCCTGTTCCCTTTCACTTGTTGTACAATAGCCGGATAAATGCATGCGCAGTAAGGATGGGTGTGGTTATTTGATTATACACAAACAAATATCAAACCTTCTTTGTTTCCTTTTTTATAACAGTACAGAATATGCTAAAATGTGGACATTAAATACTACAAATGCTTAAAATGTCCACCTGTAATTAGCCCTATTCATTATTGTTTGAAATGAAAACAAACTTAGTATATCAACTCAGCCAAGACTGACTCTAGGGTGTGTGTGAGTGAGAGTGTGTGTCTCTGCTTTTCTGGTGATCAGTGGCAGAAGTTGGGGAGTGTGTACAGTGAGCTTTCAGTCTGGTATTTGTGCTAGATTTATTAATGGTGTGTAGGCGAGTGGGGAAAGTTAACTGTGGCTGCAGTGTGGTTACAGACACTACAAGGGCACACATGGACACAATGAACAGAAGATTCATCATATGTACATGCAGAAGCTGCACACGTACATGTTTGTTTTTATACCTTGTCAGAACGTGGGGTCATATGTATGTCCCATATGTATAATTCAGATTCAGATTCAGATTCCTTTATTGATCCCAGGGGGAAATTGCAGTTGTTACAGTTGCAGCCATTTATGTAAAAAATAAACACTTTACTAATAATTTAAGACAATATATAGAATTTACAGTATGTACACCAGATTTAAGTACTCTACACACACAATTGTTGTTATTGCACATATGAACAGTTTTTTGAATCACACACTGAGGGAGGAGTTTGATGGCCACAGGTAAGAATGACCTCCTGTGGCGCTCTGTGGTGCATTTTGGTACGATGAGTCTTGAGCTGAATGAGCTCTTGTGTCTCATCACCGTATCGTAGAGTGGGTGGGAGCCATAATAGGTATAAGTACATTTATATGTAATGATAATATCTGTATCGAACATTGAGTTATTCATTTTTCAGTACAAGGAAAAGCAGAAAAATATGTTGAAGAAAAAGTTACGTAGAAGCCCCAACAACTAAATATAATTTTTTCCAATACTCAGTGTGCCCACATTTTGCCTTTTTGTTTTTTCTTAAATTGATTATTGAGAAAAATCTGTCAGATTTATGACATGATCTTAAACTCCAGAATTGTTCGCACCTTTATGTTTTTAAGTGCATGCAGATTCTGTTCTTACCTAAGAACAAATCCAAAATAAGAACATATCGGAATCTTCATACAGACTGCAAAGAAATGTCTTCTTAAGAACATTGGTGAATGAGGCCCATTGTCTGTTTCTCATGATTCAAGTAATCCCAAACACATTTACTGACAGTCTTGCCTCTGGAGTCTCCAGTCCATTATTCTGAGAACACCAGCATCTTATTTTTAGAGTTACATTGATATTGTATTACTATTGACACTGATACTGGCACTTATCGGTATCGGTGATGGGGATACCAATACTTATGACTGATACCATGCGTACTGACTTATGCATGCATGAACTTAACACCACTTCAACCATGTGGTCTCACAAGTAGCAGTAAATGCTTAGGGCAAAATCTGTAACAGCAGTATTTCATGGAAAGGCGTTTAGGAATTCTTCCTGACCTATTGGTTGGTCACAAATACATCAGATAACACAGCATAAAAACAGTATAAAACATGCTAACGGGAGCACCTTACCTGAATGGCTGAGCCTGGCTTCTTTTAGTAATCCCTCATCTCTCCCTGTTTAGTCATTTACAGTTTATCTTAATGTTAGTCTAGGTAGTCTGCTCAACCTCTGCTACTGATAGTTTGAATGACTGATCTTTACTCTCACTCAAATAAACAAACAGTACACACTGATGCCCTCTAAAGGTGTTACAGCAAATGTCAGAAGTTAAAATTTAGGCAAGATGTTGGTTACTTTGTCCAACTTCATGTAAGTACTTGCATAACACAGAGGACATTATTATTATTATTATTATTAGTAGTAGTAGTAGTAGGAGTAATAGTAGTAGTAGTAGTAGTAGTAGTAGTAGTAGTAGTGTTGTTGTTACATGAAGGACACACACACTTTTTCTTGGGCTAACCCTGCACATTATCTTTAACTTCAGTAACCAAAGAAATGGCTTCGGCCTTTTATAATAAAGTTCAAACTCAGGGCCATTTTATTGGTCATAAAAGAGTAAATTTTTCTGGTTTTAAAAATTAGGAACTTTTTAGTTCTGAAAAAGTACAAAAGCCCACACACTAAAATAACCATATAACTTATGACTTATCCTAGTATTACTATTTTTAAAAGGATCTCATGCATGTATACACTAGAAATGAAAATATGCGTGTGTACACACCATGCACACCTTTGTCATTACACAGTACACACAGGCTCAAGCGCGCACACACACACACACACACTGTCAAATGTCTACCTCTTAATGAAAACAAATGAAGAATAAATTAGCTAGTGGGCTTTGTAATGTGCGCAAGACCTTTTTATTTTTGTGCTGGCTGGATGGTGGGAGGATGCCGGGCGTCTGTGGCTGGAGGTCGTTGGTCTACTGGACTGTGTTTATGTGGCCCAGATGTGTCGCAGGAAACGCTGGAACCTCAGTTGTAACATACTCAATCTGTCCAGCACACACATACAATCTCTCTCTGTCTCCCTCTCTTATTCTCTTAAACAAAACACACATGCAGTAAAGATTATTTTGCACCATTTTGCTACCGCAAAACATTCCCATGTGGGTTTAACCAGTAAAATAACCAGCAACTGGGAATCATGAAGGTGAAAGATAGCCCTTCTAGATAAATAAAAATCAGAGGCCTCTATTAATCAAATAAATAGTTCAGAACAGGAAGTAGATGAAAGGACCATTGTGGTCATAACAGAGAAAGTCTAGCTGTGGCTTTATGAAACTTGTCACGGTTATTTGGCCTGGCTTGGGTTCACCTCCAGTTTACTTGTGTCATATAAAATGTGTTTAAGAAGGCTGAAGAGGAATTGTTTTGCAATTGTACTTTACCTCATAAAAACATTCCTGTTTGCAGTTCTTTTTAGTTGCCTTAGTTGTGCTGTGGGAAGCTTAGCTTGATGGACAGAAGTTACTCTAGTTGAAATGTTAACATGACATTAATAGTGCAGTGTAATGTCATTTGTGCAGAAACTAATATTATTATGATGAATATATATATAGCTTTATAATAAATTAAACATTTGTTTTTTATGTTGTTTTTCAAATGTAGAACAGATCAAAAAGCAGGCAGCCTAGTTTTCAGTGTTTCTTCATTTTAACACCTCAGGCTCCAAGGGCCCCAGTTTAGGAACTTATGTTTTAGTTTCATAGTAGTTCCCTAGCTCTCTCTGTAATTTACAGTTGTCAATGAATAGTAAGTATGGAGATCTTTTACAGTGATGAAATTGCATCTGCTTCTTTGCTCAGAGTTGCTTCTGCATCACCACTCTGGGCTGTTTATGCAGGACTTTCTTCATAGGACTCGAGGGTCAGAGATCGTTGTATGTACAGGTCAAAGCTTTGACTGACAAAGGGTAAATTTTGGTGTTAGAGAGTAGGAATAAGGATATTATTTACACTTATGAGTAAGGTTAGTGTTCAAGATGTCAATGTAAAACGTAGTCCATGAAAGTAATAGTTCCTAACTGATCTTAACATAGTTCTACAAGGTTATTATTCATTAGACATCATATTAAAATGAATATCAGCAAATACAGTGACCATGATCAAGTTTAGCTATCTTAAAGACACCCCTGCTTTAGAATAAGGTTTGAACAATATATCAATTGGCTGATAATGTCAGCCAATATTAATGAGTCTCAGTTTTAGCTGTGGCATTGAAACAATTCTCAGTTATGCATGGATAATTAATGCTTTCCTGTTAGATGCAATTGCAGGACTCAAACTTGCGCGGTCTTTGTAACAGGACAAAACATCAGCTGGTTGTGCAACATGGATGGCCAATACACTCTGTTTAAACATATGATGGCAATACAGCCTTAATTTGTGAATTTGAACACAATATCTTGAAAGTACCTCTCACAGGATAGCACAATTTTTTTCCCTGTTGAGAGACATTTTAGTAAGGTGAAGAACTGTCAGTACTTAAAGTTGCACCCATTTCATTAGCCAAGTGCTATTCTAGCTGGCATTAACTTGACGTTGCTTTTAGATCCTTTTAATTTTATTCTTAATGCTGACATGAACGTCTGGACTATAAAGTTCCAATCCAGACTGTCTGGGGTAAGTTGGATAAATTTGTCCATTGTGAATTGACCAGTCGTATTATTTACAAATTACCTGTTATTTATTACGTAATCACTAATCACAATTATTTGACATGATCACAGTTATTTGAGATGATGGCACTTATTTAAGACTATTGCAGTTATTTAAGCGTTCTGCGATGATTTTCCACAGTCGTTAGATTTCAGTCATAATATGCAGAGACAAAATGTGAATTGGTTGCACTGAGTAGGAATAAATACATGTAAATAAAAGAAAGTAGTAAATGGATTCACTGAGAAATTATGGACTAAGTTATTGTGACTTCTATGTTTGTGCTCTGTCTAGGTTGGAGAACAGCATGGAGTAATGCTTTTTATTTATTTATTTTATATAGCTAGTGATGTTTTTAGCATGGATAATGGCAGAATGTTTTGTTAATTATATTTTCAGTCTGATAAAGATTGTATAGCTTAGCTTAACTCTACACATAATTCTCTGTAACTACACATTTGTGTGAGTGTGCACATAACAGTGCAAATGCAGTATTGATTAAATGTAAGATGGCTAATCAGCCAATTTCATAAGTGTAAACAGTAAACAAGAAAAGACAATTAAATTCTTAATTACAATACTGTTTTTTCAGACCAAGTGTGAGGGAGATGAGTTTGGGTGATGTACATGGATGGACAGTACCATCTATATTTATACCTACAATTCTATTGTCAAACAGAGTAAAGTGGCATATACAGACTTTAGTTCCGCAGAGTTATTTGCCTTTATGTTATTGGCTTATATTTCTCCACTCATATTGGAAAAGTGGTTGCGATTGTCTTTTAAAAATGGCTAAAATTACACAATGTACGCCTAATGGGAATAAACCAATGCGGAATGTTTGTGACTAGTGACCAGTGTCCAACCACCATAGAGTCAGTAACACTTCTCTGTGCAAGCAGACCCTCACCGCCAGCTTCACTCATTATTTCACTAGTGCGGCAGCGTACACTCCATTTACGCTACTTAGTATCAGCTGTTGGTGTTGGTGAATTTTCATAAGGTCAAGTGCTAGCCATTGCCCAGTGCCAGTATCTGTATCGGTGCATCCCTAATTTATCCCTAAGTTATTGAAGTATAAAATCAACACATAACATTTTAATATAAGGTTATATTGGATGATATTTTTGGTTATTGTAATTTTTAGTCCCCAGGCCCTAATTAGTATTGAATTGTTAATTCACTTACATCTTAAATTCCAGTGGACAAGAGTTCATTTCATTGCTGGGATGATTTTTCATTCAGATCCAATGCAAACTGTAAATACTGTATTTCTACCAGTACAACTGGAAAAATTCCTTGATACCTAGCAGACACACACACACACACACACACACATACACACACACACACACACAAACAAACACACAAATACACTCACATTCACACTCAGTGCATTTTGGTGTGATTACCAGTTTAGCTGGATCGACAACACCTGCATCTTTCATTTAAGAGCAATAGGCCTCATTCACCAATATCTTAAGTTTTTCTAAAATGAATGTGTGTAGATTCTGTTCTGACTTCTAAGAACAAATCCCGAAGAAAACATTGGTGAATGTCAAAATCTTTGTTAAAACTGCGTAAGTGGGTTTTAAGAAGTATTATGTTCTTAAGAACAGTTGGTGAGGCCAAGTGCAGATTCTTTTCTAAGAGTGTGTGGGTATGTTTTTGCAAATGTGTGTTAGTTCATCGACCAGTAGCGTTTATATGGTACGGGTTTGACGGTGCGAATGTTAGCCATATGTGATTGAATGAGAGAGAGAAAGGGACAGCTCATCTTTCTTTCTTTGTTTTTTTCCTCTCTCTCTTTTTCCCCTCTCCTCTTTGATTTATATCTCTCTCCTTAAACTCTGGCACGATGTTGAACCTGACCTGAGCCTGCGGAGAGTTTAGTGTGCGTGCGTGTGTTTATATAAAATGAGTGTGAGAGATTATTGAAAAGGGCCTGAAGCTTAGTCTCTCTTTTACTCTCAGATATGCTGTACATATGTGCGTGCACACACGCACACACGTGCGCACACACACACGATGGGTTAAAGAGCATGCAGTGTACATAGCAAGCTGCGGTATGGTGAATAACACTGGTTTCTACAATGATGTAGCAGCTGATAAATCCAGCTAAAAAAAACAAAACTGATGCATTTGAGTACTCAGTCACACACTTCAGTATACTTGTACACACAGCAAGTCCACCATTAACAAGTGCAGTGGCTATAATAAAAATTACATAATGTCATCAGCCTGTGCTAAATACAGTTACTGGAATAAGAATTCCAGTGCATGCTGTTTTGATACAGCACTATTGTTACACACAAAAGAAATCCTACATTAGCTTTGACTGTCGCTATTGATTACATTAGTGACCATGTAATCAATCAACAGCTTGAAGCAGCAGCATCGTGTAATCAGACTTTTAAGGCCAAGCTATTAAAAATTTATGTTGAAGAGTAACAAACATAAACATAAGCAGATATTCCACAATACCTTACAGAAAACAGAAAAAGATATGCCTTTAAAGAGACTTTAATCTCTCCCTACAGGCCTCCTACAGGAATGTAAGTAAACTCCAATATTCTTTATATGTACAATCAAGCAGAATATTTTTTCCCATAATTCTATCATCAGATTAACAAGGACATTGTCTCCACAAATATGGCTGCATTGAGAAAAAAACTGACAGCACAACTGCAGTTCTCTTCAAGCATGATTTAGTTTCATGTAGGCTTAAAGAAAATTGTTAAATATTCAAGAAAATATTACATTTTATTAAGGTGCATTGTGAGTGCATGCTGTGATCACATCAAGGCACTCATGTTTATGTTTGTACTTCTGTACTTTTTTTTAATAAAGTAAACCATTTAAAAGGCAACCCTAATAATTGTTCAACTTTTTTTTCTTTAACAGCTACTAAGCTTTAAATAAAATAATTTTCATTGAAGAGCACATTTAAGAGGCTATCATTCTTAAACCACTCGAGCACTCTACTGCCCCACAGGAAGAAATTCACAGCTAACATGTCATTGCCCAGTGTGCAATTTCATGTATTGCAGGTAATCCCAGTATTGTACTGGTGCCATCTTTGCTTTAAATCCATGTGTGTATGGCCAATATGAAAACAGTTTTGGGTGTATTTATGAGTATGGAAGCATCATGTGTTTGAGGCAGAAAATGTGCAGCTGTATGATGCCATTATTAAATGATTGATACATGATTTGTCTTTTCACATTGTGTGTGTGTTTCCCCGCTCACTGTCTGCATTAAGGCTCCATCAGAGATAACCCTCTGCACTATGGAGAATCCATGTGTGACAGTGGCTGTGTTTACATGCAAAGATTTTTGCCAATCCGATTGAATACAAGCTGATTACAGATTCAGACTGAGGTGTTTATTTGCACACTCTATTCAACAATTTGATGGAAAATCTTTGTTTACATGCTCGCTACAAGTAATCCGATGCAAAATGACTCGCATGCGTGGAGTAGCATTTAGAGTAAACGTTACCATGACAGCGAACATCACGTGATCTCCAATTCACATGAGATGAGTTTCCAGTTGGCGCGCTTGTGTTTTTAATTACATTACAATGGTGTCAGACTCAGAAAAACATCCTTCACATGTACTTATTAAAAAAAGCAGAGAAGAAGACGTTGTGCTCTGAGACAGCATAAACTTCGTCTCCTCTGCAGACCAGTTTCTACTCCCGACATGTTGAACGGTATAAATCTTTCGCTATGACGCACCACGCATGTGTAGAACGTACTTACATGTTCCAATTGGAGTGTAATCGGATTCAGGCGTTTACACGGCTATTATTCTTCTATTCAACAAATTGCTTAGCGGTTTACCCACCTTGTTCAATCGGATAGAAATTGTATTCCGAATGGCCTCAATCGGACTAGACTATTCCCATTGAGGTGTTTACATGGACGTATTCTGTTCTGATTTGAGCTATTGGTCAGATTATTAACGGATTATTAGACTGCATATAAACGTGGCTGTTGATAACAGAATCAACGAAAGAACATGCGTTATTGTGTGCGGGTTTGTGTGCACGTGTGTTAAACTGCACAGATACAGTGCAATGGACAGCCAATACCATGTGGTTATACTGGCAGGTGATCAGTAAAAGCTGCCAGCAGAACTGAGAGACTCACATGGTTCCGTTAGAAACGCTCTAAATAATCCCACCATCATTCATTCACCATCACTGCTAACTTATTATTATTAAGAACAGTGTTACTGGTTCAGATATTTCCATAAAAAAAAAAAGATTAATGGATCTGAAAAAATGCTATAATATTGGATTAACTGATACTTGATGTAGTGTCCATATTGATGAAAAGAAAAAGCAATTGTGCTATAGTAATAGCTAATTAATTACAAGCACACACACTCACAAACATATGTTTCGCAGGTCGTTTACTACATAGTACATTATTTCATTTGTTTTTTATATGTGTGCCCAGATCATCATTTCTCTCTTAGATCTAAATACATATACTTTTTTACTGTAGCACCATGAATCCATTAAATTAATTAAGCATGCAGTACATGTTGTATCTTGTTTATTAGGTGAAGAGTATTCAGTACTAAACAGGTCCCACGTTGAACATGTTTTATGTAGTTCATACAGTGCTGAACAGATTGTGTAGCATATTGGTGTTTTTCTTCAGCTTCATATTATGGCCTTTCATCACAATCACATGTAATATTTCATAGTGTAGTATTAGACATGCATATAGTTATGTTCACATGTATATAATATCATAAAAACAGCTTTGGAAAAAGGTGAACAGTATTTTTCACAGTAATAGTTTGAATAAAGGCTTAAATCATGGTCATAATTAAATGTGCCTTAACAACAAATTAGCATGATCACATTCAGTTGAATGATGCTGACATTAGTAGTTGAATCTCAATATTACTGTAATATGTGATAAAATATATATGTATGTCTATGATTTTATATGTGCTGTGAGCTTTTAATGGCACAATTCAGTTCATCTTAGTCATTTCAATTGTACATAAGTATTTAAGAGGGCTAAAATATACTTACCGCTTTGCAGTAGTGTGACAGATAGTAACAATAATTGCAGTATTAACAAATACAAATGGTGCACATCACTCTCACTTGGATAATACAAGTAACACACCTTTATTGATGAATATACTGAGATAGTAGGGCAAACTGCATGAATGGGGTAAGGCAAGTTGTCAGTTTGATGACCAGAAGGTGCAGTGGAAATTATAACTATATATTAGATCATGGACAGATATATTGTGATTATAGTGTGATTATGTGTCTCCATATTGCAATATATAAAAAGAAACCGTAATGAACTCTGTGTGGCATGGATAAAGAATGGCTTGCATTATTTAAAAAAAAAACAAAAAAACTTAAGTTAGGATCAAGTGAATTCTTCGATGCATGCAAACACCCAGTGAGCATCTGTGATTGGTCAGGATGCTCACAGCACATAATAAAACATTCACTGGTTTAAAATATGCTTATATTTCCATATGCGCTTTCCGGTCTCATTAGGTGATATTTTGCTTGAGTAGCAGTAGCAGAACTGTTGTCTTTGCAAAGGGAAGCTGCACAAAATATTAAATGAAGGGGTGCCACCAGTTGTGGCATACATAGATAGAAAAATATTTATTTTGTGATGAGATTTAAAATTTGTCTTTCAATCTTACTCTTTTCAATCTTCTTTAGAGTAAAGACTAGATTTTTGTTAATATTTGCGAGAAAGATCAAATAGCAGGATAAGCAAAAAACATGTTTTTACAGCCCAGTTGTTTACCACAAGTGCCTGTGTGTGTGTGTGTGTGTGTGTGTGTGTGTGTGTGTGTGTGTGTGTGTGTGTGTTGAGAGAGAGAGAGGGAATGGACAATGGCTGAAAAATGAGACTCCCCATGTACTGATGTTCCGCCTGTGTTACTTTGACCAGTACTTCACCTCAGACCTTCTCTCTCTCTCTCTCTCTCTCTCTCTTTCTCTGTCTCGGCACACATCTGTGAGTGCCAAGTTTGAGTAAGTAGGGCATTGATGGGGCATGACCGGGTCAGACTGCCAAACATCCTTTCTTTTCTTTCTCTCTCTCTCTCTCCTTGTGGTATGGAGTGAGAAGGAAAGAATAATATAGAGGTGAAGGAGGCTGATGTAGCACATGAAAACAACAAACTTATACGTTATGCAAACAAGCACAAGTGAGAAAAGATAGTGTAGGAGAAACGAACTGATGAAAGTGTGAGAAAGAGGGAGCTTGCAAACCGAAATTTCAACTGAAAGAGCAAAACATGTATATGAGCGAGCGAGCACACACACACACACACACACACACACAAAGATATGATCTTCCTTCTTGTCTTTTGTGGATCTGGGGAAGTACTTCCTGGTGTTTGTGGCAGAAACAGGAAATTAATTTTTCATTGGTCTGACAGTGTGTGGCACGCCTCCCTATTGTTAAAGAGAGGACAGAGAGAGCAGGGTCACACACACACACACACACATGCGCACACACATCACAGGCAAGGAAGGAATTGTCAGCAAATACACTTAAAGTACAGCATTGTGTCATATCCCCCAAACTAAAGATGACAACAACCACAAAAAAATCTAAATGTTTGTGTAGATGTACACTACCCATCAAATGTCTTTGAACATGTTCTCATGTTAGCTTTAAATTAAGTAAGAAAAAAATAGTTTTTTGTGAGCATTAAACAGGTATTTTCTAATACTTTTGTATGCATTTTGCAACCGTCATGCAAGCTTAATGTGTCAAAGAATCATTTGACAGTTACCTTTTCCAAACTATTTTTAAAAGTACACAATGAAAATCTTTTGGTCTGGTGTAGCTATGCACTTACATCGATACTGCTGTCTGAATGATGTGGATATTGGCAGATATTTGTTTTTTCTTAAAAAAGAAAAAACAATATGTTGGTTAATATATAAGCATATAATACATAAACTGATGATATCTTTGTTGTACTTTAAGACCAGAACATTTGACAAGGTGATGCTAGGATATTGCTAAAGTGTCTTTTGTTTTGTTTATTTTACTGCATTTGTTACCATACAGTAATAAATATATTTTTGCTTTTTATAAATATTTATGCATGAGCATGTGATATTTACATGGAAAAATATTGCATTTTGGTATTGACTCAATATCAGTGCACAACAACAAGGGGGTAAACGATAAGCTTTGACATAAATTCCAAGGAAACATTGCTGTAAATATTGTCGTAGACATTTGCACATTGTATTGTGCTCCTCAAACTACAATTACCAATATCTGATTTTTTTGTTTACAGAAAGTATCTGTCAATAACGATAGACAGATCACTGGCTTTAGCATTGCAAACAATTGTAAGATTTATTTTCTATAGGGTTATAAATATTAAAAGAATTAAGTTTTAGTGTAGCAGCCTAGCATCACCTAAATGTCCTTTTCTGCTATACAAAGTCATGTCAATTAAATATGTTTGCTTGACGTATTATTCCAATTTAAACATATGTCCGATGCTCATCATTTTATTTTTAGCAATTATCAGCTGTTACCTACATGATTCTGATATCATCCTGTTGGTTAGTCGTTAATATTTTAATTTATTGAAAACAGAAGAAGAAAACCTTTGTTCTTAAAACATTTTGAAAAGACACTGTAACTGAAATTTGCAAAACTGTCTGTTAGGATGTAAACCCATGAAAAGTTTAGAAACTTGGATTCTGAAACCTTACATCAGAGTTGTTAAACGTGGGACCCTGTTTAATGGATGCTGTGTTTGCTTAAGACGGTAGGTCATTGCCATGATTAGGCCACACACTCACACACCCACGTGCACACACATGGATCCTTCTGGCAGAGAAAAACAGAAAAGCTAAACGTTTCCTTAATAGGCCATGCTGTCTCTCTGTTATTACTCATTACTCACATCTGTATCTGTCTTGGCCTTCTTTCTTTAGTCTTAGTCTGGTTCACAAGTTGTGGCCTTGACTTCTACCTGTGGTAGAACGAGTGCAAAATTGATACAATGAAATAGACATAAGATTTCTTACATCGTTAATTATGATCTGTTTAAAGGTTACATTACTCAAGGTAATTTAAAACTAGTTAAACCCTTAAATAGCTTGATGGTTACCCTGGATCATTAGTGATCTGACATGTACATCCAACTTGGACTGGTTTACAGAGTGTAATTGTGTATTTAATGAGCAGCTACAAGAGCTGCCTCTTAAGTATTAGGAGAATGCAGTTGTTGCTGCTATAAATATTGGTAGAATTAAAAAAGACAAATATAAAGTTCAGCAAGCCACCTTCATTTCTGGAATAATAGTATTCTTTGTGTTCAGTCCATCTATATAAGTCTCCCCACATAATTTAAAATACAATTTTTATCAGGGTTCTGATCCAGCGTTCAATTAACTTTTCGTTATGCTTTATATGCCACTCAAAAAAGGATTTGTGAATTCATAAGTGTTTGTGAGTGATTATTGAATCATTGTCTTGTTGTCTCACATTTTACTCAAACAGCAAAAAGCCTGTGTTAATACACAAGTTAAACTTTAGATCCTAAGCTGAGATGCTACTCAGAAGGAAAGTAATTTGCACTTGTTTAGGTGCATTTGATATACATTGTAACTTGATGATAAAGCTACAAATATGGCAATCTTGTTCTGAGCAATTACATCTCTGTGTTTTTGCAGAATTTTGCTTCTTGAGGATTAGGCATCCTAATTCAGTATTTTAATCAACTGAATGCTGCTTCAGTACTTCAGAGTATCAAAAAGTTTCATATTATTGAAAACCTAGAGTGAATCCGTAAGTAGTCAGTCAGAGAGCATGCTTGTTCTAAAATTTAGACTGGCGATTTGTTGTTTAAATTGCATTCCATATGTATGTTATTTGGTGCTTATTGTGTGCAGACTAATCCATTACTACCAGTAAATATACCTACTTCCAGCATGTCACACTCATTTCTGCCTTAAGCCACTCCTAGATTCACTTTGTAATTTTAAAAGGAAATATAAAAAAAAGGATAGAAATTGGTGTCAAAGTTAAGGTACAATTATTGAGCTTAAAAAAATGAAACAAGTCTTATTCTTGGATTTGGGCTGGAGTTGCAAGGCTAATGCAGCTAACAAGCAATAGAAGCTTACGCCTCACCAGCTAGTATTTTACAAACTGAACTCATAAAGCACCATGCGTTTGCCTCAAACCATGTTTTTAAGGATTCTCAAATAGACTTACTCATGGGGTTTCAGACTCTGTGTGATTTATTAAAAATAAAATGTAGATTGCATAGTTAATAACGATAGTAACAAACATCTGGCTGAACTACGTTTGCATTTTTGCTCACGGTAAGAACATTAGCAAGCAAGATTCCACGTTTTAGTTCATTGACTACATTTGGGGTAAGAGGAAAATTGCGTAAATCTGATTTTTCGATAGGCTATTCCTTGAAGCTGTGAAGCTGTATGTGGGTGCTGTAGGCTATGTGTTCTGCTCTCTGTTCTGTGGCTGCACTCTGGAAGCTCCACTCATTCATTTCCCTAACAAAGCAGCCGGGGCACCTGGCTCTTGCATCCAAACTTCATCCATCTCCCCCAGCACAGGCCGATGCAGAGAAAAATCAAATTCTCATTTGCCTGCTGAGGGAGGGAGAGGGGGATAGAGAGAGAAGGAACGAGAGAGCGAGAGAGACCAAAAGACAGAAGAAGAGAGGAGGGGTACCTGGGAAGAGTGACCTCCAGTTGAACCTGCAGTCGCTCTCTGTTTAGTCATTTATCTACAGTGCAGACAGCAAGCAGGCCTGATTGGAAACCGCTGGGCTGACATTTTTCTAGTCCTGCAGATGGAGGAGTGTGTGCGCGTGTGAATAGGTTTGTATGTCTGGTTTTCTCTGCCCATCGCAGACATGCGTCTCTTTATTTTTTGGCAGATGCTGGAAAGCCAGTGAAAAGGAGAAGGGGAGGGCATCTCAATTTAGATTTTAGAACCACACAGCATATCATGAATAATATCCTATTATACACTATTTAATGATGGAAATGTGGTCATCTAGTCTAACCTTATAAGACCAATCTAATTATACAGTATCAGAAGAGCTGATGTAAAGTTGATGACTGAATGCCTGACCTTGGCTGGTCTCAGGCTTTAATTTCCTCTGATGCCACCTCAGATGCATGCTGGATTAGAGTGCAAACAAAAAAATTTGTATTAGAAAATTCATCACAAAGTCAGCAATCATTTAATAGCATGTCAAATTCTGAACACATTCTTTGATTGTGGGGAAAAAAAAATAAAGATTTGTCATTGAATGTATCTTGTGACATGCTTCACAGTGGCGATTTACTGCCTCTGCGACCAAAGTCAGCCAAAGAAAAATGATAATGTCAGAAAAATCTTGCAATGACTGCTGCTACAAAACACATCTAAAAACAACCAACAAGGAGCAGCAGGTAATGATGTTTGTGCACAAGAGGGTGAGAGAGATGATAAATTAAGGTGAAAAACTTAATTGCTCACAAGTTTAAGAATATTACCTTACGTTATTAGTCTGGGCTCATCCTTAGTTCACATATAGTGACCTACAGTGTAATAGAAAAGCTAGCTACTGCATAGTAGACAGAAAAATTAGCCTGCTGACCTTGAGTTCACTTTGGAGAATGAGCATTCCATGTGGCCTATTTCTCCAGCCAAGAAAGCAGATAAAGCATTGCTATTAATGTGCTTGTTTATTAATTGCCCTGTTTTAAAAAAAAAAAAGGAATCATCATTGTAAGTCTTTTGGCAAAAAATCTTTATTTCATAATTGAATGTACAGCATAACTGACATCTCACTTTTTGAGAGGAAGTTTGGTCAATGTTTTATTAGCAGCATCTTGTGCAGTGTCACGGGCAATAAACGTAAGACCACTGAAATCACGTAGTGTAAAGCAGGCTTTACATGCACTGTGGAAATTTTTTACTTATTTTGGAACAATGAATAACACCATTTATAGGCAATAAGTCTTGAAAAAGTAAACATTAACAATTAACTACTTAATATGCACAAGTAAACAAAACCTTGTGATTTGATGTGTGAGAGAGTTAGCTTAACCGTTTCTGAAGCTTCTTTGAGGAAGTACAGTATTTAGTTACCACCTGGTGCCTAGTTTACTTAATCAGTCTTTCATTAAATAAAATCAGGTTTGCAACAGAAAGTCAGTAATTAGACCTTTTTCGTACTCCTTCCATTCTTCTGGCCAGAATACAAATTTTTTGCAACAAAATCTCGTAGGCCTGAATTAGAATAATTGTTCGTTTTGTTGGTATTCATTTTTCAATTTAGTATCCCAAAGCTTTTTCTTTTTTTAAAGCTACAAAATGGTAAATTAAAGTAAAATGATAACGTTAAATAAATCAATTATTGCTGATTTAGCTGAATGCATTATAAATTAATGCTGAATATTCACATCATGTCCCCACTTGCCATATGGCCATTAGAGATAAAAAGGGGAGAGAGTTGTGGGTGGAAGAGTCAGCCACAGAGGTGAAGTTCAGTCTAGCCAGAGAGGTCTGGGGCTCAGAGAACTACATTCTGCAGGTTGGAAATGATAACAGTTTTAGTGGTCCTGCTTCCTTGTAGCCTGTGTCCTATGATCTTGGTACCTGGTTTATGAGGACAGGCTGAGTGAGATCCCTGCAGAGCTGTTTCCAGGGTGGTCCTCCTCGTGTTGAGACTGAGCAGAACTATTCATGTGTTCATGTTTTTGCTGCTTTCTATGATGAAGAATAGCAAAGTCCATCCATCCATTTTCTAAGCCGCTTCTCCCTCAGGGTCGTGGGAGAATAGAAAAGTAGCCAAATTAAATAACTTAATAAGACCAAAATAACTAGAATTAATTCATGAAATGGTGTAAAGCTGCTGTGATCAAATGATGCAGAAAAATAAGAAACGAAAAAAAATACATAAAGCAGTTTTACATTTGCACACTAATGTAAGTCAAAATATTTGTGTACTTTTTTTAGTTATATGCTCTGTTGCCTAATGACTTGGGTGGGTCTGTACATTCTAATGGCAGTATCTGCATTTTGGTGCAGTTCTTTTTGTTTACCAAGTTTTCAGTTAGAGCTGGTGTTAAAGTGCAGGTTGTAAGATCCTCATGTTGAGTACATGGAACTTTTTTCGGTATAGATTTCAGCTTCCTTTTAGTAGCTGCATACCTGAAACTCATTGGTTGTAACCACCTGAGGAATATATTATTGCTGTCATAATAAAACTTTAACTCCAGTGTTGTAGGCACTATTTCAGAACACTACATGTACATTGTTTTCATATTTCAACTATTTGACAAATAGATCAGTATAAATTTTGAAAAGTAACTTTGATTTGCAAATTTATATTAAGGCGTGTTAAGAACATAAAAAACTTTCTCATAAAAAGTTGCTGTTTTGGAGATGCAAGATTTACTCCTGACAGTAATGTTCCCTAGCTTTTCTAAGCTACTTCACATTTTTTCTGGTATTTCATCTTATTTAGAATTGTTATTTTGAATTTTGTGTTTGCATCCACTTATGTGTCTAGTGTCCCTCAAATGTGTGTCTGTGTGTGTGTAATATATACATACACTGCTCAAAAAAATAAAGGGAACACTCAAATAACACATCCTAGATCTGAATGAATGAAATATTCTCATTGACTCCTTTGTTCTGTACAAAGTTGAATGTGCTTACAACAAAATCACACAAAAATCATCAATGGAAATCAAATTTATTAACCAATGGAGGCCTGCATTTGGAGTCACACACAAAATTAAAGTGGAAAAACACACTACAGGCTGATCCAACTTTGATGTAATGTCCTTAAAACAAGTCAAAATGAGGCTCAGTATTGTGTGTGGCCTCCACGTGCCTGTATGACCTCTCTACAACGCCTGGGCATGCTCCTGATGAGGTGACGGATGGTCTCCTGAGGGATCTCCTCCCAGACTTGGACTAAAGCATCCGCCAACTCCTGGACAGTCTGTGGTGCAACGTGGCGTTGGTGGATGGAGCGAGACATGATGTCCCATATGTGCTCAATCGGATTCAGGTCTGGGGAACGGGCGGGACAGTCCATAGCTTCAATGCCTTCATCTTGCAGGAACTGCTGACACACTCCAGCCACATGAGGTCTAGCATTGTTCTGCATTAGGAGGAACCCAGGGCCAACCACACCAGCATATGGTCTCATCTCATCTCGATACCTAATGGCAGTCAGGCTACCTCTGGTGAGCACATGGAGGGCTGTGCGGCCCTCCAAAGAAATGCAACCCCACACCATTACTGACCCACTGCCAAACCGGTCATGCTGAAGGATGTTGCAGGCAGCAGATCGCTCTCCACGGCGTCTCCAGACTCTGTCACGTCTGTCACATGTGCTCAGTGTGAACCTGCTTTCATCTGTGAAGAGCACAGGGCGCCAGTGGCGAATTTGCCAATCCTGGTGTTCTCTGGCAAATGCCAAGTGTCCTGCACGGTGTTGGGCTGTGAGCACAACCCCCATCTGTGGACGTCGGGCCCTCATACCATCCTCATGGAGTTGATTTCTAACCATTTGTGCAGACACATGCACATTTGTGGCCTGCTGGAGGTCATTTTGCAGGGCTCTGGAAGTGCTCCTCCTGTTCCTCCTTGCACAAAGGCAGAGGTAGTGGTCCTGCTGCTGGGTTGTTGCCCTCCTACGGCCTCCTCCACGTCTCCTGGTGTACTGGCCTGTCTCCTGGTAGCGCCTCCAGCCTCTGGACACTACGCTGACAGACACAGCAAACCTTCTTGCCACAGCTCGCATTGGTGTGCCATCCTGGGTGAGCTGCACTACCTGAGCCACTTGTGTGGGTTGTAGAGTCTGTCTCATGCTACCACGAGTGTGAAAGCAACCCCAACATTCAAAAGTGACCAAAACATCAGCCAGAAAACATAGGTACTCAGAAGTGGTCTGTGGTCCCCACCTGCAGAACCACTCCTTTATTGAGTGTGTCTTGATAATTGCCAATAATTTCCACCTGTTGTCTATTCCATTTGCACAACAGCATGTGAAATTGATTGTCAATCAGTGTTGCTTCCTAAGTGGACAGTTTGATTTCACAGAAGTTTGATTTACTTGGAGTTATATTGTGTTGTGTTCCCATTATTTTTTTTGAGCAGTGTATATATATATATATATATGTGTATATATATATATATATATATATATATATATATATATATATATATATATATATATAATGTAGACACACACACACACACACACACAATACTGTCAAAAGTATTCATTCACCTGTGCAAGTTAAGTCATGACATTTTCTCCCTTTTGAATGTTCCACAGTCAACTGTCAGTGGTATTATAACAAAGTGGAAGCATATGGGTGGCACGGTTGTGTGGTGGGTAGTGCTGTCGCCTCACAGTGAGGAGGGCCTGGGTTCAATTCCCCAGCCGGGTGACCAGGGTCCTCTCTCTGTGGAGTTTGCATGTTCTCCCTGTGTCTGTGTGGGTTTCTTCCGGGTTCTCCGGGTTTCCTCCCACAGTCCAAAGACATGCAGTGTGGTGTGACTGTCTGTGTTTGTCTGCCCTGCGATGGACTGGCGACCTGTCGGGGGTCCTGCCTTCCTCCCGATGAGCACTGGGATAGGCCTGAGGGAGAAGCGGCTTAGAGAATGGATGGATGGATGGATGGATGGATGGATGGATGGAAGCATTTGGGAACGACAGCGACTCAGCCACGAAGTGGTAGGCCATGTAAAATGACAGAGCGGCGTCAGCGGATGCTGAGGTGCATAGTGTGCAGAGGCAGTCGCTACAGACCTCCAAACATCATGTGACTTTCAGATTAGCTAAAGAACAGTGTGTAGAGAGCTTCATGGTATGGGTTTCCATGACCGAACAGCTGCTTCAAATGCAGTGGTGTAAAGTGCCGCCACTGGACTCTAGAGCAGTGGAGACGTGTTCTATGGAGTTGTGAATCATGCTTCTCTGTCTGCCAGTCCAATGGACAAGTCTGGTTTTGGTGATTATCAGGAGAGCGGCACTTGTCTGACTGCATTGTGCCAAGTGTAAATTTTGGTGGAGGGGGGATTATGATGTGGGGTTGTTTTCCAGGAGTTGGGCTCCTGAAATTAATTAGAGCGGAGACTGCGTGCCACGCCTTCTCGTCAAACATTACTGTCTGACCTCAGAAATGCAGTTCTGGAAGAATGTTCAAAAATTCCCATAAACACACTCCTAAACCTTGTGGAAATTCTCCCCAGAAGAGTAGAAACTGTTATAACTGCAAAGGGTGCGCAGACATCCTATTAAGCCCTATGGATTAAGAGTGGGATGTCACTCAAGTTCATATGTGTGTGAAGGCAGACGAGCAAATACTTTTGGCAATGTAGTGTATATATTACTACTCATTGATCCACTAGTACCACTAATGGGCCCACCTAGGCTTATATTTCCTTCAGTCTGTGCTACGCTGCAGTAGATAACATCTCCATAATTGTTATATTGTAACATTGTAAGCTTGTAGGGCAAATTTCATATGAACACCCATTCTAATGGTAAAGATGACCTTGTCATGTGGCATTTCAATTAATAGATTAGTTTGTGTAGCCTTTAGCTTGGATTTTGGATTGCAAATGAGAGAGAACCATTTGTAATTATTCTCATTATTTATCTTGTCAGTCAGAAGCGTCTGCTGCTTGTTTTGCAGCAGTGATGGATAAATAATGCATACATAATATCAGGATTTGGATGGACGCCAGATGTAAGCATTTTATCATGAGTGAAATGGTCCTGCCCTCTTACCAGTATTCAAACTGCCTGTTTTAAGGCTAGCTGGACGTCGTTTTTTTCACTATATCATACTTTAACATGACCAAGGCTTTACAAAGTAGTACATGCTTGCATTTCAGTGTTCAGTTAGGGTTGTTTTAAATTTTATGTTGATGTTTCTCCTGGAATCTGGTTTATTATTTTGAATTGTTTGACATAAAATGAACAAACAATTTAATATTTAAATAAAGCCAACTTTAAGTTTGCTGCTAGTTATAATTGATAACAGAGTTGATAGCACCAGGTTGAGGGCTTTATAAGGCAATGTACACTCCAAAAAGTTTAAGCCCAAAAGTTAAAACCTAACACCTGTCAATTTACCATTTGCTTTAAATCCAGTGTTAAAAACTGTATTAGAATTTATCCTTCTCCAACATGTTCATCCATCCATCCATCCATTTTCTAAGCCGCTTCTCCGTCAGGGTCGCGCCAACATGTTCAATAAACCTAAATTAATTAAATGTTTAAATTAGAAGTAATTGTAGGATTTGTGTAATTTTTACATAACATTTATTCATTTCTAATGAGCTAATATTACTTTGTGTTCACAGCACAATTACCTAGACTGTGTAAATGTGTTTATTGTAGTCCAAACTGTATTAAGCAGTATTTGCTGAGGCACATTACGAAACAAATTTAAACACTAATGTGAAAAAAATAAACATAACTTTATATATTTCAGCTGTGAACAAATTCCCTGGTTTAGAATTTTTATTCACTCAAACTGAACTACTAATCAAAGCAAATATTTATGTGCACAACATTGATATTGAAATGCAACTCTCATGCTAACCATCATGCAATTTAGCTAGCTTACACTATCAGTCACTTCATGCCATGCTATTATGTTGAGGTCACCTACAGTTACGAAAACCATGAACTGTTGATTTGAATATTAATGTAATTAATGTTTTTTTACTATGTTTCACAATAAATCGCTGCCACTGTTTATTTAATCTACCTTTTGTACCCGTTAACATGACAGCAGACCTAGCAAGAATGCTAGCTAGCTAGTTTGCTGGTGTTCTCTAGAGTACCTCTCAAAATAAGCTAAATGAAACATTAATATATGGTCAAAAACCTTAAAAACACAAATTAAGTTGTGCCTCACTCTTTCATTGCAGTTGCAGTGTATAACAAACGATGGCAGGAGATTGTAAAAATAAAAAGAGCCATTTCATGTCCACCATGCCAGCTGAAGCTGTTTCCTGGTTGATGTGTTTCCTGTTACTATTGCACATGCGCACAGCCTCCTAATAAGATGCACTAACCATGGTGATTGGTTAGTGTAGTGGGTAACACCTCTGCCTTCTACGCTGTAGATTGGGGTTCAAGTGTAGGGTAAACACCCTACACTACACCAATAAGAGTCCTTGGGCAAGACTCCTAACACCACCTTCGCCTACCTGTGTAAAATGATCAAACTGTAAGTCGCTCTGGATAAGAGCGTCAGCCAAATGCCATAAATGTAAATGTAAATGTAGTGGAAAAATCTAACAGGTCTTATACAATTCAGTTAAATCAGTTTTGGATTTATCCAAATTAGCTTGCTTCTAATGTATATAAATAAGTAAAGTATATATATATATATTTTTTTTTAAATATGTTTTATGTACAATATTTGCTTAATGTTTATGATGGCCATAAATAATTTTTTGAGTGTAACCTTATAAAAACACCTTAGTTCAGCAATGATATCTGAAAACTAGTGATGCTCATTTCAATATCATTCAAACAAAGTTATCAGTTGTTTCAATCTGATTAAAGTTTTTAAACCCAGGTTTTGCAAGTGAGCTGATGTCACACCACTAACGTAATCAAGAATGTTTATATGTTTTGTACAGATTAACAGCTCTGTTGATAATGGCAGGCATTTGATTTCACTCTTGGGCGTTATATAGACCCAGATTTAAAAAAAAAGGCTTATTAAAGTGCTTGAAAAAGCACTCTATTGTTATCTCTCATCCTTCTTATTCTTCTTCCATACTTTTCTGCGATTAATACAGCCCGAACCACTTAACAATTGTGCTGTGATGTGTGCTATGTAATTTTGGAGTCGATCAGATTGGTAATTTTTAAGAAAATTAAGTTTAAAAATTAAAAACCTCCCATAAGAATGAATGGTGGAATGTTCAGAACTTCAAATTTAACTGACATCGATGATGTCGCAGCAGGCCACTCAGTCTCACAGACACAGCTGTCATGCAGAGAATCTGCTTTAAAATCCTTAAACTTTCACTTAGAAACTCAATTTCAGTTTTAAATGGTAGAGAACCTTGTCGTTTCTGAAAAGTCAAAATATCTAATCATTTTATCAATTAGCTTTAGAGTTATGAGCGTTTGTTTGGCACTAGGCACAGAAAACTTCCCCATTCACTCCCATGTAAATTTCTCAAAATCAGAATCTGCTTATTTCAAGATTTTCTCTGTGTTTAACTCGTCATAACTCAGACATTTTCTTCTCAATACACACAACATTACACCAAAATAATCCTCAAGGGGTCTTATCTCACACCATCTATCTGGTTAAGCGATAGAGTAAACATTTTCCTGAGTTATGACTGTTTGTTCAGAGGGTGTAAATCAGACTCAAACAAGGCTTCTCCACTAAGAGCTGCATAATAACAGAGTGACAGTTCATTTGAATGACCCTCCCCCCAACACATACATCTCTCCCACTCGCACACACCACACAGACACACACAAACAGACACATACCTAAGGAGGTGTTGTTCACCCACACAGAAATGCACAAACACACACACTCTTTTCAAGCACTTTTGCGGTTCCTTCAGGAGATATCTAGTTTATTCATAATATTCCATAACTACTAAGAATTCAACCAATAAGATAAACAATATTATAGATTACATTAATATAATATAACAATAAACAAGAACAATAATATAAGTAGGGCTACAACAAACAACTAATTTGATAGCCAAATAATTGATCATTAACTGAAACGAAAAATCAATTATTCAGATTGTGAATCACTACATTACCAAATGACTTGTGTTGCTATTAGCTTTTAAATTTAGCTTGAGGATGTTTTATGCATTCACCAAATAAACAATGAAGACAATAAAGAATACGATTCAAGAATTATAATACAATAATACATAAGAAAAAAAAAAACTCAATTATTTTTTTCCTGTCAAAATTAAAACCAAGAATGTGCAAAGTAGCAGCAAGAACAATAACAAAACTCAATCCACCAAACACTACATTTCAGCTCTAACCCTTCGTCCAGCTGTCCTGTGTTTTGACGGAGAACTACCTCCTTAAACTGTGAGTGGTGGCGAACGTTCGCAAAAAACAGAGAACTGTTTGGAATCACTGCCTTGTGTTTGCTGTATATGAACGCGCTGGCGGTGTTGACGTTAAGATAACGATGCAGTTTTTGGAAACATTATCTGAAAGTGAACAGTGTCGCTGTGAATAATAGTTACTTGATTCTCATTTCCAACTCAATTAACATGCATTTCTAGTTAGAAAATGTTATAGCTCTAAACATTTAGAATGGAATTCAACAATAACATTAGCTAACTAGCTTGCTAACACAGCTATTACCATGTCCCACACACTTCTGTACTTCACATCTTCTTCTTCTTCTTTCGGCTGCTCCCTTTAGGGATTGCCACAGCGGATCATCTGCCTCCATCTTGCCCTATCCATTACCTCCTCTACTTTCACACCAACCATCTCCATGTCCACCTTCACTACATCCATAAACCTTCTCTGAGGTCTACCTCTTCTCCTTCTACCCGGCAGCTCCATCTCCAACATTCTTTGCCCAATATATCCACTATTCCTCCTCAACACATGTCCAAACCATCTCAACCTGGCCTCTCTGGCTTTATCTCCAAACTGCTCCACCTTCACTGTCCCTCTGATCTGCTCATTTCTAATCTTGTCCAGCCTTGTCACTCCCAATGAAAATCTCAGCATCTTCATCTCCGCCACCTCCAGCTCAGCCTCCTGTCTTTTAGACAGAGCCACAGTCTCCAAACCATACATCATAGCAGGACGCACTACTGTCTTGTAAACCTTCCCTTTCACTCTTGCTGCTATCCTTCTGTCACACATCAGCCCTGACATCCGTCTCCACCCACTCCATCCTGCCTGCACCCTCTTCCTCACCTCTTTTTTGCACTGTCCATTGCTCTGGATGGTTGACCCAAGATATTTGAAGTCATCCACCTTTACGACCTCTACTCCTTGCATCTTCACCTTTCCACCTGCCTCCCTCTCATTCACACACATGTATTCTGTCTTATCTCTCCTGACCTTCATTTCTCTCCTCTCCAGTGCAAACCTCCACGTCTCCAGATTCTCTTCCACCTGCTCTCTACTCTCACCACAGATTACAATGTCATCTGCAAACATCATGGTCCATGGAGCCTCCTGCCTGAACTCATCTGTCAACCTGTCCATCACCATTGCAAACAAGAAGGGGCTCAAAGCTGATCCCTGATGTAATCCTACCTTCACCTTGAAACTGCACACCTCACCACTGTCTCACTATCCTCATACATGTCCTGCACCACCCTAACATACTTTTCAGCTACACCTGACTTCCTCATACAGTACCATAGTTCTTGTCTTGGCACCCTATCATATGTCTTCTCTAGATCCACAAAGACACAATGTAGCTCCTTCTGACCTTCTCTGTACTTCTCTACCAACACTCTCAACGCAAAAATTGCATCTGTGGTACTCTTTCTGGGCATGAAACCAAACTGCTGCTCACTGATCTGAACCTCTCGCCTTAGCCTTGCTTCAACAACTCTTTCCCATACCTTCATGGTGTGGGTCATCAACTTTATACCTCTGTAGTTACTGCAGCTCTGCACATCACCCTTGTTCTTAAAAATGGGGACCAATACACTGCTTCTCCACTCATCAGGCATCCTCTCACTCTCCAGGATTTTGTTAAACAACCTGGTTAAAAAGTCCACTGCCTTCTCTCCTAAACATCTCCATACCTCCACAGGTATGTCATCTGGACCAACTGCCTTTCCATTCTTCATCCTTTTTAAAGCTGCCCTCACTTCCACTTTACTAATTCTCTGTACTTCCTGATCCACTATCTCTCCCCCCGTTGTCCTCCTCTCTCTCTCGTTTTCCTCATTCATTAGTTCTTCAAAGTACTTTTTTACTTTACAAAGTACACTTCTGTACTTCACATACTACACTAAATAGTGCACTTGTAGTGGCATATGCACTGTTTTTACACAGTATTTAGTTTGCTAGTATGTGGTTTGGGACAGGGTATATCTTACTGAGATGTACCTTACATAATCGTTACACCCCTAATTACATGTAGTGTGTATATCATGGAAGTACATGATATATTCAACAGTGTTTATACAATTATACCATAATTGTATATAAGCCATATGTAATCAATCTTATTGTGTCCAGATGCATCAGAGGCACAGGTAATTCTGAGTGGAGCATGCTGAATCTAATATGTAATAATGTATAGAATAGGTGCTTCAAACTGTTTTAAGACCTCTGCTTTTAATACAAGGGTTTCAAGAGAAGTAAAAGAATTTGAAATGATCTCACTCTTTTCTTCTATCATTACTGGTAATTCTTAGAAAATACTTCTGGCAGACCACTGCAAAAATTCAGAATTCAAAATGCCATGTCAGGAGTTAGCCTGTAATAAGCTATCTTCCAAAGCCTAGGCTGCAGGCAAGGTAGGCTTAATTTCTCTCCTGCTACATCTTAGAAGGCTGTTCCAAAGTGAAGGACCCTTCATATACAGCCTAGAAATGCAGCCTACGTTTGGAGTGATTTCAAGGACGCATCAGATGTGTCCTTCCAGGCCTTATCCACAATTCTGTCTGCACAAACGACACAAAAGGGAAAAAAGAAACGTCAACATGAATATGGTGGAAACTAAAGTCATTGGAGCAGAGCTGAGTTTAAAATGTAAGTTGTTCACTTACTTGATTTAGTTTTCGTTACCTTATGAAGTGTACACTGACTGAAATTAAAGCATTCATCCATACTGTATATTGTCCATATTTCATATTTTATTTAGAAGTATTTGTATATATGTAGTTTATCATACTACATAAGAATATATTTCCATAAAGAAATGAAAAAGCAACAAACACAATGCAACGGGCTCCATTTTCTCTCACCAGTTTCCTCACAAGTTTCACGCCGATCTGGTAACATCACCACAAAGCCTTGTTAGGATTGTTCCATTTGTGTGACCAGTAAGCTGCTAAGGAGTCTTCATAGGACAGTCCTACCAAGGACCCACCCTAGTTTGGTTGCAGCCTAGGCTTTGGAACACAGATATAGATTAAGGGCGTGTAAACATAACATTACTGTGATGAGTTAAATCACAGTATGCTTTTCTGAGCATATTTCTGTCAGATATTTATCTAGTCAATACTTAATGTTGAATATAAATCTCTGTATTCATAGTTTTTGATCTTTTGTGGCTTTGTATTTTCCAATTTATTTGATGTCTGGGAAAATAAAATAGTGACACATTTGTATCATGAAAAGTATTGTGATAATACATTTTTGCCATATTATGCAGCTCTAAATGCTTCACTGCAAATACAGTTACCGATTCATATTTCTTTACAGTGGTGGTGATAGGAGCTAGGAGCCATAGGAACCAGGAACCATAGGATCCGTTGTGATTTCTGCAATGCAAATTTAGCTATTTTATTGACTATTCAAAATGACAACTGAATAAACGTGTTATTCTGTTTTTATATGTAATATCAATAATGTTAAAATAGATTAAAAAATATTTATGGCAAAACACTTCTCAAAGCTGCTGTGAGCAATGTCTTCAGATTCAAGCAAAGTATATGTATCCATTTCATGTATTAATCTTCTGTGAGGGAGTGTTAAAATGCCTCTTTTAGATTAAAATGTCTGGTTCCTATTACAATTACTGTGAAAAAGCTTCCCCAGATTGGAGCCTTTCAACCCACTTTTACCATTTCAGCAGTCTTACTATGCAGAAAAAATCCACCCAAATGATTAAAACAATGAGAAGACCGTTTACCCATCAGACAAGGGCAAGATTGAGATTGTGCCAATTTCAAACAGGTTCTCTGTGTCGGGTTCAGTTAGAAAAGTTTAATTTATTTGATATTTATCTGAATGTTAGTAAAAGATAAGGTGCGCATCTCCAAAGCTTTTACAGTGGACCATTAAAATCAGCTACAGTCTCCTGCATCTTTCACTCTGGAGAAGACAGAAAAAGAATAGAGGTGGGGGAAAGCTGGTTAGCTGGTGCATGGTGAAGAGCATAGAGAAGGAAAGATGGAGCGTAGGTGTGTGTAACAGTGTGCTGCCTGTGCCCGTGGGGTGCTGAGTGAACTTTTGAACCCAGGTCACGGCGAGAGGAGTGGGCGTCGCAAGACCAGACCCTACTCTCTTTCTGTTCATTAAGGCGAGGGAGCGAGGGAACAGAGAGGGGGGTTTGCAGAGGAGAGATGAAGGAAGGGAGGAGGAGAAAAGGAGGGGGGCATCATCAGAAAAAAGCACAAAGCCATTTACCACTCTCCATGTGCTCTGGCAAATGGATGGCACCTTCGCATTCTTATTGGAGCTATGCACGAATGCACCCATTTGAATATTAATCTCTCTCGCTCTCTCTCTCTCTCTCTCTCTCTCTCTCTCTCTCTCTCTCTCTCTGCTCTCTCTCAGATGAAGAGATGAAGCAAATTAAGGTTTGATTAAGGGTAGATGACAGAAAAAAGCCTAATGTTCAGAAAGCTCCCTGAAAAAGTATGCAATGTTTTACAACTGGCTTTTTTTCCATTCTGACTATTTTGTTTTGCTTAATATGCCTCCGAGTGATTTCTTATGACTTCCTCTCAAGGATATAGAATCTTTGAGGGCTTTTGAGTGTAGCATTCAACTCGTTGGATTCCTTGTGTTGGGTGTTTTTTCTTTCCTCGTATGCATTCAGAATGACAGCGCAGCACAGACAAGGACAAACTTTAATCAAACATTCAAATTAATTAAAATCAATTATTCATTATGTTATATGCAAATACTCTTAGTCCATTATCCTACTGTTAGATTTTGAAAATATTACAGTGATGAATGCAGCACTGAAAGAGCTTTCCTACCCTCACATAAAAATAAGCAGCATTCTCAATTTTTTTTCAGGTATTCTTTTATGACCTATTTCACACAAAGGCATCACACCCTGTTTGCTTTCTTTTCCCCTCTCGATAGTGCCAAACATCTGGCTGCTTGAAAGTGACCTAATGAAACACACAGCTGCTTGGCTGCAATTGAGCGAAACATTTGCAAGTTGTCCTCTTAGACTTTCATTTCCTCTGGCAGCGTGAAAAGCCTGCAGCGTGTTACTGAGGCTGAGCACATAGCTCCTGCATATGAAACCTTCAGCTGTGTTTTTTTCTGTGCGGTGTATGTGGAAGAGTAGCCTGCTAGTTATTGACTGGTACAGTTACTTGATATCATTATAGAATTTTACATGGACTCATTTTTACAGATGTTCCTCATTACTGTTGGAGCTAAATAATATGTTGTTTAATTGTTATCACAAAACTGACTTGGCAGAAGTCAGTAATGTGCACAAGAGCCTCTTAAATAGGTCATGAAAATGTCCTGACCAGTTTTTATGAATAACTTCACCAGTCTTTCTGTGAGCTACTGTGGGCATATTGATGAATCAAAACAGTCACATTTTCCAAGAAATAATTGTGGTCAAAATCTTCCTATCTTTTTTCCAAGTTAACATCTGACAGGGTCTACATAGGATTTTTCAGTAATTCATATTACACACACGCTTACCCTTCTGGGCCGTGGGAAGGTTCTGGAGCCTAAGTTAGTGTTCACTGGGTGGAAGGCGGGAATCACCCTGGACAGGTCACAAGTCTGTCGTAGCCAATTCAAATTATAGAACCGAGTCTTAGTATAGGAAACATGTCTTAGGAAAGTGATAATAAGTAGGTCAATAATCAACTTATGTCTATTACCAAGCAACTGGTGATATGTGCACAGATATATATGAACACACAATCAAAATAATGTAAAGAATTTAAGTTAGTTAGACAGCTATCAATGTGAAAAAAATGCTAAAACAAAATTGCAGTTTACTGGAAGTTGGAAAAGGTTTAAAAGTTAAGAAATCTGATCATTGTCTGTACATTCTGTGCTGTTTATTGAGACATCGTCACTCCCCAGTTTCAGTTTCCATTTTGCAGAGGTTTAGCTGTTGTAAGCCTCGCTAAGGCTGTTCCTCCCAATTAAAGTGCTTTTAACTCTGTCTCCTTATTATTCACCTTCACTGTAGAGTTTTAGTAAGCAAGTTTTCACTGGTTTTAACACATGCAGGTAATATGAGGAAATGGTGGAGAACGTTCTTTTTTTTTTTTTTAATAACAGCGTGATTTAATGCAAAAATCACTCTCACAGATGACGCCACAATGTTGCAATTTGAAAAGTGAAGTTGTTATGCTGCCTGCCACATTTGCCTAAAAACATTGTATTTTCAGTAGAATGGCAAAGATTTAAATAGAAGAAAAGTTAGGATACTGCCGGAATTGTCCTAAAATTAGGAAAGTATTTAGGAAATTTTTCTCTAGTTAGGATTTTTCTGTAATAACCTTTTTCTTATCTGGAGTTAGGATAACATTGTGAAGTTAGTAGCTGTTGTGTCATAGCTATTGTCCTAAATTCAGTTCTAACTGAAATTATCATTAAAAAGATGAGTTCAGAGTTAGGATGTTTCTATAAAGGCCCCAGATGTCTATCTGCTGCATCTGTGATTACTGTACTTACAGTATCAGTAATTTTGACACATTTCCTGTAAGAGGTTTTTTTTTGTCTTTGGTATTTGACTGAATTTTACAAATGTAAAATATAGATAGAGATGTATAAACATTGAAGTATTCCAGGGTCACGTAACAGGTTCTCCATGGTGTTTGTAATATTGCTAGACACCAGTGTCATCACAGTATGGTGTTTTGTCCCTATTTGCAGCAGAATTTAAGAAACGTTCCAACAGTCAGGCAGTCCTTCTGTCATGTTGTAGGTACCCACATTGAGCTGTACAATATCAACATAAAACAACATGAAATTACTTTTTTGCTAAAGCCTACTGCTTATCATAATGACAATATGGGAAGCAATACATTATTCAAGTAGTGTACCTCTGACTGGTTGTGCCTTTTTTGGCTGTGTAGAGAAATGTAACTAACCTCTCAATTAAGCAAAAAGCAAAATACAGAATTACAAACACACCATGCACTATTGTTCCAATTAAAAAAGAAATGTAATACTAACAGCTACTTACATCAGATCTACAAGCACATTGTGCACTGAAAGGCTTGACATATTTATATATTGACATATTTATATGTATATTTACAGCACATCTCCCACTGTATTTAAGGCCTTTCATCAGAAGAGAACAAGTGTTCATTCTGTTGATGTGCAACATGAGAGAAAGTCTTTTGTGGGCTGAGTGGGCTGATACTGGGTGTAGTGAAAATGAATTGTAATGCATGGCATATTTTTTGCAGGCTAGTCATTTAAGATGAAGACGTTTTTGAGCTGTTTGTGCTCATATGTGTTTTGTAATAGACTGTTAAGCCGAATGGTTAAGTTACTTGCTGTGTGCACAAGAGAGCAGGTTTCAACCCCAGAAAGCAAGGAGTCATTAAGATGGAAATGCCTTATTTCTCTGATTTAATCTGGGGATCTGGCTGCACGTGTAACATTATTCGTTCTATCATCATAGCTCTTATTCTCGTGATTGTTTTGATTATTTCCCATGAAAACCCATTCCGATAAAGATAAAAATATGATTTATTGTACAGTTCTCTGCCCTAGAAAGATATCACACTTCTAATAGAATTAAGACTTGCTCCCTTTTAAAGAAAAGCCTAAAATGGAGTAGTAGATGAAGTGCTGTAAATATGGATAAAAAAAAAATGTGAATATTGAACATATTCTAGTATTTAAATCCCCTTTTGAGTGAAGCACAGTAAATGATTCCTGTGTTTCTGTCTCTAACAGATGATAAACACATATAGGCAAAAAAATAAAAGATCAGAGAAACTCTATGCCTTCCGTCCAATGACTGCTGGGATAGACTCCAACACCCCCACGACCCAGAAGGATAATCAGTTTTATAAAGTGTGTGTGTGTGTGTGAGAGAGAGAGAACCTCTGTGCTTGGAGAAAAAACACATTTAATGCCAATCAGAAATACACAATATAATAAAGTCAGTAAGTATACAAATGACTGATTTTCATACTTTCTTAATGGAGCATGTTGTTTGTGTTCTACAGTGTCTTACGTGTCTTTCCAGTAGTAAGCTACAATGTCTGAAAAATGAGCAAACCACACATTTATCATGCAAGAAGCACAAATAAGACTTTATAAGGCTGGATTTACTGATTAATAGATTCCACAATAAAAAACAGCACCTTGGTTCCCCACAGGAGCTGCTAAATGTCGTAACACAACATATTTTAACAGACTCTGTCTTTTTTTTTTTTTTTTTTTTTTTCCCCTGTAGACTTGCTGCACTCCAACTAATGGCTATCTTGCACGAGCCAGCGGCTCCAGTTACAAATGTGCGCTCTGGATACCATCCAACTGAAGGCAAACAAATAAGTGCTGAAGAAGTCGAGGGTCGAATGCATGCGCCACTGGACACACATTAGGCCTTCACACGGAGGCCACCGTAGTAGTAACTCTTGTATTCTTCTTTCACATTACTTTTTTTATTAATCGGTAAGAAGCAGAGTAAGTTGTCCTAATTGTCAGCTTGAGTGGACATCCCTTGGCCAGTGAATGAGCATTCGTGTCAGTGGTGGCTAGATTGACTGCACCCCCCTGAATGAAATAACCACGCTGGTGGCTGCCGATATTTACACTCGTTTTGCATTTGTTTCAGACCGGTCGTCACAGGAACGGGCAGCTGATCTCATTTAAAATAATCAAGGAGCCGACTGCTCATCAGCAAACGTCTCAAAATGAGCCATATGATTACAGTTACACCTGTTAATGGGGCCAAGTGTTATGTGAGCGAATGAGGCTGCTAAAGAAGAATAATAAGGCCATTCTAATGTCGAATGCCCATTCTTACAAAAATGGCTAACCTGCTGCAAGACAAGAAGCACAAATAAGACTTTATACAGGTAGATTTACTGATTAAAATATTAGCCAATAAAAATAGCACCTAGGTTCCCCAAGTAACATAGCAAAACAAATTTTATGTTTTTCTCCCTGTAGCCCCCAACTTAAAATTTGCATTATCATCATGTAAATTGACAACTAATCATAGTCCCCTGAAAACTCAAAAGGCACATTTTAATCAATGATTTTTTTATTTATTTATTTTTATAAACATGAGTAATAGTGATGGAGTTCATTAACAAACTGAAAAGTGGTAAGGTTCCTTAAATTACTAAAAAAGATTTAGGTAAATGAATGGTAAATATTTCAAATGCAAATGAGTGAAAATGAAAGTGCAGTCTACATGTGACTTTCCTGAAACTAGGACTGTCTATTTTATACAATAATAAAAGACCTATAGGCATAATTGAGCAACAACAAAGCAAGCACATCATTTTAAAATCAGGCTCTGATTCTTAGTGTATAAAAGCCTAGTAGAACAATATAAAAAATTATAATTATCATGCAAAGTGCTGAAAGATCATTGCTAATTCATAGAGAAGGTAAAGGTTTTATATTTAATTTTTTGATCACTTGAATCATAGGTAATTTTGAAAGCTGTAACTCATTAATCTATTGAGATTAAGTGTACTGTTCAAGATCAGTCGTCTATGATGGGGGCGGGAGGAGGTACTTTTCCAGAGAAGTATTTAATTAGAAAAAAATAACAATTGGATCGGTTCAAAGTGTGGGCACTTGCCCAGTAAAGAAAAACATCAGTTCAGAACAGCAGGACACAATAAAGAACACTGAAACTTGGCTTGCATAATGAGAATTGAGGGTATGAAGTGTGAAGAACTGTTTAGCCAATATCCTCTTAATTTTAAGCCCATGAAATTGCTTGTGTTCATAGCTCAAACCTGACTGTGGACTGAAACTTCTAGCATGTCAGGTTTCCAGTCATAACAGTCAGTGCTAAGAGAAAGCTGTTTCTGCTCAGACAATCATTTCCTCAAACACATAACATAATGGGCCTCTGATAGACGTGTGTGTGTGTGTGAGAGAGAGAGAGAAAGAGAAAAAGTGAGCGATACAGCAGGTTTCTATGTGTACACGTGCACAGATGCGTCATTGACATTAATTGGAATTGCTTTACGAATGTTTAAATGTTAAGAATTTACAATAGCTTATGTATGCCAGTTCATTTGCCAGTGGCCGAACAACGTGCGTATACACACACACACACCCACACACACACACACACACACACACACACACACACACACACACACACACACAGTTAGGGTGGTCTGAGCGCAAATTGCCTCATGCTCCCTCATCACCTCAGAAACAGCACTCTAATGTCCATTAACCCAATCCCTACATAATGATGGAGAGAGGACACATGTTTCTTTTTCTCTCTCGCTTACTTGCTTTCCTGCTCATTTTCTTTGTCTCTGTAGATCATATTTAAAATAAGTCTATAATCCTTTGAGATATTCTGGGAAGCTAACTTTTACCAAAGCCACTAAAGGTGCTCTGCTGTAAAGAGGAAAAAAAGTACCAACTCCTTGGGTTCTTTTAACTTTTTTTTTTCTCCACAAACAATAAGTCAGTGATGAGTAGGACGTGTTGCCTTTGATACACAAAGTTAAAGAAAGGCACCATGGAGTTGGTGAAAATGGGGTGAGCTTGTCTCATCACCATGGCAATAGCAGGTACCAGTGCTAAAGTAAGTGAAACCTGCCAGTGTAATAGAGCTACTATGCTTGTGTGTGTGTGTGTGTGTGTGTGTGTGTGTGTGTGTGTGTGTGTTTTCACTGTAAATTATCTATGTCCTGAATATTTGAGACATTTTTGTAGTATTTCTGTTTTTTATCGTTGATTCCATTTCTGATTTTATCCATTTAATGCAGTTGTATGTAAATGTTTGAACACCCCATGTTAAATGACATGTTTTATTTTTATTTAAGACATCCTCTACAAAGAGCTTAACAATGGTATTCAAATTATAGAGTACAGTTTCTATTTATTTGCTGAGAAAAAGTAAAATTTAAAACATTAAGTGTGCCATGACTTTTGCACAGGCCATGTTTTATGTTTATTTTTTTCCCCAGTATGCTAAATTCAGCCAATAAACAGCAATTTAAATGTGCAGGAGTGTGGTCTCTGGATGTAATTTGACAATGGATGCCCAAACTTTTGCATACTCCTATAAGTTTTGTGGCAATAATTTATTTTAACAGCTAGAAGCACATTTATATGTCCCTCTTTATTTGATTTTCTTTATGGTGTATACATTTTTTTCCATGTTGGCTAGATCACACATTTCATAGAAATGGAAAATTGCAAGTTTAAATTAGCTTTTCTTTTCTAAAGCTTCTTTCAGTCAGGTATGAAGATCATGTGTTCCATGCTGAATAGAAAAAAAAAAAACTTACTTTTGCCTTTTGGACTGTGAGCTCTTTTTGGCCATCGCAGTGTGACCAGCTGTCATGAAGTTTATTTATGTTTAATCGAGGAAATAAAGGGAATGGAATTACATCACTACTTACATTTCTGACATTTTACAGTTTAATTTGCTGTTCATTTTTCCTTTCATTCTCACATGCAGAGTAAAAGAGGAAAGAGAATGTGTTGCTGGAAATGTAGGAAAGAGAAAGCAAGAGGGAGAGCTGCAGAAATTCTTTTAGCCGTGTCAGTTGCTGGCTCTCTACTTCGAGTGGTCTTTGTGGTTGTCATGGCAGTAAGGTCAGCCATTCAGACAGGTCACACCAGCAAGGGGTCAGACAGGTCAGGTCAAGACCCTGGTCAAGAGTTCATCAGAAGGGTCAGTCCTTGAACACATTGTCCCTTTAGTTTGATACTGTTAAAGGCACCAAAATGGTTTCTGAATGCAATGTGGTGAGGCTAGAGTACAGTGTATACAAAATACAAAGTATATGGTGCATTTGAGCAAATAATAAAAAAAGACACTTTTTAAAATTTTTTAATTAAAAAAAAAAAAAAAAAAAAAAAAAAATTGGCGGCACGGTGGCGTGGTGGGTAGCGCTGTCGCCTCACAGCGAGGAGGGCCTGGGTTCGATTCCCTGGCTGGGCGACCAGGGTCCTCTCTGTGTGGAGTTTGCATGTTCTCCCCGTGTCTGCGTGGGTTTCCTCCGGGTTCTCCGGTTTCCTCCCACAGTCCAAAGACATGCTGTCAGGTCGATTGGACAGGCTAAATTGCCCCTAGGTGTGAGTGTGTGAGTGACTGTCTGTGTCTGTCTGTCTGCCCTGCGATGGACTGGCGACCCATCCAGGGTGTATCCTGCCTTCCGCCCGATGACTGCTGGGATAGGCTCCAGCACCCCCCGCGACCCTGACGGAGAAGCGGCTTAGAAAATGGATGGATGGATGGATGGACTTTTTAAAATTGTTATACGAATAGTTTCAATGTCATGATGTTAGTCTCAGTATTGTGTTAATTCTCTGTGATCAAGAATTATCATATTCTTTTAGGCTTCTCAGTTAGTTTCAGCATATTGCAATTATGAAGGGTTTTTAGGAAAATAATCCATTTATTGTGACTTTTTCACTAGAATTATAATCCAATTATGTATAATTTGAGCACAGTTGTTGAATTAGGCTTTCCAGTTTATCATCATTGATCATCAATAATTATCATGATTTGAAATTGCTTTTATATAACCCATTTCTCCTTGCCCCTCTTATATTCAGAATCTTAATTTTCAGTAATTTCATGTGTTGTCAGAAGAAATGGGCATTATAATTATAATGGTTTTGATATAAAGTGCCCCTTAAATATCACAGAGGAATTGTTTTGATATTTCCTTTAAATATAAACGGAAAATTGTAATTTCTTTCTAACGAGATATTATATATATATATATATATATATATATATATATATATATATATATATACATTAAAAAGGGTGTCACAGATAATTGCCAGATAATGTTTATGTATGATAAAGAATTCAGAAAGCACAGAAGGGAAACTGCTCTGAGAATCCTTTGTATTTACTAGAAGAAAGTGGCTTGTTTAAACCTCAAATTTTAA